>NC_043001.1:7489837-7514837 GCF_006345805.1 Octopus sinensis | reverse complement strand
GCAAAATTTCGGTAATATATACATACGTACATACGTACATATATTCACATCTTTCTGAAGAATCAGAGAGTATGTATGATGATGCTGTTTTAAATGCTAGGTAGGATCTGATCCTGCCAAGCATTTAAACGATACAGATTTCCAATTGATATACTTAACCCACGCACCTGGAGTTTACTCTACAAGACGCACTTAATTAAGTGAATTTAATCGTCACTGTAATTTGAATTACCAGATGGAAAGGATTATCATTTGTGAATTTTAGGCAATTCTTCACAATTAGGTTATTATTTAGTTCATTATATCGATGTAGTAGAGCATCGTTCAGAATACATTGCATAATTATCCGGAATACTAATCAACATGTGTATATAAATTCTGCATTCATTACTATATTTTCAGCGAAGATAAGTGTGTCTTCATGTGCGTGCGGTCCTGTTTGTCCGTCTGTTTCTGTGTGTTCCCGCACGTTTGTGTATGCGTTTGCGTATGTATGCATAATTGATGAAATTTAGTAAATCATGCAGATTTATCGTATCGACTGCAAAAGGCAACAAAGATGTTATCTGCAGAATTCAATTGTAGAAATTGTCTAATGAATGAAATTAATGATTCAGCGTCGTAACATTACGACTTTTCCGCTCACATCTTCATATATAATTACTCTGTTGAACATAAGTTTCCGGATGTCTTGTGGCGAAAATCATAGTAATATCCACCACAGCGCTGCGTCATCGACGTTCTATTATATGCCTAATGTGTTATTTGAATTATTCTCCTTTGGAGTAGACATTTAGCAATGCTAGAAATAATTCTAAAGAGTCATTAGTGCTCCAATATAATTTGGTACAAATATATTGTTTCGCAAATTTCTATTTCTTGGCTCTAACCCTTCTCAGTATGCGTTATCATCACTTGAACTAGGTAACGTACGCAGCATCCTTTCTATTGCCTATGCAGAGCAGGTTCGAATCGTACATAGGGCATAACGGACAAACTTATTTCTTAACCTCTTATGAAAGTTGTGGTTTCTTCCCTTTAATTACACCGTACTTATCTCAAAGCCCAATGTTTCAAACTTCGATGCACAGACCCTCATAAATCTCTTTCTTGATTAGGGCTTTCCAGCATGGAATGACCTGAAACCGTTTTAATTGGCCATTACAAGAATCATTGCCACCAGGAGCTGATCTGCTCTTTCCTCGTAACTCAGAAATGACACCACTCATACACACACACACAGTCGCACACACACACAAACACAAACGCACGAACACAACTCCACTCTACACATATGCACACACATATACACGCGTATACAGGTGCGGACTAAAGTATGTATACATTTGCTTAATATAAGTTAAATATTCCTTCTATCTTTCCATTTATAATTTAGAGCTTCCAGTGAAACCAAGCAAGCAGCAAAAACACATACATACACACAAACCCTCTTACGCACACAAACACGTACGCACACGCATGCACACACGCATGCACACAAACAAAAAAAAAAATATATATATGTATATATATATTCCTCTCCTATATATATAACTAATAGACGTATACAGAGAATCAGTTAAGTACGAGTGAATGATTGAAAAAATTTTTGCAGAATTAAATTAAAAGCTTCTATTATTATTTCATAGTTAACGTCATCAATTTTATATAAATCAGACGATTTTCTTTAATTACAATATTTATTAAGTTTGTGAAATTACTACGCACATCCTTGTTCTTGGGATGTAGGGATAATGAAAAGATTAGTTTCTTAATTTGAGATTGTATTTGATGATACATAGAACTAGAGTTTCTAGTGCCCTAAGATTTAAAATATGGTATCACTTGAGAGACGTTTAAATTCTCATAGGCGATAACCAGCATATGCAAGATATTATTTGCTCAGCTCACAATTATAATTAGTTAATTAAGTGTATGATATGTAGTATGAATTCATATCATATTTCAGCATTTCAATTTTTATGACTTATCTAAATGTTTTATACCGATTTATACATCTTATTATATATCAGTCTGAAAAAGTAAGAGATATTCTCCTGTTCCTTCAAAATTATTTCAGTTCATAGTGTATTATTTAACTAGAGCAGGGTCACCAAACGTTTTTCACGGCGGGCCAGGTAATGACGAGAGAAGAACGAACACGGACCACAATGCACTGAATACACAAAACATAAAGACAATCAATATATTCATTTCCCAAAAAGTTATGAAAGAAGGCGGCGTTAGCATTAAGCTAGTTATGTCACACCCACTGCGCACCTAAATGAATCTCACAAACTAAGAAGCCAAAACGGTTATTGAGATTTGTGAAACTGTTGTTTAGCTTTAAAGATATCATAATATTTGCTTTGGAATTGCTTTCATCCATCAACGTCATACAATGTGCTGACTTCATATTCTTTATTTTGGAAAGTGTTTGCTCACAGACATAAGTTGTTCCAAACACTGATGCCATATCAGAGATAAATGAGCTCCCATTGCAGGTACTTACACGAAAGGTGTAGTGCGGCGGCCGGCCGAATAAACTGATCTCGCGGACTGGATCCGGCCCGTGAACCGTAGTGTGTTGACCCCGAACGAGAGATCTTACAGACTGGTAACTTTTATCACTAATGTTAATATGTTGCCACTGAGTGTACATATCATAATTGCAGTTTAACATTTATCAAATGTCTTTGTGTTCATAAAAAATAATGAAATGCATAATAATTTACAAACGAAAAGTATTTATTAACACAAATTTCGCATTTATATTACAGTAATAAATCTACGTAATTTGGCTTTATCTTAAGAACATAATTGCAATTAACACAATCCAATTTTTTTTTAATCATCTCTTTCTTTTTGGTATAGACTTGCACATATATATGTATATATATATATGTATAAATATATATGTATATATATATATATATATATATATATATATATATATATATATATATATATATGTATGTATGTATGTATATATGTATATATATATATATATATATATGTATATATATATATATATATATATATATATATATATATATATATATATATATATATATATATATATATATATGTATGTATGTATATATGTATATATATGATAGAGTGAAAGAGAGAGAGAGAGGGAGATAAATAGTTAGAATGATGTTTATATATATGTTTTAAATGGCAAACTTGATGTCAGCAGATATCACTTCAGGAATTAAATATCACCGGAAAGCATAAATTGCAATGGTGTTGATTATATGGATTAATGCAGATAAAATGTTTCCTTTTGCATCTCAAATGCATGAAAATGTTTCTAATCTGCAAAATGCAACGAATTTATTCCAGAATATATTAATCAAATCTAAATGTTTAAAAATCATATTTCGCAACTTCACACGTAGTTATTATTCCTAATATTATTATTATAGTTCAAATGCAAATTCTAGATTTTTTCTTTGTTATTATTGTCCTAACTCTTATAAACGCTGATGCATTTAACATGTGTACACTTAACACATTCAAAATTAATAATCCTTTTAAACGGTTAAATATTAATAGTTTTAATACCCCACATCACACCTAAGTAGACGGAATATGTCGTCACGTTTGGCGGCGAGCTGGTGTGTGAAGTGTAGGAATACTAAATATGAATTTCATTAAATGTATTTCTAGATATTCTATGAAATTTAGAGCTAACACACAGTTTTGCTACAACGTTTCGTATCTAGACGTCAGATGTCAAGAAAAAATTAGATAGGGTACAAAAGTGGGTAATATGAGTATATGCCATACTTTGGGGATTTTTGCTCCTTCATCAGAACCCATCTATCATATTCCTGCCTCCGAAAACATTGCCACCGTACACAGCGGTGTTAAGTAATTGAAAATACCAATTTACTTATTAAACGCATTCCTGGAACTGGCATAAAAACATGAATGATTTGCAGGTACGTTGTACTAAATATAATAAATCCTTCTCGAGCCATGCCAGGTTCATAAGGGCCGGTTTCCCGGTTTCAGTGGCGTAGAAATTCCTCACCTGGACGGGACGCCGGTCCGTCGCGGGATTACTCAGTTTTGCCAGCTGAGTGGACTGGAGCAACGTGAAATGAAGTGTTTTGCTCAAGAACACAACGCATCGCCCGGGTCAGGAATCGAAACCACAACATTACGCTCATGAGTTCGACACCCTAACCACTAAGCCACGTGCCTCCACGATACTAAATAAATATGAACTCAAATGAAAATGGTTTAGCTAACGGTACAAATGTTACAAATGTTTTTTTTTGTGATTTCTGGACAACGGAAGTAATCTTAATCCTGTTCTTAAGCATTCAAACTTCAACGTGATTCTTGTACTCATATGAGCGCGTAGATATGAAAATTTATATAAAACAGATGTATATCCTTCACAGCAGAATACTATTATTATTCGTACTCTTCAAGCAGTCAATATAACAACGATTATGTAATCGGGAAGCGAAGTGTGTATTAAATAAACATTACACCTAAAGTATTATATAGTAATGAGGATACAGAACATATTGATGTAATATTTACATAAGTGCATATCTGTGAACGAGCCTGCAAGTTGCGTATGTACTCGTGTTTGTTTAGGATATATGTGCATATAACCAAAACAAGGTAAATATCTTTATGCAAACCTCTAACGCTGTAGGTAAGTGTATACGTAAATATTAGCATTAATGTAAGTGTTACGCGATTATATAACTGTATGTGTAGGAATGTATCTCTGTATGCAAGACCATGTGTTGGTATTAGCGAACATATATACGTATATATGTATATGTGTATATCCGTATGCAGACAGAAATTGTGGCGAAGGATATCTGTGTGTGCTGGTATATGTGGGTATGCTTTTGTGCGTGTGTGTCTGTGTAGTAAGATATTTAGCAAACTTTAAAAAATATACAAATATACTGTTTCCACGTGCGCATGTAGATGCATGTTGCATAGTTTGTATTCACTTAACTTCCTGTACTTGTGTTGAACAAACAGCTTAATTAACAGGTGCGCTTGATTACTTCATGTAATTAGGTTTCATCGTAAGCACAAAAGCTATCCCATTCAAAAGAAGTGAAGGTTTAGTAAACGTACAAACGTAAATTATAAGTGATGTCATTTTTGGATTGTCGAACAACTCGAAGATCGTGAATACTTTCATGATGACAAAAAGAAAAAAAAAAGAAATAGGCGCAGGAGTGGCTGTGTGGTAAGTAGCTTGCTAACCAACCACATGGTTCCGGGTTCAGTCCCACTGCGTGGCACCTTGGGCAAGTGTCTTCTGCTATAGCCCCGGACCGACCAATGCCTTGTGAGTGGATTTGTTAGACGGAAACTGAAAGAAGCTTGTCGTATATATGTATATATATATATATATGTGTGTGTGTTTGTGTTTGTCCCCCTAGCTTTGCTTGACAACCGATGCTGGTGTGTTTAGGTCCCCGTCACTTAGCGGTTCGGCAAAAGAGACCGATAGAAAAAGTACTGGGCTTACAAAAAGAATATGTCCCGGGGTCGAGTTTACTCGATTAAAGGCGGTGCTCCAGCATGGCCGAAGTCAAATGACTGAAACAAGTAAAAGAGTAAAAGAGCAAAGTTAGCAAAACTCGATGTGAAGAGGAAAAGTTTTCTGATCAAGATGTAGAAGCGTATCGCTAAAAGCAGCGGAGATTTAATTCCTTTTTAATACAAATTATTCTGTTGGAGGATCTGAATTTGTCATCAGTTGCTGCAGATGTATGCAGCGTTTCTGTGCTGCCTCCGTTTACCCAGCAAGGAACATCATGGCTTCATAATAAGTTCTATAAAGAGTTTATTCTCATTTCACGTAGACAAGTTTTAAAAAAGCATGTCTATACTGCTTCATTGGATTTAATGGTGTTTGTCAATGAGATCTCAACGGGAATTTCAAATAAATTATGAAACATATGTCCAAATAATTAAGTTTTAAATTATACTTCTTATTCATTTATGGATACACTATTTTAGGGATACACTATTTTACTTGAAATCGTAAAATCGTGGTCTCATTCCCGGTCAGGAGAGGTGATTCTCTTCTTGAGCAAGACATTTTATTTCATTTTATTCAATATCCTCAAGTGTTAACATATACAATCTTTAGCTGGGAAATTTGTGCGTTCACACTCGCATCCTTCTTAGTGGGGTATATTGTAATCTCACTCACTTTTACGCCATGAAATCCGAGTTCAGACGAAAATTATGGCTCTTAGAGATGGAATCATTATTCAGTTACGTACTTATTCTTATGTTTTTGATACTACTATTTCAGTTTATATTGATAGAATATGCTTGATTGTAGATTAAATGAGTGTAGAATTTCAAAATTTAAATGATAAAAAATATATTTCATCGAATACATTATATAAATATCTGTTGCATAAAGAATATTTATATGGAATGTACAAAATTAATTTTAAAATATTTAAAATATTTTAAAATATAGTGAGAAGAATGAAATTTAAGTTTTGGTAATGGCTGAAAATTGTGTGTAGTTGTTAATCTATAGACCCAGAAAAGGTAAAGTCGACCTAGGCGGTATTTGAACTGAGGATGTAAAGTCGGACGAAATATCGATTTTTTTCTACCCACAAGAGGCTAAACACAGAAGGGACAAAGAAGGACAGATACACGGATTAAGTCGATTATATCGACCCCAGTGCGTAACTGGTACTTAATTTATCGACCCCGGAAGGATGAAAGGCAAAGTTTACCTCGGCTGAATTTTAACTCACAACGTAACGGCAGGCGAAATACCTATTTATTTACTACCCTCAAGGGGCTAAACACAGGGGGGACAAACAAGTACAGACAAACGGATTAAGTCGATTATATCGACCCCAGTGCGTAACTGGTACTTAATTTATCGACCCCGAAAGAATTAAAGGCACAGTCGACCTCGGCGGAATTTGAACTCAGAACGTAACGGCAGACGAAATACGGCTACGCATTTCGCCCGGCGTGCTAACGTTTCTGCCAGCTGGCCGCCTTCGTAACGGCAGGCGAAATACCTATTTCTTTACTACCCACAAGGGGGGCTAAACACAGAGAGGACAAACAAGTACAGACACACGGATTAAGTCGATTATATCGACCCCAGTGCGTAACTGGTACTTATTTAATCGACACCGAAAGGATGAAAGGCAAAGTCGACCTCAGCGGAATTTGAACGCAGGACGTAGCGGCAGACGAAATAACGCTAAACCTTTCGCTCGGCGTGCCTCAAAACAATAATTAAAACCAAATTGATTTTGGTTTTAATTTCTGTCTTGAATATTTCCGTTAAACGAACGAAAGCGCTAATGAGGAGTCCTCCAAAATTCTAACTGCCTCCTTTTTCTAAGATTGCGGGAGAATAACCTACGTTTTACAGAGAAGTATTTAACAGCATTATGGTTTTAACCAACTTGTGTGTTCTATTCCTTGCCATCATCCTTAACAGATGACATTCTTAAACTGACATTCTTGTGTTGGAACGGAAACATAAATAATGAAATCAGCTTACCAACACAGGAATAAATAAATAAAAATATACGTGCTTTAAATTCTATCAGAATAGTATCTTCTATATTGGAATGCAATCAGAATCGTTATTCTAGAATTTGTATGCATTTTTTGTAAATACATTTATTGCTTCATGAACGATGTCATATGTTTTGGATCATTGTCAATAATTAATTTGTGTGAAATAAGATTATTTTTCACAAAATATTTTCATTTGTATTGTTTACATCAACAAAAGTGGTGCGTACATGACACTCAAATATATATATAATTAATTTTAAACTACATTCCGGTAAGGTACACATGACTTTAGACTCTGTTAAACTATTTTAATAAAATGTACTTTTAAGTCGTTACCACGCATCATAGGAGCATAACACCTCATGTTGTCACATTTAGAATGCAGATAATTAAAATTAAGAATATTTCAATAAAAGTGGAATCCTTTGAGAGGTTCATGAAGACTGCTACCTGTAAGTTACTCCTAATTATTAATATACCTTTTTTACGCAAAACTCTGGGGTTTCTTTCGTTCATCATTACTGCATCCACGAAGCTCTAAACATTCTGGAAGCATGTTCATCCAAGTTCTTGATGCGGGAAACATGCCCTAAAGCCTGGTTTTTCATTTGGATGTTTTTATTTGCATATAAATAATTATTATGTACATATAATTTACATTTATCTGTTTCGTTAAATAATGTGAATACGCAAATATGGTAGGTTTTACAATCAAGCACAGTTATATTTCTGGGTGATATTTTCTTTTTCCCTGTATCTTATTTGATAATGCATATATATATATATATATATATATATATATATATATATATATATAATATATATATATATATATATGTATATATATATAATATATATATATATATGTGTAATTGTACATAAGAGCTTGACTGAATTCGCCCAAGTGCACGTAGATATGTATATGTGTGCGTTTGTGTGCATATGTTTGTGCGTGCATGTGTGTGCTTGTGTGCACACAAACGCATGCATACAGCACTTGCAACACTATGAGTGGGTCTTGAAACAGAAGCTTAACGATTTAGATGTCAGAGTAAATTAACATGACTTTGCAAAGACCAAGATTGAAATGGAATTAAATAGATTTGGATTTATTGCTTAGATTATTTCTATTTTCATTATGTATATGGTATAACTTGGATTGAATTTTAAACAAATAAAAATAAATAGACGGACAAACTGTCAAATCCAAGACACATAACTTGTGTTTCACTAAATGCTATACTTATATATATTAGAGGCGCTTTTTTTTTGTTTTACAGTACCGTATATATAAAGAACAATGCTGCCTCAAAGCCACCGAATCTACAGCAATCGGGGAACGTCTTGTATTTTGGACAGATAATAAAATATTTCAATGCCGTAAAAGTTGTCACGGTAAATTATAACCTCCATATATTTCAGATTAATACTGAATGCATCATACATATTCATCTATTTCACCATCTTCAATATTGTAACAGAGAAAACTGCTATATTTCACACAGCCACTCGCGTAGCGCTCGTAAAATTAGACAGGAGTTAATGGCATCTACATTTTGTCGGTTTACAACCTGATTGAATCGGTTTAGCTTTGACGTTTCTGCTGAAAACTACAAGATTCATGAATCTCGATTTTTCGTTTTATATTTTCCTATATTTGTGTATATATTTTTCTGACATACATCACATTTTATTAATTTCCTGAGGGTAGTGACTTAATCTTATTGCATACATGTATGTAGGAGTTGTGAAGTTACCCAGAATTCGAAAGAAGACAAAGAAATAATTCTATGTAAATCAAAAGCATAACATTAAATATAAAATCTACGAAGCAATATAAATTTATGAAGTTAAAACGATACAAGCAAAATACATAGAAACAATATGAAACAAGATGTTTTTAAAAAAGGATAGATATAGATGTTATGCAGGTTATGATCCACAGAAGCAAAAGTTTGATGGGTATGTTATCAAAGTATAAACATATAATATTGCATATGTTATCTTTTTTAAAACTATTCCGGCTGCTATTCTATCAAAACAATGTGTGTCAAAATTATGTAACACTCATAAATACTGACTAAAAGCTAATCAGTAGCTAAATAGCTATTTCTTTGCTACCCACAAGAGGCTAAACACAGAGGGGACAGACAAGGACAGACAAAAGGATTAAGCTGATTACATCGACCCCATTGTGTAACTGGTACTCAATTTATCGACCCCGAAAGGTTGAAAGGCAAAGTCGACCGCGGCGGAATTTGAACTCACAACGTAACGGCAGGCGAAATACCTATTTCTTTACTACCCACAAGGGGCTAAACACAGAGGGAACAAGCAAGGACAGACAAACGGATTAAGTCGATTACATCGACTCCAGTGCGTAACTGGTACTGAATTTATCGACTCCGAAAGGATAAAAGGCAAAGTCGACCTCGGCGGAATTTGAGCTCAGAACGTAACGGCAGATGAAATACCGCTAAGCATTTTGCCCGGCGAGCTAACGTTTCTGCCAGCTCACCGCCTTTCAGTAGCTAAATAGCAATAGATGCTACATGCAAATTTCAAATGGTTTATACTGTCGTTCTGCGTGCAACAAGTTTACAAAAACAAAATACTTAAACATTCAGCAATGAATAATAGCAGCAATATTCGGGGGTGCGGGGATGAGTGTATTACATTGACCCCAGTATTCAACTAATACTTATTTTATCGACCCCGAAAGAATGAAAAGCAAAGTCGACCTCTGAAGAATTTGTGCTTAGAAATTAGTGATATGCGGAGTAAAATTAAGCAGTTAGTCCAGAGCGCTAACGATTCTGACAGCTCGCTGCCTTAATAATAATAATAATAATAACAACAACAACAACAACAATAATAATAATAATAATAATAATAGTAGTAGTAGTAGCAATAATAATAATAATAATAATAATAATAATAATATTAATAATAATAATAATAATAATAATAATAATAGTAGTAGTAGTAGCAATAATAATAATAATAATAATAATAATAATAATAATAATAATAATAATAATAATAATAGTAGTTGTAGTAGTAGCAATAATAATAATAATAATAATAATAATAATAATAATAATAATAGTAGTAGTAGCAATATAATAATAATAATAATAATAATAATAATAATAATAATAATAATAATAATAATAATAAGTAGTAGTAGCAATAATAATAATAATATAATAATAATAATAATAATATAATAATAATAGTAGTAGCAATAATAATAAATAATAATAATAATAATAATAATAATAATAATAATAATATAATAATAATAATAGTAGTAGTAGCAATAATAATAATAATAATAATAATATTAATAGTAGTAGTAGTAGCAATAATAATAATAATAATAATAGTAGTAGTAGCAATAATAATAATAATAATAATAATAATGATAATAATAATAATCTCTTCGATTTACATCGCTGATGGTTTATATAAAAGATTGGAGACATCACAGGACAACGGAACGCAAAATGTGTGGCATTTTCATCGCGTAAAAAGTTAATAGCAATAAAAACATTACAAACTAAATATCAAAAAGCGGGAAACTACCTACGTCTGCCCGTGAAAAGTCACAAAAGCAGGATTTCCTTGATCCCCCTGGGAAGTGTGGGGCGTAAAAATGATATAGCAGTTGTATCCACTAAGCATGCCGGACAAAATACTTAACACGATTTCGTACGTCTTTGTGTTTTCGGGTAAAAGACATTTTTTTTTCTTGGTGATACCTGCCAATTGTTCCTGGCCTATTCGTCTTAATCTCTCTCTCTGTGATAACCAAGATGATGGTTGCTTTCCCATTTTACGAGTCATTTTCTAGGGTATGTCTATACAATTTTTTCCATACCTTGCAGTGTTTATAAGTCTCAAATCTGTGATATCAGTGGGCTGCATGCTTTATAGCTCCCGTTTTAGCTTAGATTTTCGTTGCTTTACGCCTTGTAATATTTCTCTATTTCCCTCCGTAGTTATCGGGTATTATGATACTTTCCTTTCATTTTCGTCTTGCCTGAAGACAAATTTTGTTTTTGTTTTTATCATGATTTGTGTGTATTTGTATTAGTTTTCCTTGGTTTTCTGTTCTATGCCGCATACTTAATAATAGATTTTCTAGTGATATAAGGCTACGGTCACCCACCATCATTTCATCGCATATGTAAGCTTTCTATGCCAGTGTTTGGGTGGCGCATTCTATAGTTTCGCTATTACATTTGCATCCTATTAAGAATAGTGTAAATGTAAATTACAACTAAGAGAGCTTCCTTAGTTTTACTTTGATTATTACAGTTGAGCTCTGAGTATGAAAATGTCTGGTTGGTTCTTTTATTTCGTTTCCTTTACCTAGTTTGATATTGTTTTGTGAATTAGGTTTCTTCTACTCAAGATTGATTTCAGCTAATTTTCTAAACCGAATTTCATATTTATATCTTTGGTAAATTCATGCATTGCCTCTAGTAATATCTTCAGTTGTTCATCTTTACGTTATACAGCCTGAGATCGTCCATATGCAACATGTAGCAATTGTAGCCACCTAGCATGCCGAATAAAATGCTTAACAGAATTTAGTACGTCTTTGTGTTTTCGTTTGAAATACTGCCAGGTCGAATTTGTTGCTCCCTAGTTGAGTAAAATTAGTACCAGTTCAGTGTTAGGGTCGATGTGCTTCATTTCCCCGAGTTCAGTTTGTTCCTTCATCGTCGCATCGGGTTCGTTAAATTAGTAGCAGTTGAGCAATGGACTTTATGCAATCAAATGCCCCCTCTCACAAAATAATTCAGTTCATTTCTAGTAAGTACAAAACACCACCTGAAATAAAAGAGAGGTTGATAGATAGATATATAAAACTACGTATGCAAAAGTATGGTACGTCTGTATGTACGCCGTATACATACTTACATACATACCTACATATATACATACATGCATCACTTCACATATATATTGATTGACAGATATAGACGTTCCTGCATGTGCATATATGTGTTTGTGTCTGTGCATATATGTATGTGTATATATATATTACATATATATTATATATATATATATGTGTGTGTGTGTGTGCGTGTGTTTGTATGTGTATGTGTGTATCTTCATACACACGCCTACATACATAACTAGATTCATATATATATATATATATATATATATATATTCATGCATATGTACATACATACATGAACGACTATCATTTTAAATGTGTGTGTTTGTAATTGTAATCTTTAGTAATAACTGTCATCAGGTTAAATTTAATATGCCTTCATTGTTGTCCAACGAGAACACACAGCTATCGTGTTTTCGGGAAATTTATGGTGCACTTTTAACAGATATTCGCAAACAGACAAAAATAAATTAAATATATCAAATAAAAATTCCACACGTTCGGCAATTGATTAAATATAGTTGCAATTTTAAAATTCTGAATTCAATATATTTTCTTGTGGTGTAGCCTAGTTATAAATCAAGTAATTGTATGAGAGAATCGGCATCATAGGACCAATATGATACACTAGACTCACAGGCTCACATAGAGGTCAGTGACTAAAGAAGGTTTGTCCCATTCTGATCATATAGAATAAGGCTAAAACATTCTTCATAATCTTATTGGTATGGAATAAGCAATGGTACATCTTTGATATCATACCCGTTGAAGCTATTGGATTAATGTCTTGTTCGACCACTGGTTTCATGGTCCATGTTGATCTCAGTACGCTTGTAAAGTCAGGCATTTTCGCCGAACCCCGAAGCTTCATAGAGGCAACAAAGGAATTGTCAAGTTATGGCTGGTTGTAAACTGAAGAACTCAACGACATACACACGTATATATATATGCATATGTATATATATGCGTATATATTTATATATATATATATATATGGGGGGGGGAGTGATATATGTGTCTGTGTATAATTATATATATAATATGTATAAACGCGTATATATACATCTACATTGCTTTGCGGTATTTCGTCTGCCGTTATGCTCTGAGTTCAAATTCCGCCGAGGTCGAATTTGCCTTTCATCATTTCGGGGTCGATAAATAAAGTACCAGTTACGCACTGGGGTCGATGAAATCGGCTTAATCCCCTTGTTTGTTCCCTTTATGTTTAGCCCCTTGTGGGTAGTAAAGAAATATATATTTAAATAGATATACATACATATGTATATATATATTTATGTATAAAGAAATACACACATATACACACACGCATATATATATATATATATATATATATATATATATATATATATATATATATATATATATATATATATGTACGAATGAGTACTCAAACTCAAAACCAGGTAGCAGAAAATAGTTCCCGAATACTCAAAGTAGAGTAATATGCACATTTATTAACGTTCCAAGAACATCAAAAGAGTTAGTCAAAGTTTCGCATTTCCATGGAAATCTGAATATCAATTTTCTTGTGATGTTAATCTTGGTTTAATAAAGAAGCGAGTATATGTATATATAAAGTAACAAGGAAGTCAAGGTATTAATGCAATATGCCCGTTTCAGGTGGCTCCATTTAATCGAGCTATGCAAGCAGATTAATTTAAAATGCAGTGACATCTTCAGTTTCAAATTAGAAATTTTCAACAGATAGGTTATTCATATAATGAAAGTTATAGGAAACTGCAACAGAAATATGCCCCTGTCCTGTTTGTATATTTGGCTTTAAGCGGCGGATATAATGATATACATCTGTGACAATGTATTATTTAAAAAAAAAAAACTTAATATTATGGCAATTCTAAGTTTCTAACTTCGGCAGCTATTCATTCGACCGCATTTTTACAGTTTTTTTTTAATTATTTTCTTATTTTATTTATTTATTTTTTGGTGGTGGCGAGGTTGTTGCAATGTCTTGTCTGACGAAAAGATTATGACTAATTAATTGTTTGAATTCTTATATTTTTTTCAATGTCTAAACTCTAACAATTGTGGCTGAAGCAATTTTCGATTCACGAAGCAAAATTTTGCTGCAAAAGTTGGAACAATATACAATCTTAAAAAATTTGCACGCTGTAAATATATTCAATCATTTTCTTAATCTTTTGTCGGAGAAACCTCACGCCATGTTTTTTCAATCTTATACACGTCTATATGTGGGATGCTCCTGGCAAAAGAAGTATAATTGAAATACATGTCTACATATCTCCACAATGAACTAAATTACTAATTAAATGCTTAAAAAGATCCCTTTGGAAATGCAGATGCTCAAACACATTTTACAAGACATCATACACTTTGGCAACGTGATCTGCGAGAGAACATTGATATATCTAATAGAGGAAGAAATGGAATTACTATAGACTCAATATATTTCCCCTGATTTACTGTGAGGTGATTAAATTCCCTTCATCCAAACTTTTTCCACGGATGCCTTTAAACTAGAGGATGGATTAATTTAAATTTCAAAGTTTAAATTATATCGAATACATACATTTGAGACAGCAGACATTGCCATTTATCTATTTTACTATTTTCTCCAAAATGTGTTTTATATGTTCAGATACAGGCAAATCCGAACAAGAAACTGTTCAGGAAAAACCGTTACAATAATGGACCTGAGTTCAAGGAGTAACTTCAAGGGGATTTGTCTGCAATTTTTCCCCTTTCCCTGACTATTCACATGTCACATTTATTGCGGCAGTAATTATAAAGAAGTATATGATCCTCTGGTTACTAATAGAGAGATGACTCTTCCTTTCTTTCATTTTATCATTTATATGAAAGAAAAAATTATTCTCTCAATCATTTAAAATCAGGCAAGAAATTTAAATAATGCATGCCTGAATATCCCTAAAACATGGGTTTTTACTCTCGTATGTGTAATTTAGCAATGAGCATACAAATGACATTTTATCAGGAGCCAAATATAAGCACACACACAACAGCAGTCTGCATTCAAACAGAAGATAAGAAAGACACACAAAATAAACTGTCACAAAATTGCTATTTAGGAATTGATCCTCTCTAAAATCTCATATGTAAAATTATATGCGAGAAAGATTTTCACTTATATTACTGTCATTGTAATAGGAATACGTTTTATTAGTATCAGTATTTTCTTGTATCAATATATATATATATGTATAAATATATATATAATATATATGTTATACATATATATATATATATATATATATAATATATATATATATATATTATATATATATATATAATATATATATATATATATATATATATATATATATATATATATATATATATATATAATATATATATATAATATATATATATATATATATATGTGTGTGTGTGTGTGTGTGTGTGTATCCGTACATGTAGTAGATAACAATTATTGGTCATGATAGATGATACCAAATATTCGAGCGATAAAATTATTCCTCTTCTTTTGTGACAATTATCGAAATATCCTACTTGTCTGGTATAATTTTCTGTTTTATGATTTTCTTTTTGGTCTAGTGAATGAATCAATACGTATGTATGATCATCATGACATTAATAATGATTCCCTCGTATTTTTCTATTATCTTCAGGAACATTACTAATCTATGTATCAATAAATCCGTCTACATCATCGAATTTGTGACGGACACTCCTGAAAAGAGGGAAAAAAATGAATGGTAAAAGAGGGTCACATGACATGTGGTATATTGCCGAATAACATATTCAAATTAAAACTGCATTCCACCGAAAAAAAAGCACATAGGAAAATGTGGTTTTCAGGACAACACGACAAACTTATAGAATCTAGAATGTGTCTCATTATGATTATAGGTACGAGATATTCTTTGAATATTTATAAACAAAGGCATTGTTAAAACTACATAATCTATGATATGCAAATGACAGCGTGAAGAGATTCTGTATATTTAACCTCAAAATCTTCTCCTTCGTCGTATCTAATTTTGCTATATTAGCTCCTAACTGTAGTAATGAGAGTGAGTTGAATTGGTAGCGTAACGTCGGGCGCCGTTACGCAAACAACTTTTCTCTATGTGGATTTGGAGGCTCGACTAGGAAAGGCTAACGGATTTGAAGTTCTACTCCGTAAAGAGGTGTGCAAGATATGCAATGTTATACATAATGAAGATCTATATGGGTCTAGCTCCCAACTCGGGATTTGAAATATATACCAACCTCTGAAATGAAAAGCATTGAACAGCACTAAAGATCTCGTCTACTCCATTTCGAATCGGTTTCAGGAGTCTACAACTGTCCAACGTTCTGCCAAACAAACCCAGAGATTTGCGAGTTGTGGATATAGATTTCAAAGAGTGAGTGAAGAACACTTTTTTTTTTCACCATGTGATTAATCGAAATTGCGGCACGTAAGATAAAGAAGATCCTTTCACCTCTCTACTTCACCATAAACAGTAGGGGAAAGAAACACAAATGCACTGAAATGCGGTTTTTCAGGTTTTACCCAACCTCTCGTAGTGGGAAAGCAGTTTCAACTTTCCCTTTGATTGTCGAGGAGACTTTCAAAAGAGCAGGACAACTGAAATATTATTATTATTATTATTGAGTGAGAGAGCAGTTCATGCCATCAAAGTGACACTGGGGTAAAATATACGAAGCCCAATATACCCATCATGACTACCCGTCTGATAAAGGTACACCAGGCACATGCATCACAACCATATGTGCGCGACATGGTGATCTCATATCAAGATAAACAGCACATGACCTTGCAGGTGGGGCCCAGTTAGAATTTTCTTCAGGTTGAGTAGCCCATCCCGCTCAAACGGTCCCTGAATAAGGGTTGTTTAAGGATGTTGAAAGAACCACCCATGTTTCCAGAGGTGAACTATTCAAACCCCAAAGAATCCCTCTCAACACATGGCTATGATGCTCCCCCACTACTTCTGCTCGTGATCAGAGATGCACATATCGTCAGCCACTAAGGGACATGCTCAACTGGTTAAGGTCAAACAACTGACAAGCAAATCTGTGGTATTGAGCAGAATATTTGCTGTAGCCCATCTTTTATACCAAGACAAAACAATGTACATGATAACACTTCTTACAAAACAATGTACATGATAACACTTCTTCTTCTTATTCTTATTCTTCTTATTATTATTATTATTATTAATAGTACTACTACTACTACTACTACTACTACTACTACTACTACTACTAATACTACTACTACTAATACTACTACTACTACTACTACTACTACAAATACTACTACTACTACTACTACTACTACTACTACTGCTACTATTATTATTACTCTTACTATTATTATCATCATCATTATTAACTTTATTATCATTATCATCATTATTATTATTATTATTGTTATTATTATTATTATTGAGTGAGAGAGCAGTTCATGCCATCAAAGTGACACTGGGGGGAAATATACGAAGCCATCAAGATTACCCGTCTGATAAGGGTACACCAGGCACATGCATCACAACCATATGTGCACGACATGGTGATTTCATATCAAGATAAACAGCACATGACCTTGCAGGTGAGGCCCAGTTAGAATTTTCTTCAGGTTGAGTAGCCCATCCCGCTCAAACGGTCCCTGAATAAGGGTTGTTTAAGGATGTTGAAAGAAATACCCATGTTTCCAGAGGTGAATTATTCAAACCCCAAAGAATCCCTCTTTTATTATTATTATTATTATTATTATTATTATTATTATTATTATTATTATTATTATTATTATTATTTCTTGTCTGTTCCAAACCACAATATCTGGCCTCTTATGTTTGCATTTCGTCGAAATGTGTACGGTAAACAACCACAGTTATTTCTTGTGTTGATGTTTATGTATTTAGTCAGTGCTAAGGATTCCGCGTTTATGGGAGAAAGAGATTTATTCGGATAATATACATTTGTATTAACGTATATATGTAAACACGTGTGCAGTTACGTATGTATGTATTTATATATGCATACTTTTTCCCATGTTTACTCGTCGCACCCACAAGCTGCAGCCATACTGGAGCACTATATGCTAGAGCATTTGGCCTTCTTCTCTGGGGAAGTGACGAATTAGAAAGAACTTCTCTCCGTTTTCTCTTCCGTCGTGATGTAGCCTCATGAAAAATCTCAGATGAAAATTTGCTCAACACATCGAAAATCTCTTAGGCCAGTTGGCAGAATGTTGAACATTTGTGGACCCTTTAAACCCAAATTATTACAGTACTGGGCCCTAATTCTAAGGTGGGGAAGACAGGCTCTTTGGTGCTATGCAGTACCGTCCATTTCAGTGGTTTGCATAGCTTTCAATTACAAAGTTGGGCGTTTGACCTTCAAGGATCTTCCATATATATATATAATATATATATATATATTATATATATATATATATATATTATATATATATATATATCACTGCATATCTTTCAGACATTTCCCTTGAGGTTTCAGCTTCCTTTCACCCAACAAAATAGCTCTTCTGTTTCCCTGAATCAAACGTGTTTGTGCAATGGCGCTAGATTGTCTTACGTTCAGCTACCAATTTGACGCTAAAAGGTGGCCACAGCTCTTGGCAGTAACCTAGGAAAACTGACAACAAAAGTTGTATATCGTAGTAGCATTTTATTCTTTTCTCTCTTTCTGGATGATCTATCGAGCTACATACCTGAATAGCGTTGCCATCATGGCAATATAGGTATTATGGTATATTGCCATTATGGCAATGTGGAATATTGTACCATTACTCATGTGAATTCTCAGATCTCCCATTGATTCTGTGTCAGAGTTTCCGCTAACTGCTGGTCGTGTGTATTCCGATTAGATTGGTATTAGAGTATCTGAAACTGCTCAGCATTGAACTCCATGTTCTTCTCATGAAGCCATTTGTAAATTGTACTCAAATTGTTTTGCAGTTTCAGTATGCAACCAGGTTCTTTGACCACTTCTGATAGTTTTCTATCGTCGTAATAGCAGGTACGAGTTACTGACTCTGTGACCGAGAGCATATTTTAGAGGGGAACCACAAACAATTTTCGTGCTAGTACAACCTTTTGAGGGACTCTGCTGCGATTTGGTGTCGACCGAAAGAGAAAAGAGAGCGAGAAAGAGGATCAGAATTCATAGACTCACATCTGTGATTTGAGTGTAAGTAATCGAAGTAATTTTGCCGTTGCATTTGCCCAACATTGAGATGCCAAGTAGTTACATATGTTTACTCTATATTGTAAGAACTAATGATTATATGTTTCTATGCAAACTCACCTGAAATAATAAATACGAGTTCATGAAATTACATTACAGGCTCTAACGAAGCTGTGTCGTATAAGCTACGGATACATATTCACGACCAAGAACACGAAAACCTAATTTTATCGCTCCCATGTGGAGACGAAGATATATGTCTGGCAACAACATTACTTTATATTAGTGGCTCCTGCGGCTAACGACTAATTTCATCTATGTATGAATAATCTATCCGCAGAAATATTTCAGTAGTTATCGGGAATATTCAGCAATAATTCCGGTTCGTAAGAAAGCAAAATAGGGAGCGCTTGCGTAATGGAGTAATAATTAAATACTTTTTTAATGTAGTCTTTTTACCGGAATGTTTGTAATAACTTATATAAATGGTAGGAAAAACACTTGTATTAAGCATACACAAAAACATGAAACATATTAAAACGTATTGCTAAGAATGGATGTCATCTTCAATGAAACAACTTAACATGACTTAAGATGACTTAACGTATATGTTCTTCAACATTCAATAAGCTTTATGATGTCAGGATGCAGGTGTAAGAATTACTAAATTTTGGAGAGATTTGGTTGTTTCGTTTAATGAACTCAAAGGCTGCAAAAAAAGAAAAAGCATTTTTATTGCATTGACACACACAAGTAAATAGCAAATCCAATGTCACATTTAAAAATTGAGAAATGTCTAGCATATTTTTACTGTTCAAAATAAAGTTGATATCATTTCCTGAAAAACCTAGCTTATTCAGACTCTCACTGAGGCATTTATTCACAAATCCACCGATTATCATTGGTATAAATGTGAATTGAGTGTATATAGAAGCGGGATGCTTCGAAGCCTTTTTCTGTACTTATATTTTTACTCTTAGATTTTCAAAGATATGTCATCACAATTATTATAAGCTGACAGCAGATGAAGCGGTTGAGACATTTAAACTGGTCAACGCAATCAAGATGCAAAGATCAGGCATCTTTTATGCCACGAGCTTTAATAAAGAATCTTTTATCTCATTATATGTAGGCAAATATCCGTCACTGACTGTAATACTATACGAATTTGGTGAACAAATACAAGGAATACCTACATTGCTCTGAAATCTGATAAGGCAAAATACATACAGGTTTCAGCTACGTGATGCGAATGCTGTTTTTAGAGAATACAATGATGCTAGGGACAGATTATAGATAGACTGATATTGGCAGCATTTAAAACCAAAAAATAAATTACTAATTATATGATAGAATGTCTGATGATGTTATCCAAGATACCTGGGTAAAGCGTGAAGCGGTTGTGCGATAAAAGCAATTTTAGATTGGTTGAAATAGGTTTGGGACATGTTTGACCACTAATAAGGCATTTTCTCTGCAATTTTCAATGACGAAATATTCTGAATTTAGGTAAGGTATGTTAAAAAATGACAAACAGTTCTGAGCGTTTCCTATTGAGTGGTGAAAGCACTTCTAGCATTTCAGCTCCGCATCATTACCACATAAGAAGTGAGGCAATTTAAAACTGACAAGATGACAAGACCTCGCTTCCATGGAAGAAATCAGTAGGTTCTATCTGGAAATGCATTTAGCAATCCATGGGGACGGCTATGAATTTATTTTGGTGTCTTTACAACCTTTCTACACGAATAGAAGATATAGTTCCGTCTTTTAAGGTCGCAAATATATTGTGCTCATTTTATTTTATTTTATACTTATAAATCGATATGTATATCAATTTTCTTAACGGTTTTTAATCATCATTTATCTAAAGTGAATTCGTTTCAGATAATTCCCTTTAAATTTATAAATTATTTGTTCTTATACAATATGATAGAAATTATCATGCAAAAAATGTATGATGTAAATTATAATGTAACAATTATTGAAAATTTACTGAGAAATATTCATATATATATTGTATCATATGGCTGCCTATGGCTATATTTGGTAAACGATTAGATCATATTTTTAAACATATTTTATAATGAAGGCTTATTGATCATGCTTGCATCAATTTTCTTTTAACCGTAGGGAATATATCCAAATTAGCGTCTTTGAATATTTATGGTTTTAAGGCATAACATAAACAATACAGTAAATGGCTGTGAATATCTCGATTAATATGTCTTGGAACATAGGTTTGAAAGGGAAAATGGGCTTTCAAAGAGGATATAAATCCATACGATAGGTTTCAGAATATTTCCGCAGTTTACTCATCCTAATAATTCTCCATAAAATATAGTAACATCTATTTTAAGTACTCGTTAATTGCACATTTAATAACCATACATTCACGCACACAAGTATACATACATACATACAAACACACACATATATATGTATATACACACACACACACACATACACACACACACACACATATATATATATATATATATATATATATGTGTGTGTGTATATATATATATACACGTGCGTGTATTTGTGTGTTTATGTGTGCGTATATATATATATTTATGGATATACGTGTGCTGCTAAATGTGGTGCGAATGAGAAAAGAGCGTTCTGCATATGTTGTAGACGTTATGGTGTTAGAGCCAAACGCAGCTTCAATTTTAATAAATTATTATATGTGCACACGAATAATGAATATAGTTTTATATGAATACTAGTTACAATTATTTCGAGACCCTTGGTTGTCTACCCTCATTTTATATAAATGATAATGCCTGAAAAATTTCGTAACGTTTGTGTTTTGCTATATCCCAGCGACACATCATTATCCTAACACGGGAAAATGATATTTCTCTAGAAATGGAAATAAATTGGTGTCTTCCTAAATTACTGCTGTCTTGAACATAAATTCAGATCATTGAGTATCTTCATTTTTACTTAGTCAGAGACTACGCCTCACACACAAAAGCCTAGATAAACATATCAACTAAAGTTACGAATTTTAACCTCTACACACCTTCTGCTATTTGTGATTTCTCGCTTATAGTCTGAGAATTCAACATGACCTGAACTAAGAATGATAATGACTTTTATCTGAAAAAGTCTGCTGTTATTATTTCTGCTCCTTTATCATGAAGGCAAAGTCAATGGCGATGACATGCTTGTAGTGTCAAGGAACGGAATTTATTTAATAGAAGAAAACTTTGGCGCCAATAGATTTAGGTGTCAATAGGAAATTATTATATGAATATAAGTTTCATAATGATGTTTGTATATATATATAATATTCGTTTTAAGGTGGCGAGCTGGCAGACACGTTACCACGCCGGGCGAAATGCGTAGCTGTATTTCGTCTGTATTTCGACTTTGCCTTTCATCCTTTCGGGGTCAATAAATTAAGTACGAGTTTAGCACTGGGGTCGATGTAATCGACTTAATCCCTTTGTCTGTCCTTGTTTGTCCCCTCTATGTTTAGCCCCTTGTGGGGAGTAAAGAATTATATAATATTCGTTTTATTATATTATCAATTATAATGGAGCTTTCCATATTTCTGTGTTGATTATTTAGGTTGTTATTTTGTCATTTTGACAATCATTATAACAATTATATCCGGCAAATATAATTACATTGTTTATTAAAATTGAAACCAATGACTTACCTCATATTACGTCGTTCACACTATCAGAATAATAAGATATGAAAATGGAGACATACTATCTTTATCAGAATGTTGAAAGTGTTGCCCAAAGCTCATTGTAAACAAATCCATTCTCACAGTATATGCAGATGGAAAGGTTATGCAAGAGCTTAGTAAAGCTTTCGTAAAAGTGATTCAACATTATTAGAAAAGTTACGCTTTTTATCGAAGTGTGGTAAACACTTTTCACGTAAAATATAAAAAGCAAACTTCATCGATGGAGATGCGAAGTAATATGGTAAATGTAATTACTCATTCAGCTATTCTTCCATCGGAATGAGTTTCTGTAGTCATTTCAATAATCAAAGAATTGTTCTGAGTTTCAAAACACACATTTTGTATTTTCACCACGATTGTGAGCAAAGGATTAAAAGATGCACATAAACCCGAGTGATCAGATTTTGTATCCAACAATATTCTTAGTATCAATTTAAAAAAGCCATGTATGACCCAAGTATTAAAACATGAAGAGATGTATAATACCTCACAGGTTTGATACATTAGAGCTATCTTGTAATATATTAACAACGGTATTTCCATTTTCCTTTCAGAAATAGCGTATACGATTTCGAAAAAATATGTAAAAAGTAAAAGAGAATATTTACATGTATTTGTGTCTCTTTGTTTCATAAATTCAGAAAAAGAATTAAAGTTCTATTTTTTATTATTCTTAAGACCAGACATAAAAGAATATGTAAGTTAGAATGTTTGAAACTTACTCGTACATCTGAAAGAATTGCACGAAAATAATTACGTCACTATAACGTCATTGAATACATTGCAGTTTTCTATGATTATGCTACAATTTTGTGGTATCAGGATGTGAGAAAAAATATCAAAAATGATGTAACACACACACACATATATATATATATTCAACACATCATATAACGCTAAATTGATTATCTCATTTGAAGATTCAGGAATGTATTAATAATATATTTCTAATTAGTCTAAAGTATATTTATATTTATAGAATGATTATGTTTGAAATTCAAACTGTACATGAAGCGAAATTTTTGCGTTATGCTGGAGGAAAATATTATTATTATATGAGTGGGGTGCTGAAAAGTTTCTAGTTTTAAGGGCATCGCGAAACGATGGTTGGAGGCCAAAACTTCTGAGTTTTTTTACAGGGCTTGGAAAAACTGAAGGTTTGCTTCAATAACTGAGTGAATCTGAGAGGAGTATGTATAGAATAAAATCATAATTAATAAATGCTTCTATTCTCTTTTACTCGTAGCCAGGAAATTTTCAACACCACATGCAATGAATTCGAAATGGAAATAGACTTACCTGTTTTTACACATATATTCATTAACGGATTTCAGAGCTATTTCCAATGCATAATGCACCTCACGCAAATTATTGGAATTATGCATTTGCTAATAACTTAATTTAGTAAAGTCAGTAAAAAGATCAAAGATAAATATGTGTCGAGAGGGGAGATCAAAGACTAACTTGTTCGTAATATTATACATTAATATATACTGCATATCGTAAAATATGTATAAAAATTAATCTACTGTAGCATTCACACTAAATACTGTAACAGATAGAATTTTCCGAATATATGTCAATTTTGCAAATTGGCAAATTAA
>NC_043001.1:7482337-7484837 GCF_006345805.1 Octopus sinensis | reverse complement strand
AAAGAGAAAGTCTTACAGCTGTTTCCGAGATATTTTATATATCCCTCCCTCGGAGACGGTGTGAGATAATGGTTAAACGATAGTTATTTTAGATGTGAAATAGATCGTGAAGTGGAGGAATGAAAATAGACGTGACGTATTCAGGGATAATATACCTGCAGTTCCATTATTTAGGAAGAATGGTATAAATATAAGATCCCTCTACCTTGTGTGTATGTTGCAATAGTATTTAAAATTGGTAATTCTGAGCATAGTGTTTGCAAAGGGTGATATTGAATCATGGGCTTTTTTGAAGTGTCTTATAAGTTGTGAATGTGTTTGCAAGGTCAAATCAAAACAGGATAAGTGGAAAAAAAGGAAAGATGAAAAATAAGAAAAGAAAAGCAGGGATAGAGATAATAAAGAAACGAAATCTTTCTTGGATTTTTATCTCATTCTTCTTTTTTATATATATACGTATGCTGATATTTGATCTACGTTGGACCCTTCATTCGCATAATCACCTAACCTGGAGCTTAAATATAGCGTATCCATAGCTCTTACTCAGCATTACCTGACACCTTTGAATCTTCTTCACATTACCTCACATACCCCTCCAAAAAAACACACACACACATATATACATATATATATTTATATATATGTATATATATATAAATAGATGAGTGTATTTTTACCTTGTTAACAATTAACACGGAAAAAATAAATAAATAGTTACTAGGATAGCAAAAATCTCACAAGTAAAGATGTTGTAACTTCTTGTTTATAAAGGTAGGAACTTCTTGTTTACGTGGAATATTTTGAATAATATATGAGTAAATAAATACAGTTTAACGTAGGTGTAAATCAAATATTTTTACTTTCGACACATCTTTCGAAAATTCCACTGATACTATTCAAAATAATAGATGTTATAAATAATGCAATCTTCTCTTCAGGAAAGCGAAAAACACGAAACTCGTCAATAAGACATTTTAGCAACAAATGATGGATTTGTATAGCGATTGACAGAACGCTATTAATATTGTTTAAAAAAACGTTATCTGATATAACGTCATAAGTAGCTAACAGAAAGGGATACCAATAGTGAATGTTAAATATAAAGGAAGTTAAAGTTTAAATTATATATAATGATAGAGACTACTTATATGCACTAAATGTGTGTTTTTGCCAATGCTTACATCTGTATGCTCGCTCTATAACCGTGTTTACTAGAGTATTTTTAGAAAAAATAATGAAAAATAGCTCAGAATTGCAGAGAAGACAGAATTCCTTGTCTTTATCATAAATTATTGAAATTGAGACAATCAACCATTCTAAATGAAATTGTTCATTGTGGTCTTTTAAATGCCAAATCAGTTATGACGTTATATCATATAACGTTTATTTAAACGATATTAATAGTGTTCTGTCAATCGCTATACAAATCCATCATTTGTTGCTAAAATGTCTTATTGACGAGTTTCGTGTTTTTCACTTTCCTGAAGAGAAGATTGCATTGTTTATACCATTTATTCTTTTGAATAGTATCAGTGGAATTTTCGAAACATGTGGCGAAAGTAAACATATTTGATTTACACCTGCGTTAAACTCCATTTATTTATTTATTTATTTATATATATATATATATATATATATATATACATATACGCACAAGAAAAATTTCGCTGAAAGAGAATTTAATATATTTCTTAATGCATTACTACATATGTTTCGGCATGACATGTGTGTTTGTTGGAGTACATCACCCCATCCATGTGATATTAATAGATATTATTTATAATGACCATCGACTCCAGGCGAGTCACATAAATTTGATGTGCATACGTCCACAAGTAATTTGGCATAAATATTCTTATGATTGCCTGCTATACGTTCCAAGATATTAAGCATTATTCATCAATTAAAATGTTCTGCTGGAATAATGAGTGGTGCATTTTAATTCCTGCAAACATTTAAGTAGAGAGCGATGTCATTACAAGTCAAGAACGTCGAAAATGAGAATCTTGTTCATTAGTTAATTACCAACGCAGGTGTATATATTGAAGAAAAGGGGAAGGAAAAGAAAAGATTTTAAAATGAAGGAGATACAATTGTGAGATATATTCAGTTACTTCTGCACAACCAAGAAGTCAGCAAGAATTTAAAATAAAGACTTGAGCACGGAGAAGAGACAAAGAATTAATACAAGAGAAAAGGACGAACCACATTTCTTCGAAAGGGGTTTATAACAAGGCCACGTAAGAAACGGCAAATAAAAGTTTCATTTGATCGGTATCAGTTACATATTATTGAACTGACAACATCCGAGTTACTTTATTCAATGAATTTGATAGTAGTAGTTATTTATGCTAGCATCCTGTTGCACTGCCAATTACGGTTTCTTGAAGTGTGAAGATCTTAGAGCTCATAGTTCTATTGAAACATCTAATGAATAGCTGCTACTCGTCTGTAATTTCACCAATTTGTTATACCACGGCACTTTTCATTCATGTATATT
>NC_043001.1:7464837-7477337 GCF_006345805.1 Octopus sinensis | reverse complement strand
CTTTAGTTGTACCCTCCCCTGACCACGGCTTTCAACCGATTCTGATGAAACTTAACACACACATAGCCCAATGTCATAATTCAAAACTAACGCAGCGAAAAGTTTGAAAAGTTCCCCCAGTTCTGAAAAAAATCGATAAATTCGACATGGGGCGAGAATCAGAAAAACAAACCACAGACTGTCTAGGAGACGCAACTCAACCGTTTTAACTCTAAAAAATTTACCATAATTTTTTTCCATTTTTTGCTATTTTTTGGCTATAACTCTCTAAAAATGCTTATAGTTATTCCCTTACAAACCCGAGCAACGCCGGGCGATACTGCTAGTTATATAATATAGATATATATTTAAATAGGTGAATGAATTATCCTATGTTTATCGTCAGCATGGTTATTCGTTGAACCGAAATAGGGTAGCAAATTCACGTCAAGAAACACGGTTGAATCGACCTGTCCAAGGGTAGAAACTCCGGGTTCATGTGCAGAAATTTGTGTTGTATATGAATAAATGAAAGAATGGAGTCGAACGAAGATGTTAACAAAATATGTCGAGAGTAAAGGAATTTTGTTAACATCTTCGTTCGACTCCATTCTTTCATTTATATATATATATAAACGTATAGATGACTCAGGCCTATACTGAGTTATATTAGATTATTATAAATTAATGTATGAAAATTGCTAAGGACGTAAACGCTACTCACGCCCTTTTGCATGTTTGCCTCTGACCCTTAAATGCTGGGGATTGTTGAAGCTGAACACGGGTCCCAGGCTCTTCCATATATAACTGTATCTCATATGGAAATTGTGACAGTTACTCCACATTTGGGTTTAAGTTATATAGAAAGCGCTTAAGCTTCATGGTACCTCTTATACATGCATTTGTATATATACACACACAATACAAACCCCGTGCCCCCACAAAACACACACACCATATATATATATATATATTATATATATATATATTATATAATATATAATATATAAATCTATATATATATATATATATATATATATAGGGAGAGAGGGATATAAATAGATAAATATATAGACGATAGATAGATAGATAGATAGATAGGCAGGCAAACAGAACAGACACATATAGATAGATAATAGATAGATAGATAATAGATAGATAGATACACAGACAGACATAGATAGATATATAGCTAATAGATAGATAGATAGATAGATAGATAGATAGATAGATAAATATTAGATAGCTAGAAGATAGATAGATAGATAATATAGATAGATAGATAGATAGATAGATAGATAGATAGATAGATATAGAAATGCATGTATGTATATAATATTACATTCCTCTTTACGAATATTAATATTTATGTTGCTGCTCTCTTCGGAATCTCTTGTTGGTACAAACATAGATGCAGCAAATTTAAATGGCTCCTTACTGCTGCGTCTTGCATTTGTTGGCGCGAATCAGTAAATCATATGTCTCAACATGTAATATTGTTCTTTGTTCAAATAGCTATTAGGTACGCTTCATAGACACGAGTATCTCGTTCTTCGTCTTCTGTTCTTTTCGAGCCCACGTTTAAGTTCAGCTGTAAATTGCATTTTCTTTATAACAATTGTTCGTTTGCAATCACGTCAAAAATCGTATAATTTTCTTTTACGTGTCAGCTAGGAAGAAGAATTATATTGATCACATGACCTCAGGGTAACTGGTTTAAATAATGACTAGCTTATATTATCAACGGAGATCTCCTTCGCTATCCGGATGTAATATTATATCAACAAAAGTTTTGTTGTGTCTCTGTCCATGCCCGATTGATTATCATGTGCGTACACGGTTTGGAATAATTTCCTGTGTTTTGTAATGTAATAATTTTCGTTCTGCTCCCCGGGCATACAGTTGTACGTTTTTGAGGCAATTTTCTTTTAAATGGAGGAAGATATATTGCAAAAGTTTTCTTTGCTTCATGTTTTGTTGCATATTCTAACATAGTCTGTCTTCCTGTAATGTTATGCTCCATATAGTATATCAGTTAATAATAAAGTCGGAGTGTCTACTTTTCGTTCTGCTGTTCGTTGTTTTCATGTGATACAGAAAAGTTCAAGTTCGCAAACAGAAAGAAGTAACGGCAACAACAACAACAATAATAAAAGGAAACGACTACTACTAATACTACTACTACTACAACTACTACAACTACTACACCTACTACTACTACTACTACTACTACTACTACTACTACTACTAATAATAATAATAATAATAATAATAATAATAATAATAATAATAATAATAATAATAATGATAATAATAATAAAAAGAAAATAATAATAATAATTATAATAATAATAGTAATAATAATAATGATGATGATGATCATAATAATAATAATAATAATAATAATAATAATAATAATAATAATACTGATCATAATAATAATAATAATAATAATAATAATAATAATAATAATAATAATAATAATAATAATAATAATAATGATGATGATGATAATAATGATAATAATAATAAATAATAATAATAATAATAATAATAATAATAATAATATAATAATAATAATAATGAATAATAATGATAATATAATAATAATAATAATAATAATAATAATAATAATAATAATAATAATATAATAATAATAATAAATACAATGTGGAAAGAAATGACAGAAAATTTAAGGTTGAGTACTTGCGCAGACTGAACCTGATTATTAAGTCAAAATTAAACGCACGGAATAAGATTAAATATATCAACACCTGGGCGTTTCCACTCCGAAGATATGCAGCAGCGGTAATCGCGTGAACAGTAGACAACTAAACAGTTTAGAGAGAACGATGAGGAAGTTACTCACTAAATATTGGATACTCCATCCATAATGTGATACATAATGCATGTAACACAGACTGTATGTAACAGAAAGATTGTATGTAGCGACAAATAGAGGGGGAGAGAGGACTGATTGGATGCAAACACGGCATTGGGACAGAAGAAAAACAACATAGTATGGTATGAAATCTGTGTCACAGAACCGCTAATCTCGGACATAAGAAGCTTAAGCTTGTGTAGTATGGACTATTGCAAAGATAAAGCACGGTACAACGACTTGAGCTAGATGGAAACTGAAAATAGTTGGATACAGAAAGGAATGGGTGAATAACTTCATTGGGATGTTGAATATAAGACAGACAGAGAGAAAATGGCTATGGATGAATAAAAGTAATTTAATACGGGAAACGGAGGGTCTAGTCTGTGCTGCCTAAGAACAAACATTAAGAAGCAATTGCGTCAAATACAGAATAGACAACATATCAGAAAATGATAAGTGCAGAATTTGTGGCCAAAATAGTGAAACTGTATGGCATATTTCCATTCAATGTACGCCACTGACCAAGAAAGAGTATAAGAAACGTCATGACAATATAGCAAAGATTGTCCATTGGACACTGTTCATCAAGTATGGACTTGAGAGAGCAAAAATGTGGTATGAACATAAACACAAAGGCATAATCGAAAATGATAATGCAAAGATACTATGGAATTCTATAAATTCAGTGAAACCATGAGATAGAGAATAAGAAAACAGGAATAGTATTAATTAAGAAAGAAAGCGAACGATGCTGGGTCATAGATTATAGCAAACCTAGATGACAACAGGGTATGCGATAAGGAAGAAAGAAAAGTCGATAAATATAACAGGTTAGCGGTGGTCACTGGAAATGTTGATACTAGTACCAGTAATTGCCGTAGCCTTGGGAACAGTGAGTAAAAATCTTGAGAAGTACATGGAAGAAATAGGGGGTTCAATAAGGGTGGAGCACTTGCAGAAAGCAGCACTGCATTGAACAGCTCGATGTATTGTATCACAAGCACACGATGCAACGAACATTATATTGGGGAAACAAAAACGAAACGAACCAACCGTCCAAATGTGCACAGACATTAAATGAAACAACCTGAACTTAGATGCATACAATGTAACAATCATTTGGACACCTGTGTGTGTATACATATGTGTGTCTAGACACACATATGTAAATAGGAAGTGTGAGTGAGGGAGATATGTGTCAGTAAGAGAGTGTGCATATGTGCGTGTGAATTAAACGAAATAATTCTGTATAATGTTGCACTCACTTTACAATTTTTCCTCTTCATAAAATATGTGAAGAGAACGACCTTCTCCGGAGGGCAAAATAAGCATATTTCATAAGATTTCTGAGTCCGAAAGTAAACCGGAAATAGTCGACAATTTTATTGAAAACAACTTGAAAATGTTAGGAACTGAAAGCGCTTGCACATTTATAAAAGTAAAGCATACACACTGTTTGTGAAATCACTTTCCAATGGTTAGCAACTTTCGACTTTCTAATGAGGTTCTTTTCTCAATCTTAACTATTTGAGAAAAAAATATATACCCCACCCACATATATATATATATATATATATATATATATATATATATATATATATATATACTGTCATAAAAAAAGGGGGTAGAATTATTAATTGTTAATAAATTCGACCAAGCAGTATTCGGTATGTAAAGACCATTTACGGTATATTTGAAGTATTAATTTATAAAAATATGGTAAAGTAAAAAAAATCACTTACCACACACCGAACTTTTCAGAAATAGCAGCCAAAAATTTGGCTATTTCTTCAACTGCAAATAAAAGTCTCCAGACAATGCATACTCAGAAAATAACTCACATAGGTATAAGGGAAAAACAATGAAAGATCACATCCATATACGATACCCGAGGACAGTCTGTTTCTGGATTTGTGGGTAAAACGCCACTTTTCCTTCATCAGCTCAGAGATTTCTTCTGATTTAGATTTGAAAATACTAAGAATCAAACATACCCGTCCGATATCTGTAACATCGGACAAACCATGCCAGACACCCAGTACTAGCGAATCCAAAAATACGAATGAGATCTATTATTCTCCCTGTCCACCCACGTGAGTGTCTGGCATGGTTTGTCCGATGTTACAGATATCGGACGGGTATGTTTGATTCTTAGTATTTCAAATCTAAATCAGAAGAAATCTCTGAGCTGATGAAGGAAAAGTGGCGTTTTACCCACAAATCCAGAAACAGACTGTCCTCGGGTATCGTATATGGATGTGATCTTTCATTGTTTTTCCCTTATACCTATGTGAGTTATTTTCTGAGTATGCATTGTCTGGAGACTTTTATTTGCAGTTGAAGAAAAAGCCAAATTTTTGGCTGCTATTTCTGAAAAGTTCGGTGTGTGGTAAAGTGAATTTTTTTACTTTACCATATTTTTATAAATTAATACTTCATATATATATATATATATATATATATATATATAACGGGAAGCTTTATGAAAATAAACAAAAGATGAAGGCAGGTGGAGTACAAACAAACAATTGTATTAGTATGGCACTCAGGAATATAAATAAAACAAGTCTTTTACGTTTCGAGCCTACGCTCTTCAACAGAAAGATACACAGAAAAGAAACACGGAGATATATATATATAGTTAATCCAAACGTGAAAACACAAAGAGAAAACACAACAACGCGAGGACGTGGAACAAGCATATTGGACGCTCAGGAAAGAAGGGAAGAAGGAGGGTACAACATTTCGAGCGGAGCTATTCGTCAGAAACATAGGAAAAGAAAAGATCCAAAGAAGGGAAGACGGAGTAAAAAAATCGCCAACGGTATACACGCGGTCACATTTTGAATGACCGATCACGTATATAAATGGATACACATACATATGCATACAGTTGGGTATGTAGAGAGATACATTGTGCTTTGCAATGCTAATATTTAATATTTGCACAGTGTAGCGTATTTTTGCATAAGCTGTACCTCTATTTTAGAGCAAATTACTTTAAGTTAAATTTATAATTTTGATCGATTTGGCTTCACTTACGTACAGATGTTGACAGAGGTGTACTGGAAAATGTTGAATGAATATATGCACACAGATTTACACACGCATTTATCTATATTTATAAACAGTCACATTCAGTGACGTAAACGCAAACACAATGTGACAGACAAACACTTAGGTACATATAATTCTAAACCGGTTTTTGAAAGTACACACGTGTCTTTGTAACGGCCAATACCCGTTACAACTTCCGAATCTTTAAAAAGCCTCTGTGCGTGTTATGATGTGATAACGTTGTCAAACAGTCATAGATTTCGCCATACTTACGCCTCGGTATTCTTCCTAATATCGTTGGTAATGTTACAACTGTGGAGAAGTATATTTACATTTTGTTCCCATTTCGTTTCAACATCTGAAGATGATGAAAGTACAGTAACAAACATGTAGACACACACACAGACACAGACACATGCACACACACACAGACACACACACATACACACACACACATACAGACACACACACACACATACACACACACGCTTATACACACAAACAAACGTATGCATATACGTATATATTTAATGATATAAATACTGACAAACACACACACGTGTTTATATATATATATTTATTTATATATGTGTGTGTGTGCGCGTGTATATATGTATATATATATATATATATATATATATATATATATATATATATATATATATATATATGCATATATATATGTGTGTGTGTGTATATATATATTTAAGTATATATATATACATAAATATATATATATATAACTATATATATATTATTTATTATGCAAATATGTATGTGTTTGTACGTGTGTGTGTTTGCGGGTATGTATGTATATGTGTGTATTCTTGACGGCTTCTACAAACATTGTGAATTTCTTTCATATGTTAGAAAATACAAAGTGAACAGAGAACAACATGCCTACATCAAACTGTTTCTTTTACCTTTTTATCAATTGTCACATTACTTGTATAACAAAGAAAGTTGAATTCATTATACAAAAATAGACGGTCATGCAACACAACTTGCCCTTGCCACCGATAGAGATACGTCAAAGTGTATTTGATACAATCTACTGCAATCAACAATCTCGTGTCAAAAGCTGGCGAACTGTATTAGTATATCCGTTGATTATTCTTAGCGTTCGCGTGCCAACGGCCAGCATATTGATCTCACGTGACGCATGCGATAATCGTATATTTCTATGTTGGAAGGTTTGTGTGATTTCAATATTTCGTGCTTTACGAGCAGGAATCTTATTACTGCTGTGAATGGAGCCCGTCTGATCAGGTAGACAGATTTGCATGGCAGCCTAAGTAAATACAGCTTTTGAGAAATTTGTTTTCTACAACTTGCTTTAGTTTACCATACAGTGACAGCTTGTATTAGTAAAATATATTTATGTATTTATCTTATAATACATTTCTTTTTTTTTTTTTTTGTAAGAAAAGCCAGCTACCGGTTTGCAGATCTATAAAATACTACTTCAATGTTACAATAGGTCGCCGAAAAAATAATATTATTATCGTGTCTACATTGTGTAATGTATTGATAAGTAAATATGTTGAATAATACGTATTTAAGAATTGTGTTTCCTTTCTTCTTTATGGTGAATAAATGATTTAAAATCAGACATGTTATTAATCCATATAAAACTAACGTATATCGTATGTGCAACGTTCTTTTATTCTTCTATTCTTTTACTTGTTTCAGTTATTAGACTGCGGCCGTGATGGTGCACCGCCTTTAGTCGAACAATTCGACCGCAGGACTTATTCTTTGTAAGCGTAGTACTTATTCGATCGGGCTATTTTACCGAACCGCTAGCTTACGGGGACATAAACACACCAGCATCGGTTGTCAAGCGATGATGGGAAGACAATCACAGACACAAACACACAAACGCACACGCATTTATATATATATATATATATATATAATATATATATATATATTATATATATATATATATATATATATATATATATACGATGGACTTCTTTCAGTTTCCGTCTACCAAATCCACTCACAAGCTTTGAGGCTATAATAGAAGACAGTTGCCTAATATGCCACGCGGTGGGACTGAACCCGGAACCATGTCGTTGGTAAACAAGCTACTTACCACACAGCCACTCCTGCGCCTATACAGAATTATTTCATTCAATACGCACACACACACATGTACACACTCTTGCTGATACATCTCTTCCTCATTCACACTTCCTATTTACATAAGCATGTATGTATTACACAGATGTAAATAATAATAATAATAATAATAATAATAATAATAATAATAATAATAATGGAATAACATCAGAAAAAAGATGGTGGAATAACATCAGAAAAAAGATGGTGGAATAACATCAGAAAAAAGATGGTATAGGCACACACCAGAAAAAGTCACAGAAAACGAGAAAGCAACCATACTCTGGGATATGCCGATACATACAGATAGAGAAATTAAGGCCAACAGACCAGATATAGTTGTCAGAGATCATGAGAAGAATGCTTTCTAATTGATGTATCAATACCGCAGATGACAACGTGTCTCTAAAAGAAATGGAGAAACTCTCAAAATACAAAGACCTGGAAATAGAGGTAACTAGAATGTGGAACCTGAAAACAGAAACATTCCTATCATAGTAGGTGCATTAGGCATGATAAAAAAATATTCAGACAAATACATAACAAAAACACCAGGACTTACAACACACATAACATACAGAAAATTGCACTACTAGCACTGCACACATCCTACGCAGAACACTTTCCATACAATAACCATCAGAGCATCACAACAAATCACAGCACATACCCAAGGCACACAGAGCTGTGCCCGGTAGTGAAGTGAAAGCACGATATAAAAATAAACTACTGAATAATAATAATAATAATAATAATAATAATAATAATAATAATATTCATGATGATGATGATGATATTCGTTACAATATATAAACAGGAAGGAATGAGTGGCGCAAACCCGCTTTATTGCCAAGTATTGCAATTGTTTCATGTTGACTTTACCAGTAGATAATTGTCAAATTATCATTGTTATATAATAATATATACATTAATTTTATTGCATTCGTCCTTATTATCTCAGCGACATTGCGAAAGAAGACTCCCGCATGTCATTTAGATTATACGGATGTAATCTAATAAATTTAATGTATTTATCACATAATAATATTACTGAAATTATCTGTGGGTAACGTGTAGATGAAAAAAAAACTGTAATATCATGTAATATCGGGTGTTTGTTCGATCCAGGCGGTTTTGTTTACATATTGTTGCATATATAATCTATGGACATGCATTGATACGATCATAAATACGTTCGATTTTGTTGTGAAATTGCACCTGGTAGCCAATACCTGTGTAAGAGCACTATGAAGCAAACTACAAGGGTAATACATATATGTCGAAGGTGCTTGTCTTAGTGGTTTGGGCTTTCGGTCATGATTATAAGGTTGTGAAGTGGAGGGGCAATGGTCCAGTGGTTAGGGCAGCGGACTCTCAGCAGTAGGATCGCGGTTGCGATTCACAGACCGGTCGTTGTGAGTGTTTATCGACCGAAAACACATAAATACTTATGAGGTTCCGGCAGTAGGTGGCGAACCCTGCTGTACTCTTTCACCACAATTTTCTCTCACTCTTTCTTCATGTTTCTCTTGTACCTGTATTTCACAAGGCCAGCCTTGTCATACACTGTGTCACGCTGAATCTCCCCGAGAACTACGTTAAGTGTCTGTGGAGTGCTCGGTCACTTGCACGTTAATTTCACGAGCAGGCTGGTCCGTTGAACGGATCAACTGGAAGCCTCGTCTTCGTAACCGACGGAGTTCCACGATAAGTTCGTCAGCTCGATTACTGGCAGCGCATCGTGCACTTGAACCAAACACTTTAATTCACGATCCTTCAATCCATTCACCTATCAAAAATGTGTAGTAACTGTATTTCAAAGGGCCACATTTGTCTGGCAGAATCTCTCTGAACACTAGGTTTCTGCGGCCCGTTTTTGTGCAGTACTCACACACGTCCAAGTAATATTCACGAGCAGGCCGTCCTGTTCACCGCCTTTGCGACAACCCTCTTCGTTGAAATGGCATGTATATATGTGAGTGTGTGTGTATGTGTGTGTGTGTGTGTGTGTGTGTGTGTGTGTGTGTGTGTGTGTGTGCATAAGAGGGAGAGGGCAACAGAAACCAAGGCAGGTCGATTATCTGAAGTGTTGGTTTTTCTTGTCCTTTTCCTCTAATATATAATTGCTTTCATTGAAGCCTAATACAAATTCCTAGCTCCAGCCTAAGTTTCAAAGTTGGAATCTAACGGATGACAAATTATACCAATTGCTCAGCGTACCTATTCGTTTAGATCACGAATAGTATACACCCTCATATTCTCTATGTCCTGGTGTCCGTATGCATTCGACCCTTCTTCCAGGAAATCTACGCTCCCAGCTTAGTTTTTCTAATGCTCGTTGCTTAGTTTTTCTTGGAGGGCTGGCCGTGATCTAGTAATCTCAAGATTAATCAGCCGAAATTACTACGATGATCCGGTTCTTGACTGAAGACCGAGGGTTTCGAATGTCTTGTCCGTGTTTATTGTATCGTCTTCTAAGAGTTATACGTTCTTTTCCATGTTGTATTTTTCTACATACCTTAATATATATATATATATAATATATATATATATATATATATATATATATATATATATATATATATATATATATATATATATAAAGTTGAGTTGTGGGGTATCGTACGAGTGGGATTATATATGAAAAAAGGTTTGAAAATGCAATTTAAACGATGTTTTATTTACTTACTTAACCGTTTCACTCTTTGGTAAAAGATTGTCAAAAGTAACATGAATATTATGGGTTCAAAAAAGTTTTTTACATAATTGTCACATTGAATATTATGAATTCAAAAATGTTTTTTATACATAATTGTCACATTACATGTATAAATATAGTATAAAAAAGTTCAATAGTGTGATGAGAATATTTGTAAAATTGGCAGAAAAGAATAAAACAAATATTATTGGAATTTGGTTGCGTTAATTATTGGTTGTCGCAAATTGTCACATTACATGTATATATATACAGTCTTTGGTAGAAAGGACATGTTAAAGACATAAGGAAGTGTAATAGTTTGGTGAGAAAGCTTGTAATATTGACAGAGAAAATTAAAATGGATATTTTAGACATCTCAGAATATTTTGAATCGAAGGCCGAGAATTTGTTTTTTACTGACCTGTTTGTTTCAGCAGAAAGTTGAATTGAGAGAAAAAAGATGTGTACCCAGTTTGGTTATACTTCCCCTTCAAGCATCAGTGATTTTGGGGTTATTGGGAGGTGAGTATGCGGGTGTGAATAGATGTGTCCGTGTGCCCTGCTGGTCAGACAGCGTCTGTTTGTCACACACATATATACCACACCCACAACAACAACAACACACACAACATAGTATAACAAACACACACCACATACACACAACCAACACACACACACACACACACACAGAACACTCACACACACAACGCACCCACATATATAATATATACACACAGCACACAATATAACATGTATTTATATATAATATACACACATAATAACACATACACAACACAACACACACACACTAACACACACACACAACACACGCACACATATATACATAATATAAATATCACACAAATACACCTGCCATACATATGCACATACAATACCATACACAGCATGTATATAATACACATACACAATATATGCATGCAATATACATACGCAATACATACATATAATAATATATATATAGACAATGCATATACATATATACATATATACATATAAATAGTGTTTACATACACATACATAGATATACCACATATACACACAATATACATACATACAATGCATACACATACACGTACGCATACATATAATATATATAGACACACACACACATAACATACATATACAATGCATACATATATATACACGCAACGCATATACATGCATTCATGTATATATAGCACACCTACAATATACATATATACAATGCACACATACACACACATATATACACTTAATTGTACACATACATATAAATACACATACATACAATATACATATACACAATGCGCATGCAAATAATGCACCTGTTTATACACACATATACATGCAAATATATATACACACACACACATACAACACCACATCATATATATATATATATATATATAATATATATATACATATACATACATACATACATGCACATATATATATTTTTTTCACACACATACCACATATAATATATAAAATTCACACAAATACCATACACACAAAATACAAACCTATAGCGTACACACTCAAATATATCTCCTACATACCGCACACACACACAAACATGTACTCACATATACACACATACCGTGCATATACACACACAACACACACACACACATATATATATATATAAACAAATCCACATGTAAATACATACACACGTACACAATGCTCACACACACACACACATACACACACACACGCACACAGTGCACACACACACACACATATATATACACG
>NC_043001.1:7429837-7459837 GCF_006345805.1 Octopus sinensis | reverse complement strand
AACTGAATGTCCTTCAGATGTGGGCCTTGTTACTTCGTTAGATAACAGCTTTATTCTCTAAGGGAGAATTTGAATAATTAACAACTACAATCACTTTCATACGTAGAAATATACATACCCTACATACCTTCATGTGTACATGAGTAATTAATGTTTGCATTGTAAATACATTTTAACGGCGATCAGGCATTGGTATGAATACAAATAAATAATAAATAGTCACAATCTATCTGCTTCCCTAAACTACAATATAACTCTACTTCTAAAAGCGATTCATTAATTATACAGACTTATTGTGTAGATAAGCAATATAGCTGGCATGATATTGTAAGTTTAAGCCATTAATAGAGAAAGGATTTACAGTGGGAAAGAAGTCATGATTCTATGAAGTAACAACAAAGTTTCCCGTCACGCATTCGATACGATTGTATGATTTCAAGCAAATAGTTTATATTTTGCTTATATTTAATCCGGGTTCAGAAAACTACACATCCCATTCGGTTATCGTTCATTTTACCCAAATTTTAATCAAACCCAAGGGTCAGATTGTCGTTTAAATTGAGAAAGGAATTTTTGCTTGTAACTTAGTACAAATTCTGAAGTGACATATTCCATAAGGTATATAAGGTATGTGATATTCATATAATGCATATATATATATATATATATATATATATATATATATATATATATATATATATATATATATTATATATATATATATATATATATATTCCTATGTTTCCGACGAAGAGCTCCACTCGAAACATTAAACCCTCCTTCTTTCCTGGGCGTCCAATAATACTATATTTGTTCCACGTCCTCGCGTTGTTATGCTTATTTTGTGTTTTCTTGTTTGGATTAACTATATATATATATATATATATATAATATATATATGGCCACCGCTGACACCAGCCCAGGTGCCACACCGACAGCCTTTATTGACACCCCAAATATCTCACCAGTGCTTCTGCTGAATGTCAGAGGTCTGGTGAAACCCACTAATATGAGTAAAATTCCTTACCTTAGGGACTTAAGCACAAGCAACCATGCAATATGCATAGCGCTGACTGAAACGCACCTGTCAAGCAGTATAGCAGATGCAGAAATACACGTACCAAAGTATACTGTTTTTCGGTCAGATAGGAAGGAAAGAACTCATGGTGGGGTTGCCCTGTACGTCCGTGAAGATGTCACACCCATAGTACTGTTGACACACTCAAACTCAGTCTGTGACACACTGATAGTACACATGAAACAACCGAAAATAGTAATATGTGTCACATATCGGCCACCAGACACCCCTAGTCATGAAGGAGTGTTTGAAGAATAGAAGAATAGAAGAAGTCCTGGACAAACATGACCAGGGTAACACCATTCTACTGCTGGGAGATTTTAACCTTCCGAAAGTCAAATGGCCAGATGGCCATCTCCTCCCTGGAATGACATCACTTGAACAGAGACAGACAGAGTCCTTGTTGGCTCTCACACGCAAGTTTTTCATGGAGCAAGCAGTGCTTCGGCCAACAAGAGGTGAGAATGTCTTGGACCTCTGTTTCACAAGCAACCCGATGCTCATCCACAACATAATGGTAACACCAACAATTCTCTCAGATCACAACTTAGTAGAGGTAATGATATATGGTATGAGAGAGTTAGTTGAGACGCAGCCATTACAAAATACCACAGGCCTATCCAGTCTAAACTTCCATAAGGCTAACTGGAAGAAGATCAACGAAGAGATCCGAAAACATGACTGGAGTGACTTCATCACCACACAAGACACCAACACACATTTCCAACATTTCATGACAACAATACAGAACATATGCCATAAGTTTGTCCCGGAGAAAAAAGCCAGCGGGCATAGGAACATTATTCCCAGAGACAGGAAAATACTTATGAGGCGAAGAGCTAAGCTCTCGAAGCAACTGAATGCACGGCAGAGAAACAATGAGGGACTCCACCTGAAACTTTTTGAAACGGAAACTGCACTCAAACTTTCCTATGAGAAGGAGAGGGCAGAGAGAGAAGCCAGGGCCATAGAGAATATTAAAACAAACCCTAAAGCCTTCTTTAAATTTGCGAAAGAAACCACCTCGGTACACTGCAAGATTGGCCCACTCTTTGATAAAAAGGGCTCTCTAACTGAGGACCCCCAAGGGATAAGTGAAATACTAAAGGAACAGTATAAAAGTGTGTTCACATCCCCTCTGGGGCACATGCAAATCACAAACCCAGAAGTTTTCTTTGATGCCACACCACTCCAAAACCAAACAACAACCATCGACCACATAGACATAACAGAGAGGGATGTAATATCTGCCATTGAAGAAATGAGAATAAACTCAGCTGCTGGACCAGATGGATTCCCAGCAGTCCTCCTAAAAACATGCAGGCATGCCCTAGCGGGACCACTGAAGAAGCTCTTCAGTGGTTCCTTGGCTAACGGTAAACTGCCCAGGGCGCTAAAAGAAGGCACCATATGGCCTATCCACAAAGGAGGGAGTAGAGCAGAGGCCAAAAACTACAGGCCAGTCTCCCTGACGTCACACATAAGTAAGGTCATGGAACGAATCATCAGAAAAAAACTGATCACGTTCCTCGAAGAAACTAACCGTCTCACTGACACACAGCATGGCTTTCGCCCAGGAGGAAGCTGCCTTACGCAGCTGTTACAACACTACGACTGGGTACTGAAACAACTACTGGATCGCTCACAGGTGGATGTGGCATATCTCGACTATGCGAAGGCCTTTGACAAAGTCGACCACGGAGTGATATGTCACAAATTACTCAGACTCGGCATAACAGGAAAAGTAGGTGAGTGGATACATGACTTCCTGAAGGACAGAAGCCAGATGGTTGCAGCCAATGGAGCCCTTTCGGGAAAGACACCAATAGCAAGCGGGGTGCCACAGGGCACAGTCTTGGGACCCTTGCTGATTTTGGTGGCGCTCTCTGACATGCCCTTGGTAGCACAGGCAATCAAAAACCCAGCTGATGCTGACCTTTTACAACAAGATCTGGATGCCATATACAAATGGGCTGAAGACAACAACATGCAATTTAGTGCTGGTAAATTTCAAGCCTTACAATATCAAGCTGTAAACACATATACATTACAACACAACTATACTGGTCCAGGAGGGATCGAAATCCCAGTATCGAAATCAATACGGGACCTGGGGATAGACATGAGTGACGATGCATCTTTTTCTTCAACATCGCGAAGGTGGCGACAATGTGCAGACGACTCAATGGCTGGATCCTGAGGACATTCCGGACAAGAGACTGCGAGACCATGTTGACACTATGGAGGACATTTGTCCTAAGCCGCCTGGACTACTGCTCCCAACTGTGGTCACCGCATAGTGTCAAAAACCACAGAGCTTGAGACAATCCAAAGACATTTCACCAAGAGGATTTCCACCATGAAAGAAAAGAACTATTGGGAGAGGCTTAGGGAACTCAATTTGTACTCCTTGGAACGAAGAGGAGAGAGATATGCAGTGATATACATATGGAAAATCCTGGAGGGACTAGCACCAAATTTTGGAATTGAGAGCTGTTCCAATCCCCGTACAGGACGTCACTGTGTGGTGCCAAAGGTCCCGTCTTCCACATCCAGGGTAAGGAGCAGATACTGTAATAGCCTGGGGTTCAGGGGCCCTCAGCTGTTCAACAAACTGCCAAAAACTAAGAGATCTACATGATGCGGATGTGGACATTTTCAAAAAACATCTAGACAAGCTGCTTTCCGGGATCCCAGATGAACCCACTGCAAGGTACGAAGGTAACCTAAGGGCAGCAGCTACAAACTCTCTCTTAGATCAGTGGCCAGCCACGGCAAACTGGACTTAGAGAGGGTAGCAACAAGGGCGGTGCCCCAGCATGGCCTCAGCCGGATGGCTGAAACAAGTAAAAGAGTAAAAGAGTATATATATATATATATATTATGTATGCGCGCGCGTGCATATATATATTATTACATATTATATATATATTATATATAATATATATATATATATATATATATTATATATATATGTTGTGTGTACGTGTTTGTATACATGTATACATTAATGCATAAACGCGTAGTTACATAGATATGCATACGGGAATACCAAGGGGTCACTAAGAATGGGAAATGATCAGAAGTACTCTGTTCCTTCTAATATTAATGAAAAATATTTTTATATATATTTTTAAAATTAGGTAGTATAACATCAGTTCGGAAATTTAAACTCGATTTATTTTGAATTAAACCAAAACACCATTGACAACATATTCTAATACATCAGCAAATTCTTTTCTTTTGTTTTTTTTTTACCACAGCAATTCCCCATAATCATCATATCCTAAAATATAAACATATATATTGTACCAACTCAAATCCCTGTTGCCAAGCATTCCAAACATATAAGCATGTATTTGTTTTACGATAGCAAATAACCCACATCAAAATATTTTATCATGTAAGCAGCTGTCAGAAATATATGGAAATTTTCGTGTTATTAATTATTCTAAATATAAAACACGTTGTCAGCATCGTTTGAGGTTTGGAAAATATGCCACGTATTAGATGCTTCCTTTTGTTATCCTCCAGATTACATATAATGTGGAGAACAAGTAAAACATTCAACATGACAGCGTACATCTTACACGCTAACATTCAAGTGCTGAAGTCAATAGAAACGGCTAAATTTCTAGCATGTGTACTACTTGCATTGCGTTTGTATGAAAGATAATTATACATATTTAATCTATGTGCGTATAAACAAGAGTGTGTATGTAATTTAACAAAAATAATTTTAAAGGAATATAGGATTTCAGCCATATCTTATTAATTTTCAGAAATATCCATTTTCGAAATATCTTTGTTGTTTTCCTTTCTATTATTGTCCAAAATGTCTGGTTTATAACATAAATGAATATGTAATTAGATTGATATTGCATTGCATTTGTGAAAACATATTCTTTGATCTATATTGAGAGGATATCGGAATCCTTCCTTAAATTAATCCAGTTCTTGATCAGCGACACACATAATCTTAAATTAACTATGCTATTTAAGAGATAATTAAAAAGCATGAAGCAGCAATAATTTAATTTATAATTAGCATAGGAAGTATTTATTCATATCGCAAAATAAATAAATAAATTTATAAAAGAGTAAACGAAAATAGCAAATATGCACATTCCGGCAATTTTAGAAAGTACCTTTAATAAAGGAAATAATTCCCCCCAAAATATGTCTAAAAATATTTTAATTTATTGTTTGCGAATAATTTCTTCGGGTCACACAATGATTCATTTGCAGGCCTGTTGTTTGCCGATTTGATTATCATGTTAATTTGAATTATACTCTACATGTGCCTTGTGTTATATCTCTTTCGACGAAAATATACATGTGTGTATGTATACAGTCACACACATAACACACGCTCATATATGTAGTATGAGTGCCTGTTTTTGCATATATATATTTGCATGTATATATGCATATATATATATATTATATATATATATATATATATATATATATATATATATATATGCATGTATGTGATGTGTGTGATAGAGAGGGAAAGAGAGAGGGAATGATTGTTTGTGTGTGTGTCTGAATGCCTGTACTGCATGTATGCATGTCTGTGTTTCTGTCTTTTATTTTTTAGGAATTTAGAAACTGCATTGGCTTTCGTTAATAAAGGAAACGCAAAGAAACTGAATTATCAAGGTATCTCAAGAACGGTTAATGTCTCATATATTATTTCCGATATGGCGGGGAAATGATATCTCTTCCTCCCACTTCGCGCATAAAAGTGCTAATATAAGTAGATATGTAAATTTTTCCACGAAATTGTGTATATGATCCCTATCTTATTCAAAGATCTATTTTCCACAAGAAGGGGTCATAATAAATGCAAATAACTGTTGTATTGTTATACTACTTTCTTCGCATTTTTTCAATATAGTAATCTGTTACGGTTTAAAACAGCGTAACTACTACCCACCACATAGTTAGGAAGATCCGTATACAGATGCACTCACGACACATAAATATGCATACCTATGAATATGTGTATGTGTGTGTGAGTCTTCATTTCCATTTGCTCGTTTACACTAGCATAAATATGATATTTATTTCAAATTTAATGGAAACAAGAACCTGTATTTTATTTATCGAAACTTTTTTCTTCTCTCATTAGAAATTTCTACAATAATTTTCTATGAATATTAAGTTTAACTTTTTTCGATATGCAATGCTTTCTTCTTCCTAATAATGACATCACTACATTTTTTTATGTCGTGGTTTAATCTGAAAATTCTGTATATCAAAATCATCCTTTCAAAATTTAATGCAGAATTTCATTATGTCTGACATCTTTCTGAAAATAACACCTTTAAGAGCAACTCAATGTGAGGTCTTTAAACGTATCGCACAAGTCTTAGTTGGAAAAGTGTTCAGCAAAATATATAAGCTGTAGACATTGTTTCGTCCTCGTATAGCAGGATACTCCACGTTTTCAAACATTCTGTGCTACGCTGACGTGTGTTAACCTCGGGATTAAACCAAGGTCCGTGCCTCATTGATATTTTAATAAACTTCAGAAAGAAATGACATTTGATATCGATGCAATATAATTGCAGTGGAAATCGTAATGATATACCTCATGTCAGTTTGTACGAAGCTCTCAAGTGTCTACCGTTACGCATCACAAGGGTGGAATTTGTGCAATATGTGAAAATACTGAACACAGCTTTCTTAGATATCAAAGGTTATTTGGAAGCCTCGACTCTCATAGTTTTATAAACTCAGGAAACATTCATATTGAGCAAGCCATTCCTAAGGCGTCATCACTAATAAGCTCCAAGGGTAGATAAATTGACTCTGCCGTTCTACTGGCAATTCTACAATGGAACTTGCATGGTTGTAGAGTAACGTTCGCAGCAGGGAATTTGAACTCAAGACCTAAAACATCGTGCCTAATTAAAACGAAACCATTTATTACTATCATTCTGATTTAACCTACCAGCGACTTTTTCTAATATGCATATATGTACAATGATATAGGTTGTGCATTACAAAGTTCTTGGGATTTCCGAATTCAAGAATATATCAGATATATTGGTAATCAGCTCTACCTATCATAGCAACGAAAATCACCTTTCGGCCTTCACATTTTTTTAATCACAAACACGAAAACTCATACACAGTCACATACATCAACATAGATATGTATTTATATGAACGTAGGAATAGGTATATATATATATATATATATATATATATATATATATTGTGTGTGAGTATGTATATTCTCCCTCGCCAGAAAGAGAATGATAGAATATGACATAGCTACATAAAGATGCTTTCCGATATATTTTATGAGAAGAATTTTACGAACACAAATGTAACTCGATAAGTGAGAGTGGGAATTTATATGTTACTAATTATTTACCATTGCATCTTATTTGACTGCTTCGGTTGAACTCTGACCTCTGCAAGTGAACACAATTCGTAAATATGGCAATCAGATACTTCCAACAATTCATTCATTCGCAAAAGCACGTCAAGATGCGAGACATAAATATCGACCAGTTTCTAGTTGCAGACTTTCAATAAATATGAATATTTTACTTTTTATTTACTAATGTTGTATTTTTTCTGGAAATTTGACCAAATATTCCATAACTAAACATATGAGTAAGACATTTATGATTTCATTAAAACATCATGTGAACATATTTTGACCTAACTACATTAATATACTTTATAATTATTGTGTACATTGTTATAGAATTTGAGCCGTATACTTAAAGTACACTGGAATGTGTTGTGCTTGAATAAACATTGGCATTGCCCTTCTGATTAAAAAGCTTGCTTTGCAGCCTATTGGGTTTGTGTTCCATTCTACAAGGTACCAAGGTGCGAGAAATTTTTGTAGGATAATGAAACGTGCGTCCTGGCCATATAGACACGTCTCATTTGGAGATGATAGCGGGAAATCATTTTGGAAAATCTACTGATTATGTGGTTGATGCAGTTGCTGTTAACTCCAAAACCTCCATTATCGGTTTTCATATTTCGGTGATTTTCCTTCGTGTCTGGTTGTTTTACGCATCAGAAATTTGGCGTCTATTTCTTCTTTTCGAATTTCAAACGCATACTATTCAGTGAGAATTTGCGACCCCCTTACAGGTCTACCATAGATAAATTTGAATATCAAAGGTGCTACCATCCTGGAGCTTTCTTCTAAGCTATCCATGCACGGACGTCTGCTCATAAACAACTTCTTTGGGCATAAATTCAAGGCAATAATACAAGGAATGCTTTTCGAGAAGCTGATTTTGTAGTCTTATGATTTTATCTCCCTAATATATGCAAACGTAATCGACTCTTGATGGTTAAAAGATGCTGCCGTAGTGATATGATGTGATATAGAAAGCTGACTACTGAGATGCTAAGCATCTGCCTCTTTCGTCTTTTGGTGAAGGTAGTTGAATCCACACTTGAAGGTAAAATTATTTGTTGGCTGAATTTTGTATTCGGGTTTCAAAATCAAGGGATATAATCCCATCGACTGTTCAAACACGTTGCTCAAATTTACTACATTGCATTTCTTTGTTCAGTATTTTACTGTAAGTAGGGAGTTATGTGGTCCGTAGTGTTATACACTTTGAGGACGTATTTGTTCGAACAGGGAATACCATATGTTCTAATTTCCTCTAAATCTAGGTACCGTTGCATTTCTTAACAAATATCAGACAAACACTGAAATTACTTGAGATCTTGCAAGAATTGTCTACAGTTTTCTCTCTTTTCCTCAAAAATAAATAACACTAAAGCAAATAGATTGTGATATTCTCCAAATATAATACATTCGAGGTGCAACGAATTTTTCTAAAATATGATATTTAGGTACATTCGAATTCGGATTCCTGCAGTTTATTTCGACACGCAGTCAAGTGTAAACCGTAATATACGTTCAGGCACACCCCGTCACGTATGCAGAAATGGATCAGGGTCAGCAGTGTAGTACAATCAAGCGTACCGACTATATGAGTGTATATGTAATAACTATTTCTTTATTACCCACAAGGGGCTAAACACAGAGGGGACAAACAAGGACAGACATAGGTATTAAGTCGATTACATCGACCCCAGTGCGTAACTGGTACTTAATTTATCGACCCCGAAAGGATGAAAGCAAAGTCGACCTCGGCGGAATTTGAACTCACAACGTAACGCAGACGAAATACCGCTAAGCATTTCACCCGGCGTGCTAACGTTTCTGCCAGCTCGCATGTAATAACACTCACACACATGTTCCCCTGGGTTTCGTTGTTATCTTGAAACAAGACTTTTATTACTGCTTCCAGCTGACAACTCCGCTTCAACGCTTGGTGCCATTCCGATATCCCACTTTTCATTCAGCTGTTTCTTATCTTTTATGATCTTCGAATTCTCTCATAAAACACCAATATTGCCTCTACAATTTTCTCTTTGCACTAAATGCCACATATTCGCTTATTCAAACGTTCCTTACAGCTATTTCTTCCCCTTTCTGGATTTTCCATTTTCTTCTAATAATCTGTACATTCCGCCAAATCTCGCGCAACTTTTAAAATAAGATGTGTCATTTTTAGCAACGGATTTGTTTTCTCTTCTCCACAAGACCTTGTTCTGTGCTTCAAATGCTAAAGCAAGTGTTCCATTTTTGTTACAGAAAAAAGAAACGTTTAGACTCGTTACCTTTTGCTTTTTCCTCTTACACTTGCACACACACAAACCTTCTGCGCTTATGCTTTTGACATACCATGTGTTTCATTAAAATCACTATTCTTCTAAACAGGCACCCGTTTCCTCCACGTATGCACACTTTCACTCCAGCATCCAACGACTAGGCTTATATAAAACACAAAATACCGCACATGCCCTAAAATATAATTTGATGATGAATGCTCATACAAGTTTGTGGTTTCAATATTGTGATAATAATAATTTAGGTTATACACATTGGATAAATTGTGACTATATAGCATATATATATATATATAATTAAAATCAAAATGAGGGTGAAAAAATTGGATATTAATTTAATAACACCAATTTAACACCGGTGGTCTAGCGCATAAAAGACTGAGATTCAGTAAATATTAGTGATACATAAATATGAGAGAGAATCCTCTATGTGGACGCTCTTACGCTAACGATAGATCCGCAAGGGTCTCAAACAATAAGAATTATTCTCAAGAAACATTTAGCATACTATGAACGTAAGCGAGCAGGACAAATGAAAAATAACAAAAATATAGATTAACCTCATACAATTGTTTCACTGTTAATAAATTATGCAATTTTACTTGCATAATTAACCCTCAGATCATCAGTGAGGTACGTCATAAAATATAATTTGTTGAACTGCCCGCTAGATATTAACACGAGGTCAGAAATACGAGCAGTTCGGCCTATTATATTCATAGTTATATTCAAATGCCCTCGTTCTAGCGCGCCAAATTTTCGGAAATAAATACTGCATAAATAATTCACTGCATTAGTTTACGCCGGTTTGAGAACATACTAATTTATAATTAAAATCAAAATGAGGGTGAAAAGATTGGATATTAATTTAATAACACCAATTTAACACCAGTGGTCTAGCGCATAAAATACTGAGATTCAGTAAATATTATTGATACACAAATATGAGAGAATCCACTATGTGGACAAATTCAAATGCCCTCCTTCTAGCGCGCCAAATTCCCGTATTTTCTAAAAAATATTCATATATATATATATATATATATATATACGTATGTATGTATACACACACATATGTGTGTGTGTTTCTATGTATATATACATATATATATATACACGCCAGCTCACAAATACACATAAACACACACACATACCCATATATGTATTCCAGAAACCACTTAGTCTCATGCTGTCGAAGGTCCCAGAGGAACCTACATCAAGACAAGAAACTCAAAAGGGCAGCGGTGTGGAACTCCCTCCTTCACCATAAGACATAATATTGACTATGGAAAGGTGAATACACACCCCGCGTGGCCACACCCTAAGGGTTGAACATTATGAAAGAATAAAATTATATATATAGTTATCACATCATCATCATCATTATTATTGTATTCATTCTCTGCTTTCAGTCATTCATTCGAAGTTGCATTTATTCACTTATTTTCATTATCTTTAATTTAATTGACCCTTCTATTTCTTCTATAGGATTTAATTTCTCTCACACTGTTTCTGCGCTCATACCTTCCCTGCCACTCCCTTTCCATTCATTTTACTGACATGTTTTCCCTATATCCTTGCCTATCCCCACCCCATTTCTCCTTTGTTTGTCTCTATAGATATTCATCACCTAATTGTCCCGTCCGCTCCTCGTCTTAAACAGCTTTGAACATTCACAAAAGGCTAATTGCATCGATATGTTTATATTTTGATATGCCTTAACTGATAACGATTTTGATGACGCTTTGAATCCCACGTAAGTTATCTGAAACGCGTGTATTAAATACATTCAAAATATGCTACTTGGTTAATTTTACTTTCATTAAATACGTTTATATATACATGTATTGAGTGTGACAATACGTGTATGTCAGTATGTATCAATACATGTATAGGTGCATGTTCCGAAATTAGGTACGATACCAAACGCTATTCAGTAACGAGCTCTTCTCTGACGTCTGTATTTTTAGGTTTTGTCTTTCCACAAGAGATTGCTTAAATGGTGGCCAATTTAATTAAATATTTGTGCTAATGGGCATTAGGTAGAAATGCACGTGGAGCAAAATATGCTTTTGTATCAGTGACGTCAGTATTATTTCTTAAAGGACACTTTGCTTTTCTTAAGCTTCCATGCTAAATGGCTATATTTATCTCTCCTGATGGAGATGCAGTGACAGACTGAGATTTATTGTTTCTGAAAGCTATAAGCACCGCTATTTCCCGAACAACACCTGCCTACAATTCTACTTATTGTAATAAAATAAACTTTGACTGATTGCACGAAAGAATGCAATTACCCGACAGCTTTGAGCGTGTAGATTCCACCAGAGAATATAACTTCCACAAAAGTACACTTTGTTTAATATGCTGTATCTCATAATGTCATCAATGCCCCGAACTATATAATCATTTGATGCCGATACCTTGGTGATATATGTATTGTGGTTATTATAGAAAATAGGTATTTACATACAAGCGCAAGTATTTCCAAATTGTAATGGAACATGAAAACGAAACTCCGGGACGGGCCTAAATAAAGAATTAATCGATAACGAAATATATAATACCGTAGATGTGGTCATCCCCAACATTATATAGTTAGATTAAAATATAATTAAGCAAAACAAAGTTATCAATATCGACATATTACAACGTAAATATGGTCATCCTGTACGCTATATATTTGGGTTAAAACATAATAAAACAACTTATTCGAAATATATTGAAATTTTATCTGAACAATTTTCATAAGCAACCTCAAAATTATTAACCAAAGTAATAATAGAGAATTTTATTATGGAGAAATCATTAGAAATATTTCCAATAAGGAAACAGCTTGTATTTGTATAAGGGAGACAATAATTTACATTTAGCAATAATATTCGTTTCAAATTTGGCACATGGCAAATTTAGAACAGGGGCCAAACTGATTATGTCGACCTAAGTGTTCAACCGGTGCTTATTTTGTCGACCGCTAAAGGATGAAACGTACAGTCGACCTCGATGGGATGTGAACTCAGAATATGAAAACGGACTAAATGTCGCTAGGAATTTCGCCCGCTGTGCTAACTAATCTTCCATCTGGCCACCTTGGATTTTGCAACCATATTTTCAATTAAGAGGCTGCTTTACAGTCTGTTTCACTGTGCTATAGATGCGCAAATCACATAATGAATTTACAAAATTCATGTTTACAGAGAAATGAAACTTACCCAGTAGGATATAAAATTAAGAAAGAAAACGTAGTAAAACAGTATATGATAGAAAATGTTTGGGCCAAGTTAGTTACATCGAAACCCGGTACTTGAGTGGACCTCAGTAGAAATGGACAGGTGCAATTATTTGTAACCATCCCAATAGCAGCTTCTCCGGAAGTTAGATATGCTGTAAGCATTTGCAACACTTCTAAATACACAGAAAACATTTGAAAAGTCATTTGAGGTCCGAGTCTGTAGAAACAATTTCAAATAGTTATTTTATATGGGGGCATGTGCTTGAGAATGTATTATATATAGTTAGATATGAAATAAATGTGCACGGTATAAACAGCCTGCGGATAAAATACCGGTGTGTGTAACCTTTATAATCGCAGGGAAACGTGGAAAGGTACTAGCAGCAGTACATTGTCTTAGAGTAACAATATCGGAAGGATATTCTATTAGAGACACCACACACAATGTTTATGAACTAACATCAAAATCTTCGTTGAGGGCGCCGGTGAGCGTGAAACAAAATGTTTTGCTTACTAACGAAAGAAACATTTTTGTCCGTGCGAGTCATTACTACGGGCAAATAATCAGAGTCAAAACCTACATTTTCGACACGATGCAGATAAGTGACTCTTTCCCAGTGTCCAGATGGCCCTGTGTCCCCCATTTCAGCTAACCTTTTCCCAACAATTTTCAAATATATCCTCACTAACGATGTGTCTCTTCAATAAACGTTCCTGAATATAACAGACATAAAGTTCATATTTAGACCGAGTTATTTGCACATGCATATTTATATAAGTACGTAAGTATGTATAAATTCTAAAATACATACGTGTATTCCTGTTTGGCTGTTTGGGTGTATACTCTTTACTCTTTTACTCTTTTACTTGTTTCAGTCATTTGACTGCGGCCATGCTGGAGCACCGCCTTAAATCGAGCAACTCGACCCCGGGACTTATTCTTTGTAAGTCCAGTACTTATTCCATCGGTCTCTTTTTGCCGAGCCGCTAAGTGACGGGGACGCAAACACACCAGCATCGGTTGTCAAGCAATGCTAGGGAGACAAACACGAACACACAAACACACGCACACATACATATATATATATATATATATATATATATACGACAGGCTTCTTTCAGTTTCCGTCAACCAAATCCACTCACAAGGCATTGGTCGGCCCGGGGCTATAGCAGAAGACACTTGCCCAAGATGCCACGCAGTGGGACTGAACACGGAACCATGTGGTTGGTTATCAAGCTACTTACCACACAGTCACTCCTGCGTATGGGTGGCTATAAATTGTATCTGTTGTTTCTTATTTGATTTTATCATTTATATATATAAACTATTTCTAAAATGCTCAACTATGTTTTCGCTGAGTCTTCAAACTATTTTCCCTAAGCTCATAACCTTGAAAAACAGTATTGCATGAATAATATGATAACTATACTCTGAGTAGTGCTATGTTTCGTCCGTGGTATTCGTTACTATGGACAAAAAATGAGCGTGAAATTCATGTCTGCTGATGTACTAAAAGTTTCTAGTAAATTGTGCATGTTAGTGAATGTTAAACACGCTGGTATGATTGTTAGGTACATAGTTTTGTGAGATATCTATATACGTACATAGTTTTTAAGATATCTATATTCGAAATCACTGAAAAGAATATGAGAGAGCATAAATATGCTGATATTGGAGACCCATATTGGAGTACGGGATTCAAGCCTCTTCTCCTTATCTCCTCAAAGACATACAGCATCTCGAAAGAGTCCAAAACTGGCTACCCGCATGGTTCTTTGTCTCAAGAATTTGTCTTATGAAGAAAGGCTGAAGACGCTCGACCTTTATTCTCTAGAAAAACGCCGCCGCCGTGGTGATCTCATTCTTGCTCACAACATCATAAGCGGAAAGTGTAACCTCTCGAAAGCGCTGTTCATCACTCCTGCTCAAGAGCGTCGGCTGCGGGGTCATTCCGAAAAGCTCTACCTGCGGCGATTTCATCTCAATCGAAGGAGAGGAGCTTTCTCCGTCCGGGTTGCGGATCCGTGGAACAAGCTGCAAGACGAGATGGTGAAGATGCCGACGGCTGCTTTGTTCACAGTCTCCCTTGACCTCAAGTGGCCTGAACACTTTACATGAACACCACTCTGTACTTAACACCATGGCCCCCTACATGGCCTTGCTTTTTGCTTTTGAGCCAAAATATTAACTAACTAACTATTTATTCATGTAATACTGTTCCGCAAAATTAGGTGTTTAACGAAAATGCTTTGAAAACTCAGAAATACCGTTGTTAATTGTATTGGTAGATTATGAAAATTAGCCAAATAAAAACAAATTATACATACAGAACACAAAAACGTGCATACCTATATAAATTTTAAAACGTCAGCGTGGGAGTGGCTTTGTGGTAAGATGCTTGCTTGCCAACCATATGGTTTCGGGTTCCGTCCCACTGCTCGGCACCTTGGGCAAGTGTCTTCTTCTATAGCCTCGAAGTGTTTGTGTCTGTATTTGTTGTTTGTGTCTGTTTGTCCCCACCATCGCTTGACAATGATGTTGGTGTGCTTACGTCCCCATAACTTAGCCTTTCGGTAAAAAGCGATCGATACACTAACCACTAGGCTTACAAGGAATAAGTATGTCCTGGGGTCGATTTATTCGACTAAAGATGGTGATCCAGCATGGCCGCAGTCAAATAACTGAAACAAGTAAAAGAATACATACATACATGGATACAAACATATATACGTAAGTATGCCTGTTCAGGGCATTCGATCTAAATTTGAATCGTATGCCTCTTATTCTCAAGAACAGTTTGACTTATTGCTGAAGGGACACGTTGTTGAAGAGTGTCAAATTGAAAATTAGGAAAGGCTAAATGACATGAAGTAAACGGATCGAACTCTCTGTATGATGTAAATTCCACTGGTTATCAAAACGCATATTTGTATATGTGCATGAATGTACGTGTGTGTTTATGCTTGTTTCAGTATATGAGTATATGTTTGCTTCTGTGTGTTTGTGCGTTTCTCTATGCGATGATATTTCTCCCGGGTTTCTGAAACATTGTTACTCTTTATAGATAGAAAGATAGATACATAGGTCGACAGACAGATATACAGACAGATAGATAAACAGATACGCACACACAAAAGTGCACATGCACATTCATACACTCATTCACGTACATACATACATATATATATATAATGATATATACGTGTGTGTGTGTATAAACATATACATATATGAGTATATGTATGTATATATATATATGCGTTCTAACGAGTTTTATATATATATGTGTTCTAACGAATTTTTCCACCGTCTAGGCTTAAAAAAGCCCTTATTGCTGGTTTTCTTTTCCTGTTTTTATTCTTTATTTGTACTGTTTTTTTTCTTCATTCGTATTGCTTTTACGCCCTGTTCTTGTCACATTTGTTTACCCCTCTGCAAAATAATTTTATTTAATTCATTTTGCAGGAAGGACTGCTTTGGCCGGATCGTGTTCTGCCCTTACCTACGAAACACGCATTGAGTCGAAACAGGGTCAGCTGAAGAAGGGGAATATTCCTTGTATTGTTTGTTTGTCTGTACTCTGTTTTTTCGTTGTTAAAAAAAGTCCGTTTCCTTGTTTGATTTTATGTTTTCGTTTCTCGTTGTGTTCTACGTTTATTTTGGTGTCCTGTACTCATATATGCATGTATATATACATATAGATGTAGGTATGTACATATATGTATGTATGTATGCATATGTTTTATTTATTAAATTGTTATATATATATATATATACGTACATATATATATATATGTGTGTATATATGTATATATATACATCTATATATGTATATATGTATATATATATGTATATATGTATATATATATAAATGTATATATAATATATGTATATATATTTTTATATATATATACATATATATATACATGCATACATATATACACACATATATATCCATCTATATATATATATATATATATATATATATATATATATATATATATATATATGCGTGTGTGTGTGTGTGTGCGTATGTGTACGTATGTATGTATGTGTGTATAAATATCAGTTTGCATAATGATTTTCACCGAAACACTCGCTACTAGGAAATGTTAGTTAAGCAATTTTTCCATTCTAGCTTACGGCTGAGATCAGCAAAATCCTATGATTTCTTTGTCAAGGAAATAGTGAGGAGGCATGTCATGCTTTTGTATTTGTAAATCTATGCAAATCACTTTTCCGTGTATATATATATCCTTTACACCGAAGTGAGTTAATGTCCCTGCACTTGATAACTGGGAATAATGATAGTCAGGCTACAATGGACGAGAATATCGGGCGAAAATAAATTTTCATGGCGGTTATCTAACTTTTTAGTTTAGAGATAACTGCTGGAAGTCGTAAAGCAGAGTCAATGAAACGCATCATGTATATGTATCTGCAAATCTATGCCCATATGTGTCTCTGTTTGTTTATGTCAGTGCGCGAGTGTATGCTTGTGTGAGACTGTGTGAGTGTATGTGTGTGAGTGTATTTGTGCATGTGACATTTTGTGTGTTGAAATAATTTTGACTCTATTGTTATATTTTTAGTATGTCTATAATTGACTAAACATACACAACTGCATTTCTTTATGAAGTTGTGTACGCATGTCTATCGTTTCATGATGTTTCCCGCACGAAAATATTACAAAGCAATTTAGAATAAATAATATTTGATCTTTTGTTTAATTAACTCATAAATTCAAACTTGCACACGAGTAACATAATAGACACTTCGAGAAATAGCTAAATATTTCGTCAAACGGAACAATAGACAAGAAACACTTGACTATTTTTGAAGTATGACAATGAAATGCTTATATATTCTCCTACAATTTCGTTAACATTTTCTATAACACAATCAATAACATAATTGATTCCTGTTAATGGGTAAAATTGCCATTACAGTAATTGTTGGCGCTAAGATGATATTTCGGGGGCTTTTATGTATAGGTAGAAAAAGAGCAACAACCAATCAAAGTGTAATATAAATTGGCCACTTCAATTAATACGTTCGCTAGTATTCTTGGTCTCTAAAAAGATATAGAAGCTATTGGTAGAACAATGGCGTGGGATACCAAAATAACTCACCGTTTCTTTCACATTAACGATGCCTTTAAATAACATACATTGAATTGAATCAAAGATCAATGGAACTTTTCCTATTGACCTTATGTCTATTTCCAGCGATATCTACAGACACATTTACACACACATATGCATGCACGAACACACACACGCGTACACACACATATTCAAACAAAAGCACACACAGATGTGCTTTATTCACCATTATTTTTACATTCCCTTTTTTTAAATGTATAGTGGAGAAGCTTATGACAGATTTTTATATATGCATATATATACATATATATATATATATATATATATATATATATATGTTTGTGTGTGTATATATATATGTATATATATATGTATAATATATATATATATATATATATATATGTTTGTGTGTGTATATATATATGTATATATATATGTATATATATATATATATATGTATATATATATACATAATATATATATATATATGTGTGTGTGTGTGTGTGTGTATTTATGTATGTATGTACGTGTGTGTCTCTTTGTGTTCGAAATAAGCTATTATTCTGTTTGCATCGGTATTCTGTCTGTTCTTATATATTTTCTAAATTTTCAATTGTGATTTGCCGGACGTAACACCGAGGATGCTCAGTGTTTAACGGGGCATTGTTCTTCGTACGCAAATCATGGTTGTGGCTGAAACTGAATGCAACATTTGTTAACGATTTTAGAATTAGGATATTTTCTTCTTCATTCACCCTTAGAATATTTATGGGATACAGGGATAATTATTGTAGATATATTCACAACACCATGCATATTACAGATTCAGGGAATTAGCGCATTCAGTCGTTACACTGTATTAGTCAATCAGTTCTGTATTAATTTATCACTTTTAGCTATAAAAAAATATTAGGTAAGCTAATAGTCTATATAATAAATTTAAATATAACACGAAACAGATGAGACGATAAATAGATTATTCTGGTTCAGTACATGCAGTAACCGTTATTGTTCACTTTACTATACATAGGTATAATATTGACTTATGCATTTAAATGTGATTTCTAGGATATTTGCTACACTTCCAACTATTATTGCCGTTTACCACTCATTAATTTGCACTTTGTGTAATCAGATTAAATATAAGAACCTGGAAGCACATTCTTAACATAATGCTAATTTGAATTGTAACTTCTTAGCATTCGTCTGTAATTCAAATTAAAATGGCTATTTCGTTTATGTTTTCTGGCTTTGAATTTCGGTCACTCCAGCATCCAGTCGTTCATATTAACCGACATTTTTTGACAGCCAAGAGCAACACGCCTAATCCCACACAAAAAAAATGGAAGGCAGATAAGTGATATCTAATAGTCAAAAGAGATTGAAACGTCTTTAGAGCCTCAAGCGACAAACGGAAATGTAGAATACGTTACTTGTATGTACAAGACACCAAACATAGAATTAACATTATCATCAAGACAGAACTTGAATACAGGGCATGTCTTTATCACTAAGATTACGTACCATACCGTTAACAAAAAAATAGCAACAAAGAAGAAAGTCCTGTATTAAATATAGAGAGTATACGTGTTAGTGAATTCACTATACCATGACAAGTAATAAACTATGTTCAGAAAAATCTAAAGAATTTTAAATTTGCTTTAACCGTATATGAATCCATTGATATTCAATTGCTTGTATTTGTATGATTTATTGACGAGAATGGAATAAACAATCAATGTGGAAGCGCAATGGCCCAGTGGTTAGGGCAGTGGACTCGCGGTCATAGGATCGCGGTTTCGATTCCCAGACCGGGCGTTGTGAGTGTTTATTGAGCTAAAACACCTAATAGCTCCACGAGGCTCCGGCAGGGATGGTGGTGAACCCTGCTGTACTCTTTCACCACAACTTTCTCTCACTCTCACTTCCTGTTTCTGTTGTACCTGTATTTCAAAGGGCCGGCCTTGTCACGCTGAATATCCCCGAGAACTACGTTAAGGGTACACGTTTCTGTGGAGTGCTCAGTCACTTACGCGTTAATTTCACGAGCGGACTGTTCCGTTGATTCGGATCAACCGGAACCCTCGTCGTCGTAACCGACGGAGTGCTTCCACAATCAATCAATTTTTTGTGCGGTAAATAAATGTCCACAATTACAAGAGGCCAATATATTTTTGATTTGATAAGAGGCTACCTTAAAACATGTACTTGTTTAGGAGCTTCTTCATGGCAGGCTGTATTAAAGAATCTGGTTCCTTCGTAGAAGAAGAAAATCCAAGTTTCATTCGTACTCATCACTTTCTACATAGAAACGTTCTTGTTTCAAAAATATCGCTGGAGAATTTAAAGGCTGTGTTACATCAAGTCGTTGGAATGGTCAATTATGTAAAAAGTAAGCCATTGAAGTCACGATTATTTGAACAACTGTGCAAAGAGATGGACTCTCATCGTGTCCAGTTGTTAATACACACTGTGGTTTGTTGGCTGTGAAAATGCAAATTACTAAATCGTGTTCACGAACTGCGCAAGGAATCACTATCATATTTTTACTCCAGGAAAAGCAGGAGAAGTTCTGTGAATAACTTAGCTGCGAATTTTGGATGCCTAAAACGGAATGCATAATAGAAATATATATTGAACTAAATAGAGAAAATAATAGTATGCAAGGTAAAAACGAAAATATTCTCACTTCAACAGACAAGTGAGTTACCCTCAAAAAGATAATTGTGATTTGGAAAGAAAAGATCAGTCACTGGCAATCTTGATATGATTCCTTTATTGCATTGTTTTACCTGCATTGGAGAAATGATTGTGGTTACTCATCTGAGATCCCTGGACGAAAGCATTAACAATTAATTTCCGTCATTAAAGAGAGAGAGAGAGAGGAGAGAGAGAGAGAGAGAGAGAGAGAAGTATGATTAGATTAGAAATCCCTTCATAAATCATCTTCCAACTTGAGTGACAGGAAGAATTGGCCACCGGTTCTAGTGACCGCGTGTTAAGATTAAAACATCCGACTCTGCCCATTGATTCATTTTGGATTTCACTTCAAGACGAGTATCCCATATTATGTAAAAGAGCTTCAGCCATTTTATCAATGTTTTCAATTTCTTATTTATATGATTTATGGTTCCCAAGATTAAACGACATCAAAAACAAGAAGCACCAGGTATTACGTACAACGGAAGAAGAAATAAAGGTTTGTTTGTCTCATATTCGACCAAACATTGAGAAAATTATGAAGAAATGCCAGGCTTAAATTTCACTCTAAGGAAACCAGATAGTTTACAATGTAGTGGTTACTTGTTCAATAGATCTTTTTACCGATATTAATATCTCGATAAATCAATTGGTTAAATATTACTTCCGTCTTTGAATCGCTTAATGTTACCCTGTAAGAAAGTACATTCCCCAGTGCCTACTTGCAGGTCCGAGCTGTCGGCCCTAAATCAAACACTCTTTTACTTGTTTCAGTCATTTGACTGCGGCCATGCTGGAGCACCGCCTTTAATCGAGCAACTCGACCCCGGGACTTATTCATTTGTAAGCCCAGTACTTATTCTATCGGTCTCTTTTTGCCGAACCGCTAATGTAACGGGGACATAAACACACCAGCATCGGTTGTCAAGCAATGCTAGGGGGACAAACACAGACACACAAACATACACACACACATGCATATATATATATACATATATACGACAGGCTTCTTTCAGTTTCCGTCTACCAAATCCACTCACATGGCATTGGTCGGACTGGGGCTATAGCAGAAGACACTTGCCCAAGATGCCACGCAGTGGGACTGAACCCGGAACCATGTGGTTGGGAAGCAAGCTACTTACCACACTGCCACTCCTGCGCCTGTGGGTATTTATCTTCTCTGACTAGACTTCTTTCCAAATTATCTATGCTGTTGTTTTTGCTAGGTAAAAATATGGAAATAGCTTCGTTTCAAACTCATCGCTGTAAGATATCCTGTTCTATACACTATAAATTCTTGTCTTACAAATGAAGCTTAAACAGGAATTACCTAGATATTCTATTTAAGTATATTTGCGACGATTATTAATTTCCTATTCGAAATTAAAATACATTATCTTCTACCATCAATCTCTCATGTGAACATCTTACAATATTTTAATCATCTCATTTATATTCTAACTATTATGTCACACAATATCAGAGATTTGCTACTGGTGATTGACTACTAATTCTATATTTCTTTGATGCATTCTCTGCGTCTTGCAAGAATTTATTAGATAAATTTCACTTTGTTAAGTAGCAACTCTTTGATAAATGTCGACTTGGATCACTGGCCTCCAAGCTATACTGATAAGTATAATTCGTATAGTGGACATTCCATAGAATCTAGATATTCCGTATATCTATTAGAGTATCTTATAAACTGCTTTGGGAAATGGTTGTCTTACGCTTCTCTCTTTACTTCAGGTTTTGTGACTCTACGAGCAGAAGAGTTCAATGTCTGTAATTATGCATCGTGAAGTTTCGTGATGTGCTCTGTGTTGTTCCAACGTTAAAAACGCAGATTCACAGGTAGGTCAGACGTCAAAATACATAAAAAAAGTTAAATTGATTAGAGCTTTAAATACTCCAACCTTAATACTGACCTCCCCTAATATTGTATCTGGGTTATTTCAATGCCCTGCAGTTTTCACTGGGATCACTCTCATTATATTGTGATTCCACTTTTCTATCTTTAATTCTTTTCCATATCTATTCGTTTTGTATTCCCATTCAGCTTCTGTATTTGTATCGCTTTCTATCACATAGCAAACTGATAAATATTCAATTACTTTCAAGACAGAACCAATGTACCCTTGCACAATTTTGTAACAATGATTAGATTCAGAATTCGATGTCTATAAATCATATATTGGAATTGTATTGAAAACAATGAAATTGATATGACAGACCTTATATTTACATGAAAATTACCATTCCGAAATTATAATTCAAGTCATTAATATCAGCATAAAATATATTGAACATGACGTTAGCTAAGGACTGTGACAGGGAAATTTAGGAGGTGAGCCTTCAAATCAGCGATCTCAAGAGAAATAGTTTGATGCAGGGCAGGGAATTACTCTTTATTTTCCGAAATTACCATTTCAATAAAAACTATGAATGAGTAGCGAGCTGCTTGGCCTTTTGTACACTGAATCGAACAAAAGAGTTTGGAAACAGCTGGCATCGATCTCATTCATAATATACTAACAGGCGCAGGAGTGGCTGTGTGGTAAGTAGCTTGCGAAGCAACCACATGGTTCAGGGTTCAGTCCCACTGCGTGGCACCTTGGGCAAGTATCTTCTACTATAGCCACGGGTCGACCAATGCCTTGTGAGTGGATTTGGTAGACGGAAACTGAAAAAAGCCCGTCGTATATATGTATATATATATATGTATATGTGTGTGTTTGTGTGTCTGTGTTTGTCCCCCTAGCATTGCTTGACAACCGATGCTGGTGTGTTTATGTCCCTGGCACCTAGTGGTTCGGCAAAAGAGACCGATAGAATAAGTACTGGGATTACAAAAGGATAAGTCCCAGGGTCGAGTTGCTCGATTAAAGGCGGTGCTCCAGCATGACCGCAGTCAAATGACTGAAACAAGTAAAAGAGTAAAAGAGTAAAAGAGAGTGAATTTTGTACATCGACGCATGAAGGAAATGAAACATATTATTTTCACTATATGAGCACTAGCATATTTGCTCATACATGTATAGCCATCTATGTTCAAATGTGTATGAATATACAGATAAGCACAAATGATAATAAACACCAAGGGAAGACAACTCAAGTAATATATTTTATTATTATTAAAAGTCATTAAACAAATTTAAAGTTTCACAACTGTTTTTTAGTTATCCCCAAAACATGTAGAATACGCCATAATCGTAGATTAGATGGTGCGAAAATGAAAGGGTGCAGATTACGGAAACGATGGAGCAAAATACTATGAGAAATAAAGAAATACAGAGATGTAGAAATAACAGAAAAAAGGAAAAAAAATATACAAATGTTCACAGTTTAAGTTTCCGATAATCCAGGTGCTAATCCATCAGTCTTTATGTACAATCATTTGTGAATCCAAGTAAGGTAATATTTCTCATATTTTTAACAAATTTATATCCGCTATATCGTAAATCTACGATAGTTCCTTAGTTCCATATTTTCTGTCACAGTTACGTGCTTGGAAGCCTGGTAATCCGATACAGCACTTACCCAGCATACCTATCCGTTTAGATCACCTGCGTACTAAATCCCCATATTATATATATATATATACATATATATATATAGATAGATAGATATCTACCAACCTACCTATATATATGTATATATATATATATATTTATATTTATGCACGCCAATCTATCCTGTCCTTAATTGTATACACACGCACACATACGTTGCTTTATGTATTCAGTATATAGTTAAGAGAAACCCATAGCTTCATACTGCAGTGATTTTATATCTACAGCTTATAAAACTACGCCTGGTGTGCCCAAGTAACCTTCAAGCTCTGTTCCATGGTCTATACAACTTACAAACAGTCGATCAGAGCAAGAGAAGGCAGGAGAAGAGCGATGAGAGTTTGGCGGATGCAAAAATTGATAAGGGGAAGAAACAGAAAAAATAGTGAAAAAAGAAGGAACGTTTGAATAAAGTACTAGAGAAGTAAAGAAATAGAGCGATGTAGAAATAACAGAAAGATGAATAAACTATATAAAACTTCACAATTTAAGATTGGCTGAGAAAACGGAAACATATTAATATTCCCCTCAAAAACCAGAGATATTGTAAGTCATATTTGTAATATGCTATGAATGGTGAATATAACAACCAGCCCATGGTATTTGTAGAAACGTCCGTAGCAATTCGCTGAAGATTTAAGAATGTACATCCAAAGTTTATGTTCTTACAATATTTATCCTACGCCATAGCGGCACCAGGCTAACAATCTTCCCTTAAAATTCTTTGGAAGATGGCAACAATAAGCATTTGCTGGAATAAACAGGCTATGAGCTTTTTATGAGCACACTCAAAAGAATTCCAAATAAAACGGACTTAACGGATACATACATATACACATATACACTTACGCGCGCACACTCACATATATTTAGATAAACTTTCATACATAGATATATAAATTGCATAAATGTTTAGAAAATAAGTGATGCCAAGAGAAACAAAATTCCTTCAATAAATTAGATAATTTTACTATAAGTGACGCAATCACTAAAGCATAAGCTCTAGGCTTTTTGGTAGATTGAAACTATCTTTTCGAAATATGCAACATACTTTGCAATTCTTCGTCAGTGCACGTTTCAATATTCCTAGAAATAGATTCATTTTGTCTGAAATATATTTTAATATTTCATAACTGAAAGATACTAATTAAAATATTACATTCTGCTATATCTTTTCAGCTTCGAGTTTTAATATGTACTGGAGCGTATGAAAATATATTCATATATGCATTATAAATGGCTCGAACACACACACATACACACACACACACACACACACCACACACACACACATATATGCATGTATGTATATATATATATATATATATATATATACATATATATATATTTACATATATATATATACACACACACATATATATATATATATAAATACAACTATATATATATATATATATAAGTATATATATATATATATGTGTGGTGTGTGTGTATGGACTAGTTATATGCATGCATGTATGCATATATGTGTGTAATCACTAAAATATTATAGTGTCGATTAACAATAACTTTTACAATTTTCTATCTGAAAACACTTTGATAATGTGAAAATTGTTCATACAGAACATAACACCATTCAGACTGAAAATACTTCCCAATATTATTTATGTTTCAGATATTCAAATAATTCCAAATATGAAAATAATTTTTCTTGCTTGATATGCCATATTTGTATCTATGAATTAATGTGATGCATCGTATGATGAATATTAATATGAAAAATATGTTTTATAGAAAAAAATATATTGTATGAATATATAGAAATTATATATATATTTATATATATATAATAAGAAAAAGTATTTCAAAATGGATTTTTACAAAACTCTCAATGATTTTTGGCCCGTAGAATTATATATTTCACAAGAATATGTTTTAATTATAAAATTATTGCTGATGGCTTATGAAAATTAATCTCCAGTCGAGAGATTTGGGGTATATTTTTGAGAGTTAATAACAATATTCATATTTTTGAATAAGTTATTCCTTCCGATATATGAAATACTGATATTATATAATTAGGCTACATATATTTATACACATCCGAACAGATAATATATTCATTGCGTTTAATCAGTATGTTTTAAACTGAAATTAGCTTCTCACACGTTAAAGTATAATATTTCACTCTACTAACAGTCTAACGCCTACCCATGTTTAATCCGTCCCTTCAAATGACACGGTTGAAAGATTTCACAATTTTTGTTGCATTTCCTGGATAACTACACAAGAGAATATCCTATTTTTCATCGTATGATTTTAACCAGGATGGTATTTTCATCCGAAAGGTGGCGAGCTGGCAGAAACGTTAGCACGTCGGGCAAAATGCATACCGGTATTTCGTCTGCCGCTAAGTTCTGAGTTCAAATTTCGCCGAGGTCGATTTCGCCTTTCATCCTTTCCGGGTCGATTAAATAAGTACCAGTTACGCACTGGGTTCGATGTAATCAACTTAATCCGTTTGTTTGACCTTGTTTGTCCCCTCTGTGTTTAGCCCCTTGTGGGCAGTAAAGAAATAGGTATTTTCTTCCGAGAATGACACGGATATTCTTTTATATCATAACTTGAAGTCGAATTCCATGCAAGACTGGAAAGGTTAAACTCATAAATACTTTAGTTTCTGTTATCAACCTTCAGGTTTGAAATTTACACGAAATCGTTAAGTCTGTTTCCAAGGGGAGTGCCGCATTCAAGAGAAGACTAGCATGAAAAGCAACGGGACTGATTACAGTACTCTCGCAGACCAGAACCTACTTGCCGTCGGTCATCTATCTTCCATTCTATGCAGATCTACACGAGTTGCTAAATTCCGCGACAAATCAAGGTCTCGTTCCTGATTCTATTGCAGAAATTGTTCGCACGTACTAATACATAAACTCGTAATTCCAAGATACTGATCACCTGGATCTTTCTCAGAACATCTTGTTTTTTGCTGATTAATTCCAAGTAACATTCCTTCGGGGTATAATTTTAATGGAAATAAATGCTCTAGGTGGTTATATGTATGTATATATATATATAATATATATATATATATATATATAATATATATATATATAGGGAATGTTTACGAAAAAACAAAAGACGAAGACTAGTGGTGTGCAAAACAAATAGATATATATTTATATATATATATATGTATATATATATATGTATGTATGTATATATATATATATATGTAAATATGTATATATATATATATATATGTGTGTGTGTGCGTGTGTGCGTGTGGAGGTCGCAATGGCCCAATGGTTAGGGCAGCGGACTCGCGTTTGTAGGATCGCGGTTTTGATTCCCAGACCAGGCGTTGTGAGTGTTTATTGAGCGAAAACACCTAAAGCCCAACGTTGTTCCAGCAGAGAGTGGTGGCGATCCCTGCTGTACTCTTTCGCCATAAGTTTCTCTCAACCTTTCTTCTGTTGGCCTGCTTGCTTTGCCAGCGGGGTGGCGTCATTTCAAGGCTAAAACAATGCGAAGCACATTGTGACCAGAGATGTGTAGCAACATCTGATAGCCTGGTCGGTCATGGTGATCACGGTGATATATATATATATTTATATATATATATATATATTACGGATATGAAATGTTCTCCAGTAAACACTTGAACATTTTTTATTGAATTTCTTTCCGTCGCAGATCAGTGTTTATTAATATCTATCGAGAATCCAATCAGAAGTGCAGCAAAGCAACTTGGGTAACTGTTTTCAATCGTAACTGATTCAACCTGTGTAACTGTTTACATTCAAAGATATTATTGTTCCTCTTACAAAAAATTTCAATTTTATTCTATTATCATAAACTTTCTGTACAAAAGAAAGATCTTGAAAATCTTTAATACACTTACTGACATTTCAAAAAACTTAGACGTAGACTAAACAGAGGTTTGGAAACATTTGAATTACTTAAATATGGAATTTTACCAAGTTTCCTTCAATACGTTACACCGAATTTTCTATTCTTTTGACAATGTACCAATTACAATGAAATAAATAAAAAAAAAACAGTAATCTGTTTTCATAGTGCGATTGGAAATAATATATTTTCGGCTTAACTCGAATTATTTATTTACACCTTTTAAAATAAGATTGAACTTATTTATTTCATTAATTTTTATTCAAATCCAACGGCACTACAAAGAAAATTGTCAATAGAATTTGTTCTGCTCAACCTCTGACTTCCTAGTAACGTTATTAGATGATCGATGACACATGTTAATCTACTTTGTTAAGGAGATAGAAGGGAAAAGTATTTTGTCCTAAAATTCAAATGTTCATGTAACAGTCACTAGGAAACAGATTCCAAGGATTTCGTGTAAATTTCAAACCTGAAGGGTGATAACAGAAATTAAAATAATTATGAGTTCAACCATTCCAAACTTGCATGGAATATTATTTCAAGTTATGTTTTAAAACAGTATCCGTGTCATTCTCGCGTGAATTTTTTTTATTTATGTGCCTTTTTCAAGCCTAACCAGGCTCATGGGCCCGGTATTCCGGTTTCTATTGTGTATGTGTCCTGTGAAACAGGAAGAAAGAGTGAGAGAAAGTTGGGTCGAAAGAGTATAACAGGTGTTACCACCACCCGTGCTGGAGCCTCGTGGAGCTTTGGGTGTTTTCGCCCAATAACCACACACAACGCGATCCTCATGAAACACGATCCTCCGACAATAAGTCCGCTGCCCTAACCACCGGGCCATTGCGCCTCCACACTTATATATATATATATTGGTTAAAACCGATACGACTAAAAATCAGTTGTTCTCTTGTTGAATATTACGTTATATATCGATTTCGAATGTCGGCACAAGGCCAGCAATTTATAGGAATGGGTTACTCGATTACATCGAAGCCATTGATCAACTGGTATTTCATTTATCGACCGAGTGGGGTTGAAAGGCAAAGTGGATCTCAGTAGAATACAGACTACACACAGACTGACGAAATGCTGCTAATCAACCATAGGGCGTCTTTTACAGAATGCGTCTATAATACATCCTTTAATCATCAGATACGTTTAAGCAAAGACCTTCAGTCTCATTACACATACTTTTTAATCTTTTACTTTTTTACTCGTTTCAGTCAATTGACTGTGGCCATGCTGGATCACCGCCTTTAATCGTCCAAATCGACCGCCAGGACTTATTCTTTGTAAGCCTAGTACTTATTCTATCGGTCTCTTAGGCCGAACCGCTAAATTACGGGGACGTAAACACACAAGCATCGGTTGTCAAGCGATGTTGGAGGGACAAAAACATAAACATATACAAACATGCATATATATATATATATATATATATAATATATATATATATAAGCTGAAAGAAGCCCGTCGTGTATAAACTTAGATAAACTTAGATATGTTTCGACCAAAGATTGGTCCAGGCCATGTCTAACTTAATAGCACCACCTGATAGAATTATTCGAATCCTGTTTAAGTGAAGTTTTGTTCAAGTATTGAGTTCTTGTTGGGTGAGTTGTATCCAATTATGGGTGGCTTATCTGGTATTCTTTGAAGGAATCTATCCAGACTCTGTTTAAAGTTGATGGGATCCTTTTCCTCTTTGATCTCCCTCGGGACAATGTTAAATAGGG
>NC_043001.1:7407337-7424837 GCF_006345805.1 Octopus sinensis | reverse complement strand
AAGGATTATTATCATTGTTTTTTATCTTTCTTTTGTGTGAGCTGGCAGAATTGTTATTTGGCCGGACGAAATGCTTAGCGACATTTCGTCTGGCACTACGTTATCGTTCCAATTCAACCAATGTCGACTTTGCCTTTCATCCTTTCAGGGTCCATAAATTAAGCACCAATTGCGAACTAGGGTCTACATTATCGGATAATCCCATACCCCAACATTTCACGCCTTATACTTATATCAGAAAGGATTATTATTATTATTATTATTATTATTATTATTATATTATTATTATTATTATTATTATTATCATTATCATTATTAAAATTATTATTATTATTATTATTATTATTATTATTATTATTATTATTATTATATTATTATTATTATTATTATTATTATTATTATGTTATTATTATTATTATTATCGTTGTCGTTGTTGTTGTTGTTGTTATGGAGGCGAGCTGGCAGAATCGTTAGCAAGCTGGACGAAATGCTTAGCCGTATTTCGTCTGCCGTTACGTTCTGAGTTCAAATTCAGCCGAAGTCGACTTTGCTATTCGTCCTTTCGGATAAGTACCAGTTGCGCACTGGGGTCGATGTAATCGACTTAATCCGTTTGTCTGTGATTGTTTGTCCCCTCTGTGTGTAGCCCCTTGTGGGCAGTAAAGAAATAGGTATTTCGCCAGTCGCTACATTTTGAGTTCCAATTTCCCCGAGATTGACTTTGCCTTTCATCCTTTGGGGGTCGGTAAAATAAGTATATCATCAACTGGTCCATTACCCTTAAATTTAAGGCCTTGTGCCTTCAGTAGAAATGATTATTATTGTTATCTTTGTTATTGTTGTTATTATTATCGTTGTTGCAATGTTACACGTCAAACTAAATTTTCTTCCTTCAGTGCTTAGACAGATTCCCTTCATTACTGATGTAAGAACTCTGAAAGAAATGGAACGTCATCAGCTACACAAAATGTGTATATATGTTACGACAACTTGCATACAAACACACACACACACATATATATACACACACTTGCATATACATAAATCATACATATACATACACGTGCAAAAGCAAACACACACATATATATATAGCGTTGTAGTGCGCTCGGTTTACTTTATAAGAAAGTTCAATCACCTCTCTTTCATACCAAAAGAGGTCAAAAGTTGGTGTACTTGAGTCATCGTTGAATCAAGTGTCAATTATGGGAAACAATTTCCGTGTCGTTTGAAGAATGCCATCCATATCAGTGCATTAGATTATTGCATGCATTAAGATGTAAAGTCTGAGGAGAAAGCGAGAGAAGCTCTAAACTTTGTTCGTCCCTGCTAGCCCTGAAGGAACTGCGGGAACACCAAAAGAGCTCCGTAATGTTCCTCACTTCCTGGCAAAAATTACCTTGGGAGCAATTTTCCAGGATCATTATGACACTTTAAATTCCTTGGTCATGTTCAATTGTCATTATGTACTTGTATAAGGTGAACAAGGAAAATTTAATTACGATGATGTTCGTTCTGATATTTCTTTCCTATTTGAGAGAGATCTAAGCACGATGTTAATCTCTCAAAATTCTTTGCCATCTTATTCTTCACTTACGCTTAAATATATGCTAGAGAAGCATTATAGAGTTCCAAATACTCCGTTTAGCTGTACTGCGTTTTCGTTCAAATGTCTTAGAAAAATTGAAGGACCGCAGCAATAAGTGTTTGAATATAGAAGGAAATTATATTCAAGAACAAATCATAATTAAATGATCCTTCTTTATATTCTTTTGCAAAAACCTAAATCTCTTCAGCACCATTTCGTAAGTGTACACTATTGGCAAATGTAAGTGCAATGTTGTTCATAAATTGAGGAAACGCAGGTTCTTCCAAATAGATTTTCTAAGAGACACAACGATACTTTCTACTTTCGTTACGTTCAAGAATAATTCATTTTCATCGGAGCCTAATGCATCGCAGTCAAGGTGAATGATAAAATGTTGCTAATAGAACAAAGGAAGCCTGGAACACACCCATTCAATTGTAGACCGAATCCTCTGAAAACATGAAATGATAAAATTGGATTCAAAATCTCACTGCTTCTTAGAATTACCCGAGTGTACGCATGCAAATGCATGCAAGTATTTAAATATATATATATATATATATATATATATATATATATATATATTGCGTTTATATCGTTGGTAATTTTCTTTCTCCGTCTTCCCTTCCTTAGACTTTTCTTTTTTATATATTTCTGGCAAAGAGCTTCGCTCGAGACGTTAAATCCTCTTTCTGTCTTTCTTTCCTTTGCTGAGAGTCCAATAACACTATACTTGTTCCACGTACTCGCGTCGTTGTGTTTTTTCTTTGTTCATGTTTGGCATCTATCTATCTATCTATCTATCTATCTATCTATCTATCTATCTATCTATCTATCTATCTATCTATCTATCTATCTCTCTCTCTCTCTCTCTCTCTATATATATATATATATATATATATATATATATATATATATATATAGATGCATATATCTATATATCTATATATATATGCACACATACATATTTAAGGTGCCACATTTTCGAAATGGTCTTTCACACTCAAGTATTCAACAGAAGGAAAAAGCACCAACAGTAAGTGAAAAATGTGAAATAAGAAAATAAATAGGAAAAAAAAGAACAAATTAAGTCAATTTCGATCGTTCGAATGAAAGTTTAAATGGTGTGTGAAGGGGAAAAAGGTCAAAGCATGTAGTGTGTGTGTGTATGTGTGCGTGTACTTATATTTAACGACATAATTCGGTCACGTGCTGGCTGGGACTGGACCCTGAAATTTCCCCTTCGAGGCAGGGATCCGGGCGCGATTGTTTTAGGAGAGCGGAAGTCGCTCTTGCTGATCAGTCCCTCTACTCCACGCCACCGATGGTATCCAAGGGAAAGATAAAGTCCGATACGGATTGATACTTGGGACGTAGTATCTTTTTTCAACAGCTGAAAGCAATGAAGCAACGTGAAAGGAAAATATCTGTCACAAACTGTTTTTCTCATAGTATAAACCCGTCGTTGTAATCAGTATGCCATGTGCATTCAGATACACATCGATATATAGATAACCAAAAATCAAATGCACGATCACACACACACGGACACACACATACAAATGCGTACCCTTGTATGTATACATTTATGCCTTGTAGAATAGGTTCGGGAGTTGATTTTAAGATTACATTGATATACATTTTGATAAAATTATGTGACTTTATCAAGTGCTTTATTTGTTACATTTCAAACGCCATTTTAAATGTTACAATATTTTACCCAGTGTAATAAATAGTTACGTTTATCTAAGTAAATGCAGTTAAAATATCCTATTAGAGTAATCATACATAGTGTGCCATCTTGATTTAAACAAGCAGCTGTGTTGAAATTCGATAATGTTATCGGCATCTCTCATTTATCAGAAACCTCATTGATTTATATATGCTTAAGGTGAAATTAATTACGTAGAAACAAAATGATTAAACATCCAGCACTATTTGTGTAAGAAATTAAGTTTTGTTTTTTGTTTTATTAGTTCGTGATTGATGTCTTTTTAAGTGATAAATGTAAGCAAATTGTTCAGTTTGATAGCAGGTCAACAACCAGATTAATAGGTTGCTTTATATATTTATTTGATATGCTGGTATGATTCATGAAAACATCTAACCGATTTCCGTAATACACTTCTTCGTAATAAAACCTATACGTATCAGGAGCAGTAGTCTTGCCTGAGTTGAGGGGAATGATTTAATGAAATGTTTGACGAAATCTGATATATATGGTACCTCATTTTTGCCCATAATTCAAACAATGGAAATATATGAAGTATATAATGAGTATTAAAAACATACAGTCTGTTTAAATCCTTAATTCAGATTTCGGGGGGTCTTCTGCATCTCAAACTCTTTTCTTTACCCCCAGAACATTTGTCTATACAGATATAATTGGCAATGATTCCTCAATAGAATTGTACTTCATTTTTGAAATTCCGATGAAGCTATATGGCGATGCACAAACACTGAGCAATTAATTATTAATCCAGATTTTTTCATAATTAGATATTGATATAATTTTACTGTGTATAATATAAAACCTAACATTGTAGTCATTTCAATACAAAATGCTTCATCTCCAAGTAAAAAAAAAGAAACAGCAACAACAGTATTTCCAAAGATAATAAATACGATTATGTTGTAAAGAGAATGTGTTGTATGTGAGGCTTATTTCTGAGATTAGAGCATCAAGCTTCTTAGCAGATATTTTGAAGCTGTTGGGAATTAAATAATTACATCTATTTCAAATAAATCTGGGAAAGTGAGGAGTGTAGTACATTGAAACCCATGAATTAATCAAGAAGTAAGAACTAATACAGTTCCTCAGTCAGAATGCTGCAAAAATGAGTGAAAGAGTGAAGCAAAACTATGGTCATAACGACCATACCACTATACGATTTGTGAGAACTAGATTGTAAAAAACCACCATTACAATACTTGACTCAACAATGAATAAACTACAGTGATGAAATAAAAACATATATTGCGGCAGATTTCCGGCAATTCAAAATCGTTTTATTTTGTTTTTTAGTTAGTTAGTTAGTAAATTTTTTGGCTCAAAAAGCAAGCATCAAGGCCATGTAGGGGGACATAGAGTTATGTACAGGGTGGTGTTCATGTAAAGAGTTCAGGCCACTTGAGGTCAAGGGATATTTTGAACCGAGCGGTCGTCCGTATCTTCACCATCTCGTCTGGCAGCTTATACCACGGATCCGCAACCCGGACGGAGAAAGCCCCTCTCCTTCGATTGAGATGAAATCGTTTCAGATAGAGCTTTTCGGAATGACCCCGCAGCCGACCCTCTGGAGCAGGAGTGAAGAACAGCTCTTTCGAGAGGTTACACTTTCCGTTTATGATGTTTTGAGCAAGGATGAGATCTCCACGGCGTCGTCGTTTTTCTAGAGAATAAAGATCGAGCGTCTTCAGCCTTTCTTCATAAGACAAATTCTTGAGACCAAGAACCATGCAGGTAGCCAGCTTCTGGACTCTTTCGAGATGCTGTATGTCTTTGAGGAGATAAGGAGATGAGGCTTGAATCCCGTACTCCAATATGGGTCTCACCTGCGTGACATAGAGCGGTAGGAATATGGTTGCTGTGAGCATTCCGAATGACTGTCGAATCAAGAACAGAACTCCGCGTGCTTTGTTGGCAGCGTGGACGCACTGAGCGGTAGGCGAAAAGGAGAAATCCACCAAGATACCCAGGTCCTTTACCTGATCGGTCCTCTCCGGCAGCAGACGACCCGGCTCGAAATCAAGTTGAGTTGCAGGAGGAGAGCCAACAGGCAGATGACATCACTTTGACACGTTCAGACACAGGTCCCATTTGTTGGAGGCATCGATGCATGAATATTCATTTCTCAGACATGAGTAAAACAGAAATGTCCAACGACTTTCTCGAAATTAATATCCATCTTGCCAGGGACATGATATTACAATTTCTAATATACTTTGGTAATGGTAGATAAAGCACAAAGGCGGCGAGCTGGCAGAAACGTTAGCACGCCGGGCGAAATGCGTAGCCGTATTTCGTCTGTCGTTACGTCCTGAGTTCAAATTCCGCCGAGGTCGATTTTGCCTTTCATCCTTTCGGAGTCGATAAATTAAGTACTAGTTACACTCTGGGGTCGATATAATCGACTTAATCCGTTTGCCTGTCCTTGTTTTTCCTCCCTGTGTTTAGCCCCTTGGGGGTAGTAAAGAAATAGGTAGGTAAAGCACAACCATGCAGGACTGGTAGGTTCTAATGAAAACTGGCTTCTGACATGTTTTACTCCAAAAAATATAGAATGTTGTTTCAAGGCAGTAAGAGTCTAAAAACAAAAGAATTAGTTCATTTTATGCACGGAGGTACGTGTATGTATCGGCCCCCTTGCATCTCGTCCTTCTCCGGGACAAAAAAAGCGGTTTATTTTCAAAGGGCAAATATATAATCTATTAAGATATTATATTTAAATATTGCATCAAAATAATTCTTGAAATATTTCTGAAAATATAAATTAAAATCAACTCAATTTTTGTCTTAGTTAGACAACAGTGAAAGTGTTCTTGTTTATAAAAGACGTACAGAACTTCCCAGAAGATCAAGATACGAAATGAAAGGGTGGGGGGCTTAAGCAATACGTGCATACAGATTTTAGCATAGGCATCAGGATATACTCTTTACTCTTTTACTTATTTCAGTCATTTGACTGCGGCCATGCTGGAGCACCACCTTTGGTCGAGCAAATCGACCCAAGGACTTATTCTTTGTATGCCTAGTACTTATTCTATCGGTCTCTTTTTGCCGAACCGCTAAGTGACGGGGCCATAAACCCACCAGCATCGGTCGTCAAGCAATGCTAGGGGGACAAACACAGACACACAAACACACACACACATATATATATATACATATATACGACGGGCTTCTTTCAGTTTCCGTCTACCAAATCCACTCACAAGGCATTGGTCGGCCCGGGGCTATAGTAGAAGACACTAGCCCTAGATGCCACGCAGTGGGACTGAACCCGGAACCATGTGGTTGGTTAACAAGCTACTTACCACAAAGCCACTCCTACGCCTATCTTTCATAAATTTCCAAACGAAATTTATATCCAAAAGAAATAATAAATTGAACTGACAAAAAATAAAGTAAATTTTCGAGGAAATAGGTTCCTATAACTAGCTGAACGAATAGAAGCATGAAAAGATAGAGGAACCGGAAATAGCATCCTTTCAATAAATTAATCAATCAAATACTTTGGTGGACTCACATTTCGAAATATTGACTTTTTAAACAGATTTAAAAAATAGAAAATATGGCTTTCGTAAGAAATGAAAAGATCGAAGAGAATAGTCGATTACATGATCTTCTCTGTCCCTTTATTTTATCGGATACGTAACGATTAAAGGTACAATTAACCTTGGTGTGTTTATAAGGCGGCGAGCTGGCAGAAACGTTAGCGCGCCGGCCGAAATACTTAGCGGTATTTCGTCTGTCGCTATGTTCTGAGTTTAAATTCCACCGAGGACGACTTTGCCTTTCTTCCTTTCGGGGTCGATAAATTAAGTACCAGTTACGCACTGGGGTCGATATAATCGATATAATACCTATGTCTGTCCTTCTTTGTCTCCTCTGTGTTTAGCCCCTTGTGGGTAGTAAAGAAATAGGTATTTCGTCTGTCGTTACGTTCTGAGTTGAAAACCCGCCGATGTCGACTTTGCCTTTCATCCTTTCGGGGTCGATTAAATAAAGCACCAGTTTCTCTCTGGGGTCGATGTAATCGACTTAATCCCTTTATCTGTCCTTGTTTTTCCCCTATATATTCAACTTCTTGTGGGCAGTAAAGAAATATATTAACGTTGATGTGTTTTGAACCCATGACGTAAAGAAGTAGGAGAAAAATGCTTTGGAAAAAGTGGCTTTTACCTTGTAAAAAAATTACATATTTTGAGAAGTCATGTAATATTTTCATTACAATAAATTACCCGTGCTGTGAAATCAATCTCAACTTAAGTGGCATAAATATGAAAGTCGTTTTCGTGAAATTATTTACCGAAACGTATTTTTCTGTAATTCAAAACTTCACACAAATTATATTTCTATGTCCGTGAAACGGACAAAATGGCATATATGTACCATTGAATATTAATTTATTTTACATGGTGTAGACATGAATGCAACACAAGTATTATCACCACGCATTTTCAATGTGTTGCATGTATCAATATATGATGCGAAATATATAAAGTGTCTGAATGATTCTGAACATTTGCTACAATTTGAATATGAATGTGAATATCCTAAAATAAATGTTTCTCGTGTCATTTTGCTTCCAGAAGGATTAGTTTCATTGAACGACGTCACGAGTTGAGAAGTCATAAATATCAGATAACTTTATACATACTTCTGTTACAACAATACGTGTATATTACAGTTTATGAATTCATATCATCTTATGTCTACGTATATTTACATCAATTAAAGAAGGAATGCGAGGCAGTAAGGTTTCAGTTAGCTTCTTTATCGATATCTATAAGAAAATTGAAGATACACTGTGGAATTTGAAAGTAGATAGTGCCATAGAATGTTTAACGAAGCGTGAAGCTTATACCACGTTAACATATTATAGAGAGCATGAACGCAACGAAGAGTGAAATTGGATTAATATGTAAATGCCTACTAAATAATATAAATGTCAAAAACAGGAAAATCACAAATTCCTGGAAACCGATAAACAGGGACACACTGTATTAGTCCCTTTCGAAAGTATTGTCCTGAAATGTAGTTGTAGTTATACTGAATTGACAATAAAGGAAACTCCCTCTCATCATGTATGCAAATAACCGGAACAGTCAAGCGTCCATCATTCACAATTTAAAAGAGATCTGTAGTTTATCACTCGAGAGAATTTGTGCTAATTTTTGTTAATTTAGAAATTGTTATTTAAACAAAGATATGTCTTACTGCATTTAATAATGAAGAGTTGCTTCTCAAACAAAAGCCCAGTATTTCATCGTATTGTATTTAGACTCGACGCTGTATTAGATAATATCTGTGTAAATAAAGAGATTTAATGAGTTTTGTAAGGTGCTAAATATGAGAATGAAATATTTTGAAAAATCAGCTACACCGTAACTATTCGGTTCCAGCGATGTTGCCTAGAATCCTGTTTACTATACAGAATCCTGTTTACTATACACACGCACACACACATATATATATATATATATGATATTTTGGCACTTTTGGTAAATTGCATACGACAGACTTGAGTTATTTAAAGTAACGGTAAAGAGCAGGCAGAGTTGATGATACTTATTTATTGAACATGCATATATAAGGATCAACAAAAATGGGACACATCAAAATATTGCTACTAAATAAGAGTTTATTCACTGTTATTTAAAGCAAGTAATACAGCCATATTTAAGGATCTTGTATTTTGTCAGTTGGCGCGAAAATAATCCGTGCTGAGCCAGGGGATAATGGTTGCCGTTCAGTGCAGTTTTCTCTACATCCGCCTGTTTGATATTGGACTGTCTCATGTCGGTTATGCATGTTCTGCAACACGTAGTTATCGGACGACTTCTCTCTCTCTCTTATCTCACTGGTAATACTTGTTTTAGAATAGTGCTGTTCTGGAAACCAGATGATATGACCTCCTAGCTTCAGTTTTAGTTCATTCGTGATTGCGAAAAGTGGTCGTGTTTTTGGTTCTCTTTAGAACGTATTCATTACTTACGTGGTTTCATGGTTAAGTTATCAGAAGCCTATTAATATTTCTTTGATTGAAAGGGGCGAGCTGGCATAAATGTTAGCATGACGGACGAAATGCTTAGCGATATTTCGTCTACCGTTACATTCTTAGTTCAAATTCGGCCGAGGTCAACTTTGCCTTTCATCCCTTCGTGGTCGATAAATTAAGTACTAGCTACGCACTGGGTTGTTGTAATTGACTTAATTCCTTTGTCTTTCGTTGTTTGACCCCTCTGTGTTTAGCTCCTTGTGGACATTGAAGAAATAAGAAACGTTTGCCGACGGGCGAAGTGCTTAGCGGTATTTCGTCTGCCGTCACGTTCTGAGTTCAAATTCCGCCGACGTCGACTTTACTTTTCATCCTTTCGGGGTCGATAAATTAAGTACCAGTTACGCATTGGGGTCGATGTAATCGACTTAATCCGTTTCTCTGTCCTTGTTTATCCTCTGTGTTTAGCCCTTTGTGGGTAGTAAAGAAATTGGTATTTCTTCTGCCGTTACGTTCTGAGTTCAAAACCCGCCTTTCATCCTTTCGGGGTCAATAAATTAAGTACCAGTTGGATACTGGGGTCGATCTAATCGGATGGCTCCTTCCCAAAACTTTTCGAGTCTTGTGCCTAGAGTAGAAAGAAAGGAATACATATTTGATTGAAAACATCTATCATCCTGGTCAAAACAATATATTAATACCTAGTGTTACCCTGTTCTTTCTCAGCTAACGTCACACCATTTCATTTGGTCAAAAACAGGATTTGCTTCCTGACATAGAAATGTAGATAGAAAGGTCAGCGTAGGACTTATGTCTATTAATATCTCACAGGGCAATAACATTACTTTACCGTTTGTAATTTTGTGAAACATCTGAAATATTGGCAGTATACAACGAAACCATGAATATAAACAAGTACATGACGTGGCTATATCCGAATTTTCCACGCAATGTCATAATTTAATTAAATTCTGAGGTGTACATTATCCGACAAATTATTTTCACGATGTTAATGTGTCAACACACGAAGGTAAAACAAACAGCTATTTATATTCTAGGTAACCAACGATGTTTGGTACTTAACTCTGAATTTGTATACGTCTTTAAATCACCAAATTGGTAAAATACTCATTTCACAAATTCCGAGAACGGGATTTTACTGCTGCAGTAATTGTCATCTTTATTATACCACTAAAATTTCGTGACGTCCTATTCCTAGACATTAATCCTTTTCTTTATTACCAACAAGGGGTTAAACACAGAGGGGACAAAGAAGAACAGACAAACGGATCAAGTCCATTATCGACCCCAAAATGATGAAAGGCAAAGTCGACCGCGGTGGAATATGAACCCAGAACGTGACGGCAGACGAAATACGGCTACGCATTTCGCCCGGTGTGCTAACGTTTCTGCCAGCTCGCTGCCTTCATTCTATTTCTTTACTACCCACAAGGGGCTAAACACAGAGGGGACAAACAAGGACAGACAAATGGATTAAGTCGATTACATCGACCCCAGTGCGTAACTGGTACTTAATTTATCGAACCCGAAAGGATGAAAGGTAAAGTCGACCGCGGTGGAATATGAACCCAGAACGTGACGGCAGACGAAATACGGCTACGCAATTCGCCCGGTGTGCTAACGTTTCTGCCAGCTCGCCGCCTTCATTCCCAGACATTAATCCTACAACTAGTATTCTTAAAAATGTTTGATTCTATAAAATACTCTCAACGCAATCTATGTTCAGATAATGAAAGTGTACACATTGTTTTGTTTTTGTTTTTGTTTTTGTTTTTTTTTAATTTTCCTACTTATTATTTTCTAGTTGCTATGTAGTCACTATTTCAATGTGAAATTTTTGTCCGAATTCAGATTCTACGATCAACCGTTTCGATCTTCCAAGTAGGTCGCTGCGTACCATAATTAATCGTACTGAGTAAAAAGCCGAATTAATCTCTGCAGAATAAATCTCTACTTGACGGTTTACAAAAGAGCAAGGCCTGTAGTTTTCCTATAATTAAATCCTATGTTACATTCATGAGAGAATTTCCAATATAGCACAGCGATAAAGCGGTTATTCAATGGGACTTTTATCCTTTTCACCTGATAAAATGAGATCACCTATAACAGATAATCATGTACCTATAATATTGAGAAGACCCACGCGATTTAACAGGCGTCTGTTTATCTATCTATCTATCTATCTATCTATCTATCTATCTATCTATCTATCTATCTATCTATCTATCTATCTATCTATATATATATATATGTATATATATATGCATGTATGTATATATATAATATATATATAAATATCTATATATCTATCTATCTACATACCTATCTACCTACCTACCTCCCTATCTGGCTGTTTGTATGTCTGCATGTCTGTCTATCTGCTTGCCGGTCTGTCTATGTAGAGTAATCCTTCGCCATATCGCGATACACATATCACGTTTTTTTTTTTTATTTAAGCTTACGCTGATTCCTCCGTGGTGTTGTCTTGCTTTATGATAAAATGAAAGAAATGTATACAAATTATAACAATAATAAAAATATACAGTACAGAACTGTTTCTTGTAGGTGGGCAACTAAGTTCCCGCCGTTTTTTAAAAATAATTTATATGTTTTAACAGGTTTAATAAACAATGACAACTAATTAATCAATAATGTATTCACCCTTGTTGTTTACAACTTCTTCCCAACAACGTTCAACAAGATTTTCAATACCTGTTGGTGGAAATCACCCGATTTCCACTCGAAAAATTGATCCAACCAAGCTCTCAATTCTGCATCAGTATTAAACTCAGCGCATTGAATTTGAAAGACATCGAAAGATGTGCAAATCCATTGGTGCCAAATCAGGAGAGTACAATAGGTGTGGCAGCACTTCCCCGCCCATGCGTTTGAATGTCTTTCTTGGTCATATTGGCGATATGAGAGCGGGCGTTGTCGTGCAGCAGAAGAACTCTATACTGCCGATTAGGTCATTTCTCTTGAATATCCGTGTTGAGTCATTCCATCTGTTGAATATAGAGTTCCGCGTTGACCGTTTGGTTCCGTTCAAGCAATTCGTAATGGATAATCCTTCCCAGTCCCACCATACGCACAACATCGTTTTACGCGAATTAAAATCTTGTTTCACACGCGGTATCACTTGTTTACCAGGGCTAAATCATTCCTTACGCTTCTTCATATTGATGTACGGGCCCCTTTTTTCGTCGCCAGTAACGATTCGGTAAAGAAATCGTTGCTTATGTCCATGAGTTGAGCGGTGACAAGCAAGCAACCAGCGGAAATTGTGGCTCGTTGATTTTTGTTGTTGTAACTTAAAGCATGCGGAAACCATGCTCCATACTTTTGAACCTTTCCCACCGAGTGAGGATTCTTCTCTATAGCAGTTTGGAAGCATTCCATTTTCTCTGCCAGTTCCCTTATCCTAGGAGAATTGTCGTGCATAAGTTGGTTTAATCGCTCCTCATGGAACTCAACTGGACGGCCAGAACGAGGTGTGTCTTTGAGGTCAAAAATTCCATTTTTGATCTTGGCATGCCAAGCACGAACGGTTCTTTCAGCTATGGCAACCCTCTCCATGCACAGCACAAATGTCGTGAGCTGCTTTGGCGGCCTTAGAACCTTGATTAAAAGTAAAAAGAACGAGGTGTCGAATATGCTCGTTTTTCTTAAATTGACATTCCATTTTAATGATTTGAAAATAAATAAAAATTAACTAAAATTGACTAGAAAAACAACAAAATAGATTCCATAATGATTCGAAAACACAATTCTCGAAAAAAATGGATTCCAAAATCTAAAAACCCAATAAATTCCAAAATTTAAAAAAAACGGTGTGAACATAGTTGCCAATGCAATATTTCGTGTATTTTCTATCACGAAGGATTTTGGAACGTCACACCCGCGATAGTCCAGGTATTACTGTACTTATTTATATGTGTATGTGTGCTTGTGATTGCATATGTGTATTTGTATGTGAGAGAGACAGAGAGAGAAAGGGAAGGAGAGAAAATAACCAAGCCAGGATCAGCGTCACAGAGAGCGTCATCGAAGACTCCGGAACAACAATATAGTAGGTAAATGAAGTACGCTTTCACACATACACATATGATCCAAGAAGCACATAGCCATGAATATGTTACACCTTCAAATATAGCAAGAGATAAACCAGAACACATGTCAGTGGACACATTTATGTTAAAACACAATAGATATTTTAAACGAAGAAATGAGCACAGAACACACGCAAAAGCCACACTCAGTTATAATCATAAGTAGGATCTCATCAGGATGATAACACAATAGGGAGCGGTCACACTTGTATGAATATCCTCATATAAGCTGGACACGGTCGATCAAACTTCTCATTAGGTTTTCATGCATAAACTTACCTTACATAGGTTATAATCGAAAATTTATGTATTGTAATCTATATTTAAGGAAGGTATACTTACTTATGACATAAAGAGTGTGGGTGAGTGTTTGTGTGGGTATGTCAATATGTGTGGTCCCGTGTGCGTGTGTGTAAGTGTGTGTGTGTGTGTGGAGGGGTTTATTTGTGAATGGGCACTGAAAGAAAGAGAGAAGGAGAAAGTAATTTGTTAGGAAAATGTAATATAAATTACAGCTTTTAAAACCGTCGCTGTGAAACAAGAGTGTGGTTTTTCACTGAACAAATACTACTAATACTAGCACCACTACTACTACCACCACCACCACCACCACTACTACTACTACTACTACTACTACTACTACTATTACTACGTGCTGCTATTGCTGTTGCTGCTACTAATACTACTACTCATTATGAAGATAATGGTGATGGTGATGATGAGGATGACGATGATGATGATGATGATGATGACTGAATGTATTACTAGTTATATGATGTAGTTTAGCCTGTTGGCTAATTATAAAAAGCAACTTTTTTTCTTTTAACTATACTGAGAATGTAAAAAATTTAATTTAATAAAAATTTAATAAAATGAGAAATCACAACCAAGAATATATATATATAGTTTCTCAAATATATATAATGCGAATAAAGTGTACTGGTTTTCAGATAAGTGCTCCTCGTATGAGAAATGCGTAAATCCTTAAAGATATTTAGGGATTCAGTTAAAGAGATTATTTATTATATCGTAAATGCAGGAAAAATTTCATCAAACAATTTAAGAAGATAGTCGTCCATACTATAAGTAATGTTGTATTAATAGATAAATATATAATGTATGATTATATGAAACAGTTTCAGATATCTTACCATCGTTTCAGGAATGTATTACCTTTCGAAATGAAATCCAAAATTGACAATCTTTATTAGGAGGTAATCATTATTATAAAATTGATGATCATTTTTTCTCGTCTCAGAAATGAAATTTCCGAATGGGAGAGATGCTATTTCAAATCCTATGATAAAGATGTTGTTTAAAACGTTACTGGTGTAGATGTGTATTGGTACAAATTTGGGCTAGAATATTGAAAAAATAATATAAATCCATTGTAAAATACCTTTGTAGAAATCCATAATGGCTGTGTGCAGATAGAAGTGCCATAATGCCTTTTCTCTTCAGTATGTAATCCATAAATGTAAAGAATTCTTTATTTCCCACAAGGGTCAATATATATGGGGGGGCAATACAACATAGGGACAAGAAGACGAATGTAATGAATGAAGAAGATAATGGATTAAGATGATTAACTGTTAGTCTTCATTTTTCTGAAGAACGTGTATATTTAATCAACGTGAAGATTATGATCATCTGTCCACTTTGGTATTCATAGACCCCTCTTCTACTTCCTCGGAATTTTATTTGTCTCTTGTCGGCGCTGAGGGTTACAAGCTTTTCTCTGGTCTTTACGGGCGGCGGACGAAAATCCGCTCTTTCAGACCCCATTTCTAGCATCACGGTGTCCTGCCTTCCACTCTGACTCTCGAATGTCACATCTTCTATGGTGAAGGTCTCCCCTATGATTTCACGGTCCTTCGGGGCCGCCTGGATTACCATGACCAGGTTGTGCCCTTGCCAGTTCTTGTGCGCCGTTCTTGTAGGACCGCTATTTTTTCTTCCTTGCCCAGCAGTACGGTAGGTGCTAGCCAGGTTACATCACTCTCAGGTATTATCTTCTACCCTAACCATGGAACACGCGTCCCAAGTCATATGGATAGAAGTACCATTTCTTCCGTCTTTAATATTGTGGCCGTGTGTAGCCTGGCTATAACTGCCTCTCGGAACTGCACCTCCATCCTTCCAAACTTTCTTCCTCTGAAAAGGTAAACTTCCCCTGCCAGATTGGTTTTAAAGCTTCCTCGACTTGCACGGTCGACATGATTTTTATTTTCTTTGTTTTTACAGAGTATGTCTTGTACATGAGGTTTCTGTCCTTAGATGCTTTTAAATTTTATTTAGGATGGGACACCTTTACATCGCACTTCTCTCTACGAAGCATATTATAATACTTGCTTAATTCCGATAATTCAGCTTCGTTGCTGTGGCTCTTGGCCACTACGGCAAAATTTCTTTTCCTCCTTTTCTTCTTCTTTTGTCCCTCAATTGCATTCACAACCTCCAGTATTTCCTCCTCGGAAGACGGAAGCTCGGAGGAACTGAGGTTTTCATACTCCATCTGTGGCACCAGTGCTACCACTTTCGAAGAAAGGGTAGGCTTCAACAAAGTGCCATAACAGAGAAAAATAAAGTGTAAATCAAAGTGTTTAAAAACACGAAGCCATCAGCAATGAACACATTTTGAATTACAAATGATTTCAACTGATGTACATAAGTGTAAGTAACAAATAAATGTAAAAAAATAATTTATTACCCACAAGAGGTCAACATAGAGGTGGGGAGATAAAACTAATGTAAGTGACGAATAATAGATGAAAACGAAAAATGCTATGAAGCCGTTCGGCCCCCAACTCCGATCGACTTCATGGAACCAGTTTGTACGACTTTAAACAGTTAAACTTCATCTTCCTGAAGAACGTCCATATTATAATCAGCGCGAAGATCACAATAATCTTTCCACTTTGGTAATTCGCGGGTGTCTATATTCTTGACCCAGTATTCATAGTCTATAACTTAGTCGTTTATTCTCGACTTATTACACACATGTGAGTGAGAACACTTTGAGATATTTTTGGTATCTAACATATGTCAGATACTGCGAGGGCTGCTTCTGATTGGTCAATCCATGGTGATGACCCGAGGTCACGGTGACAGCGCTGCTTCTGATTGGTCAATTCATGGTGATGACCCGAGGTCACGGTGACGGCACTACTTTTGTCATTCATAAGTTACAACTAAACGTGAATAATTTAGTTATTGGGTTAATAAAATATGGTCGTTTATTCGTGTGTAATAAATAAAATACCAAACTCATTCCCTATGGATACCGTATTTATTACAACGAGTGGCTTGTAAACGTATCTAACGAGCGAAAGCGAGTTAGATACGTTTACAAGCCACTCGTTGTAATAAATACGGTATCCATAGGGAATGAGTTTAGTATTCTCTATATATGTTCTACGTTTGCCCCCTCACAATGGTATCGCCATGCTAATCCTCACTATACGGAGGCATTTACTTTTATTATATTGTCCCATGTGTCTATCTCATCGTAGTTCGTTCCGTCATATTTGATAACGTATTTCTTCTCACGGCCAGTTTTGATGCTCCTTTGTGCATGTGTTTGCCTTTATGGTGGTGGTGTATGGAGTGCTGGTGTTTCTACGGTGAGGATGGGACAGATAGGCTTGTGACCTGCCTAAAAACAAAGTTCAGCTAACCATTGCTTCGCTTAAGAAGCAATTTACGTATCCAACGATCTGACTGCTGCAATTTATCTGCCTATCAATCTATAGCAGTATTTCGTTTAGAAATCAGTACTATCCACTTAAATTCGTAGCTCCCTAATTTGCTGCTTAAAAACAATGTCTTTCATTACCTATAACGTACCCTAATATTGTAGGCTAGATACCATAATGTAAACAATATATATTTTCAATTGATAAATCTACATCTGATTGGGTGAAAATCTCTTATATGTTTAAATGAAATGCTTACTGTTATTTTGCATTTTCGTCGATTGATTTTTTTTATGGAAACCACGTACATATAAATTTCTAACTACATTTTCATACATATACACATAAATACCTACATATATA
>NC_043001.1:7402337-7404837 GCF_006345805.1 Octopus sinensis | reverse complement strand
ATATATTTATATAATATATTTCGTATACAAAACAAGGCCGGCCGGCGATGATATAATATATATATATATATTATATACAGATTCATATTTTATATATACAGATTCATATTTTCACTCAGACTCAAACACGCATACACATATATCTCTACATATGAATGGAATTTCAAAAATTTCGTTGTGTAATACATATGTACAATTTATGCCAATATTACAAATCTTTCTAGTTCAAAAAACATAAGCCGTAATCCAATGTGTATATTAATATTCTGTTATTGCGATGCGTTACGTTTTATAGAAAATCTGTTGGAAATGAATAATATATTAATATATCATTGCTGGGAAAGTTTTATTGAATTGAAAAATGTAACAATTTAACTTACGATATTAAATATATATTGCATTTTTTTAAACAACGTATTATAATCACTATGATGTTACGCAAAGCAATTTGTGTTTGCAATTCGGAATATTCCAATACAGACAATTTTAAAGTACTTTTTCTCTTCCCTCAGTATATATTTTCATAATTTCTTTCTTTATCTGAGTGTATATATGCATATATTAACCTATGCTTTAATAAAAATTCCAGCATATATTTTAATTCCTATTAAATTTTTGATTCATGAAGACACACGCATATATTTACGCGGTCATACTATTGATTTTATACAAACATATACTCACATATACTCACATATACTCACTGAAACACACGCACAAACACACACATATAGGTATCCGTATTCATACGCACTTACAAATATATGTACAGAGACTCACACGCATGTATATGTGTGTGAATGCGTCTGCGTGTCTGTGTATATGTATATATATATAAATATATATATATGTGTATGTTTGTATATATATATATATACATATATATATATGTATATGTGTATATATACACACACACACACACATATATATAATATATATATATATATGTAGGTATATATATATATATATATTTCTAATACACACATACCTATATGACAAGATATACGATATATTTTCGGTGGTAAATAATGTTCGGCCTGTATGTGTATCAGAATATTTATATTGTTGATTATTTCTCGGAAAATTTAATTATTCCTGTCTACTACAGTAATTTTGCAAGCATGTCACACTAACTACGCTATAAAGTTTCCAAATATTTCAACCTCTCAGCATTTATATTTTTGTAATGCTCGATATAATTATCACAAGCTCTAAGCTATACGCTGTCTGTACAAAATATCAGAGCACATTTCTTTAGCGGAATACAATCATCCTATGAGGTTAGTTGACAACATAAAGGAGTATAAATATCAGATGTGTAGCATGTCATAGTTTCAATACAGCTGCAGTTATTCGTGAATTGGGACCAATAATTACTAAGATGGACTTTAAGACTTTTCTATACACACACAGATATACGCATGCAGGTACACACAGTCATAGAACGCAGAATAGAATAAAATTCAGCTCTAGCGAAATCTTACAGATAATGTTATAGTCTTCGGCTTTATTTTAAGAATTCATAGAACTGTCTACGTCTACGAGAACAATTCTTGCTTTGCTTTGCTTATGACAAGAACATAATGAAATGTTTCCTAGCAAAGACTACCTCATTCATACGTGTCTTGGTATATGTGCATGCTTCTCTGTGTGTGTGTGTGTGTGTGTGTGTGTGTCTGTCTGTCAGTGCGTTTAGATTCAGACTATCAGCAATAAAATCTTTTAAGAAGACGATTCCAGTGCAAAATTCTTCGTTAATATATCATAGTTGTCATTGAAAATTATATGATGCAATCACAATCAATATGTCAGAAATATTAGCGATGTCACAATAGGTGCAGTAATGATGTCTCTCTAGATTCAGGATGCAGACAACATGCATGTTATAAGATAACTGTCAACTTCTCCCATCATCTAACTGTTTTCAAATTATGAAAAAAGGTTTTGAAGTTTCATCTGCTAAAAGGAAGAAACGACTATTAGTTTGCTGATAAAGAGAAAATGCAGTCTCCACATTTAAACTAATAACAACAAAGTCAGAGACAGAATGACATAGAAGATCATAATTAGAATTAATTAAAAAAGGAGATATAGAAATTGTGAATTTTCAGCCAATGGATATAGTAAAAAACAGTGAAATATATATATATATATATTTTTAATTAAAGTATTTCGCTTCAGATAAATCAAAGGTAGTTTTATTCAGCTGTTCATCTGTAAATGATTAGCGGAGCAAACCACGAATTGGACAGAACTAATACTATGCATAGCGTATGTAAGATTTAAATTAGCGCATCATATTTTATCACAGATCTATACCGGAATCAACAGCATCTTGGTTCTTATCTCATGAAAAGCTTTACAAGACGGTATTTATGATCTTGGCTTTCCGTCGGTTACGACGACGCGTGTTCCAGTTGATCCATTCAACTGAACAGTCTGCTCGTGAAATTAGCTTGTGATTGGTTGAGCACTCCACAGACATGTGTACCCTTAACGT
>NC_043001.1:7302337-7397337 GCF_006345805.1 Octopus sinensis | reverse complement strand
TGTGGAACTCAGAGTAGCAACGGTTAATAAGTATTATTAGCGTGCACTCTTTGCTTTATTCGAGTTCTCCAATACACTGACAAAGCGCACATTATTGTATAATGCACTATACATTCCACAAAAACGTGTCAACCCACAACAGTGGAATACTATTGGAGCAATTCATCTATCTCTCTACATATTTTCGTTACTATGACTTCAATAATAAATCTGGCAAGGGCCGGTCAGCGGCAACATTATCTAGCACTTGTATACGCGAACATATTCTTCTAAGATGTTTTAAGAAAATACATGTCTATAAAAGGATGATTTAATATATCAATGTAATACAAATTATATATATATATATATATATATATATATATATATATTTCTTTACTACCCACAAGGGGCTAAACATAGAGGGGACAAACAAAGACAGACAAAGGGATTAAGTCGATTACATCGACCCCAGTGCGAAACTGGTACTTAATTTATCGACCCCGAAAGGATGAAAGGCAAAGTCGACCTCGGCGGAATTTGAACTCAGAATGTAACGACAGACGAAATACGGCTACGCATTTCGCCCGGCATGCTAACGTTTCTGCCAGCTCTAGGTTAGTAGATGACATCTTCATGGCATATTTCTCATATTTTACTGACCCCACTGTGATGAGATCACAAGGATTTCAACTCATTATGTGGAGAGTTGGAGCAATTATATCGAATAAATTAATTATTTCATGGGCCCTGGAATGATAATAGGCAATGTTGACCTCTGTGGAATTTGAACTCAGAACATAAAGCCGGAAGTAAATGCCGGTGAGTATTTTGTCTGGATCAACAACGATTCTGCAGCTTGCTGCCGTAACACATGCTGCAGTGAAGCAAGAATATATATAATAGTTTTGGTGATTTAAGCTAGGTGTTGCCTATTTTTTCTGTAAGATAGTTAGAAACAGTTTAGTGTTTGAATAGTTCAAGTGTTAAGACCATGTCATTAATTCTAAGAAGTACGCGTTGTGTATAGTTGGTGTCGAATTAAATTTGGTCACATGGAATATTTTACCTGTGTGTGGTACCAGGATATCTACTTCCAAATTGTCTTCAATGAAAACTACTTCATAGAAACATCGTAGAAATCGGTCGGGGAAACTTTTTACTTATTGCTTCCGTGACATATTTGCTGACAGGTTTAAGACCAGCAGTTCATTGTTACATGACTTTAGTAGAGTCCATTTAGCTGGAAGCATGAGAAATAGCTATTTGATCGACGGACGAGTATCCCCTCCATTATAGCAATGTTGGGCATACTGGAATGTGAAAACAATCATATCGTATTAACGGCACTATGAGAAGAAAAATGCTGTAAAAGAAGACAAGGGAATAGTCTTTAACTCATTTCTTTCCGTTTGTATCCTTTCACCCGATCTGAGTTAAAAGAAAACTGCTGCCTAAAACCTTATTATATTCTTTACATAACGTGTCTAGATCAAACTGCGTTGATAATGCAGACTGGCGTTGTCACATACAAACGGAAAGAAATTCAGATTATTGTGCAAGTATCGATGTTATTTTGCTGGAAAATGGCAGCACACGACAAAGTGTGTAAAAAAAGGTGAGGGGAAAACAGTAATATTAAATTCCTTTATAGATTTTGCAATGAATTATTGGGTCCATAATAATGGGAATTACGTTACCCAAAGATATTAGGCAGTACATTATGAGCTTTATGAACCTGGTTACTTTTGAAACGCGATTTTTAATATTCCTTCACGTCATTTTCGGCATTCAATTGCCGAAAATATCCATACCACCATTAGAATGTGTACGACTGGAAATACTCGAGACAAATATTTATGAATCTGCTATGTAATAGATGTTCCTTATTCAAATGAGCTTGTTTTATTTTTGACATAAAGAAACATGAGACAAGATAGTGAATATAAATACCGTGCGAGGAACATGTCCGCAGAAATACATAACAGCACACACACGCACACACACTTACATACGCATATATACTTATTTGCTTGTATATATTTCTATGTGTAAGTATGCATGAGTCTCTCTCTATGTGTGCTTATACACAGAGAAACACAGACACCCATATACATATGAGAAGATCATTAATAGAATTTCTGAAAGACTCTCAAGATACCTACATGCGTATAAATGTACTTTCGCACAATGAAATGGGGGCTAAATTTGAATAATTCGAAGCATCATTTACTTTAAGGTATGGATGAATTAAGTTTAGTTTAAATCGCCCCATTCCTATAAACACCCCATAGTTATTTAACTCGGTTTGTGATCGTTACTGCACCAAACCACTGGAGGGTATATCAGCCGAAACGTTGTCTTAACAACAAAGATGGGGACAAATATCCGTCAAATATAAATAATGTAAATAATGTTCAGTGCAATACCTTACAAAATACATTTTTCGAATATGAATAATAAATTATGTTCCCTATGTGTTTTTGTTGTCAGTATCAGTTTCTTAATATTTCTGTTTATTAAACGTCATTTCCTCCTATTTATGTGCATGGTAGTTGTGGCATTTTCTTTCAGATTTGTTACAGATCTTTCCGTTTTGTAACAAGAAGTAGACGCAGATAGAATGATTATTCTCCTCTTAGGATCTAACGTTATATCTTATATCCTTCTCTATTTTTCCGTATGTTGAATGGGAATACAGACTTATCTTCTTTCTATACGTATCTCTCATGCGCTCCCCATCTCTCCCCCTCTCTCTCTCTCTCTCCCTGTATATTATATATATTATATATATATATATATAGATATATATATTATAATATATAATATCCCCTTTTAATTTTTAAAAAACCTTTTAAAACATAAATATTCTTGACAAGTCATACAATGACGAAAACCGGTTGAAAAATATATATTTTATATATTTTTCAATTCTCATTTTATTAAATTTTATTCATTTGAGCATTCTGCATTTAAAAAAAAATTTTCCTTACTTATCATTTCCACGTGCGGTCAACACAACCCCACCATTTATTGATCTATATATATATATATATATAATATATATATATATATATATATATATAATATATATAGCAAAGAAGTTCATAGTATAATCGTTCTACCTTGGTCCCTCCTTTTGGTAACGTTTTTCGTTATTAACCTAAACGCTTTGTTCTAAAACATAAAATATTAATATCTATACAAGGCTAGACTCGTAAATATGAAGACGAATATATATATGTGTGTGTGTCTGTATGTGCATGTGCGTGTATGTGTGAGCGTTTGTGTGTGTATAGATATTGAGATAAATAGGAAGACAGATAGGGAGAGAGAGAGGGGGGGATGGAGATGTCTTCACGCTTTTTAAGAGCAGCTGTTCTCAATTGCTTTTTGTTAATGGTGACAACGTTTAATATATTACAAATATATCAATATATTATGAATTTATCGTGTAGGTCTTCGATAAACATATATATATATATTTATCGACAAGGATAGATGTGAGTGTAATTACATGTATACATTTGTTTTGTATATATATATATATATATATAATATATATATAAGTCTATATTTTTTAAATGTATATAGTATATATAATATATGGTATAATATAATATAATCCATAGGTGTATCGCGATATATCTGCATGTATGTATATATATATATATATATATATATATATATATATATTATATATGTAGGTATGTATAAAGAAATGCAAAATATGGGACAGGAACACAAAACATCCATACAGCTAGATGATACAAAAATGGGACAAGAAAAATCACGGACGAGTCATTCGAAGATTTCTTTTCCCAGTCGAGTTCCAGATTCAACAGCAAAACCCGTCGTTGATCGGGTAATTACTTTGCTGTTTATGTTTGCATTTTTAGAAGAGAAAACTTTGTAATAATTGAAGTAGATGAACGATCAATATCGTACATGAACTTGTGTTTGTTTGTCATATGACAATAATAAGTGAGTTGTTTGTGTTATTTTATTTACCTAGCGTTCCATTGATGTTCAATTTCAGATGCACGTCGAGCTTTCTTTCTCTGTCGCTGATCTGCAAGCCGTGCGCGTGTCTCATCTATGTTTCCTGATGTACATCATGCGTTTGTTTGATTTTCGCTTTGTGTCGGTCTTTTTTTTTTATGAAACGTTTTCTTGATAATAAATATCAGTAAGTAATACGGAAATGCAATTCGGACGCTATGTTAAAGTAATGCAAGGAAAATAGGTGTATCATATAGAAGAACAGCTTAAGGGAATGAGAAATGTTATTGGTAATGAATATCAGTACGTTGTAGTGAAGTGAAAGTACGAACGAGGTTTGAGTGTCAGTGAATAATAGAGAAATAAATCTACTAAACCCAAATAAATCTACGAAACCCAAATAAATCTACTCAACCCAAATGCTGAATTGTGCCAGTTTTTTTATATTGTATTATAGGAATGCTGAGCAAGACATTGTGTTGTTGTCTTTTTGTTGGCGTGTCGAAGATTTTCGCTTCGCTGAGAATTTATGTCTCTGTGCGGATGGCTTCACAATTAGACTGTCTCTGCTTATGTAAAAGAAATGTGTATATTTATATCGGTACGGAGAAGTTAGTAAAAAATGGTTATATCTGAAACATGAATGAATATGTGTGTATGTGTGTGTGAGTGTGTTGTGTGTGTGTGTGTATGTGCGTGCACGTGTGTGATGTGTGTGTTCTTTCAGAGAGAGAGAGAGAAAGAGAGAGACAGATACATAAAATAGCGGCGCCATTTTTTAGAGTTCCGCTCTGCTGGTGAAAGTGGACCAAACACCTACTGTTATAATTTTCTTTTAAGTATCCTTTCTTTTCGCCTTTTACTTATTTCAGTCATGAGATTGTGGCCATGCTGGGGCAACACCTACAAGAATTTTTAGTTGGACGTACATACCCCATTTTTTTCTATTTTTAATTGTGGAACTCATTAGAGAGAGAGAGAAAGAGAGAGAGAGAGAGAGAGAGAGATTGACTGTGTTTAATTATGCATCCTTGAATAAATAAATGAATAAATATATATGGTGTGGTGGTTGTCATTTTTTCGTACGGTGACCATTCTCATCACAGGACAATTTCCGGTTAAATAGAAAGACAGAAAGATAAATAGAGAGACGGGGTGAGAGAGAGATTGAAAGGTGTCGATTCTTTGGAATTTTGGCAATTTAGCTCTGGTCAAACCGTCATCATCATTATCATCATTATAGTTAAAATGTGAAAGTAAACAAAACGCCTACGCTTATAAATGAAATGGTGTCTCACTTATGATTTGTGGGACAAACATCAAACACACCGAATCCCTCTTATATATAAATAAATATGTGTGTGTGTGTGTGTGTGTGTGTGTATGCGTATGCATATATGTATATATACATTTTCTTGGTATCAGGACCTTGATCAATCCCATTACGAACAACAGGTGGTTGATCTTTCAAATATATCAGTAAATATATTAATGTAATTATTCTATGGGCATGTTATTTGGATAAACATTAATTAGTACTACAGCTAACAACAAACAAGGTGAGAACAAATATCCGTTAAATGTAAATAATGTAATTAATGCTAGTTACGAAAACTTGAGTACAATTCTGTTTCTAAACCTATTGGTGAATCGCGTTATACTAAAGTACTTGTTATATTTTTTAATCATTTATACACCCTTGTACACCTAAAGAAAGATTCACCCCCGCCAATTACGTTTGTAGTTTAATCACTTGCTCATCGACTTCAAGCGCTTAACAGCAAAATGTTATGATTCAAATATATTAAGCCTTCTTTTTTCTTCATCTCGAAGCCCTGTTCTTTTCTCTTCTCTTCTTTTATTTTATGCATTTGTCTTCACTCTGATGAATCTCCATGTACCAGATGGGATGAGTTATAGAATATAACATATATTATTCTCATAATTTTCTTTAGCAGCGCTGACAGACTTTGGAAACAGAAACGACTGTTAGAAATATTAACGATTTGTATTAAAAAATAATAGCCGTTGGTAGACATTTTGTTTGTTGATGAAGAATTTTCTTCAATTTCTGCATAAGTTATATATATATACAGATACATACATCTATGCTTCTACCAGCGTTCAGCATACGCATTTTCTATGATATGGACAAGTGTGTGTTATGTAAGTGTATACATGTGTATCAGGTGTGGCATAACTGGATTCTATGAGGGTTGAACGCATCAGTATGTGCAGCAAAGGAAGATTTATGGGCAATTTGGTCATTATATTACGTTTGTTAATCTTGGTTAACTTATTACAGTAAATTCAATATCCAACTTAACCACCGGAATTCAATAAATATAATATTAAGATAATTTTATGTAAGGTTCAGTGTTTCGATATTATATAGCCAAATGGCTGTCCACGCGAACAACCAATTAGAAAGACATCTAGACTTGGCGCTTCTACCATTCACCATTTCGATAATGTTGAAGAAGCACACAGTGGTTTGCTCTGTTCCATACCATGGTGGAAACTGAAGAATATGATAAAGTATTAGCTACGTGAAGAATTCTACGCTACAGGCCAGGCGTCAGGAGCGACTGTTTAGAGAACAAAATTCTACGTGATTTTCAGCCGGGCACAGTGTTTGTAAGTTTAGCGTTATGTACATTAATGCATACATACATACATACATACATACATAACATATATATATATATATATATATATATATATATATATCTATATATATATATATATATATATACTGCATCGACAACAGATTGCATTCCCAGAATATGATACCTTTTAGTGAGCACATTGAGAAATGCGCAAAGCAACTACTGCCACAATTTATAATCTTCCCATTTTACCAATGTGCTTTCGGATCATCAACACAAATGAGACTGAACAAGGAAACATTCTTCATTGAAAAGTACAAACCCAGACTCAACCATCCGAACATACTGACACAGAGAAATTAACAAGGGAAAAGGGAAAAAAATTTTTAAGCGATTATCTCCCCTACACCGGAAAAAATCACTCACTACCTCCCCTTATTTAGAAATCTCCTGGAAATAAAAACAACGATAATTCCATGCAATATAAATATAACGTCACAAGAAATTTGAAAAAGCTACACGCGAAACCGGTAATTTCTTTAAAAAATTTTAAATTATGTCATTTTAAGGAAAGGAAAAAAAATTTTCCAATATTTCTCCAGACATTTTGACACAAATATATATATTTTTAACATTTAAGCCTTCTGTCGTTTTTTCACACTTTACTATTTTCTATATATATATATATATATATATATAATATATATATATATACATACTATATATATATACATATATATATATATATATATATATATGTGTGTGTGTGTGTGTGTGGGTGTGTGTGTTGTATATACGTTATATATTACTTATAGGCATATATATAAACAAAAATACCAAGACAGGTGGTGTAGACAACTGACATATATTTTCGTTTAACGTTCGGGAAGTGAAAAAGTTTTTAACTTTTCGAGCCAAGACGGATAGATAGGTAGATAGATAGACAGAAACACACACACGTTTGAAAAACCAACTGTTTTTTGCTTAAAGAAACACAACATTCTGTCATTAAAATATTAAAGTGCAGAGAACATTCTTACTTTAGAATATATCTATATAAAAGCCATGTATTATGTATGTGTTTGTGTGAGTATGTGTGTGTGTGCTAACCCAAATTTACACGCACTCGTGAATGCTTATGCAAACATATACATATATATATGTATGTATGTAAGTATGTATGTGTGTGTGTGTATAAAGCGGACATAGTGATAAGTAATAGAAATATAAATCTATAGATTGATATATATATATATATGTCATCATCATCATTGTTCGACTGTGAAAAGACTATATATATATATATATAGTATATAATATATATATATATATACATATATACATATATGCAATTATCTCTCTATCCTCTCTTCTCCTCTCTCTCTCCCCTCTCTCTCCCCTCTTTCTATCTCTCCTTCTCACTCTCACTCCGTCTCGTCTCTCTCTCTCTCTCTCTCTCTCTCTCTCTCTCTATATTATATATATATATATATATATATATATATATATATAGATATATATATATTGTGTATAAGAAAACTGAGATAGTGATATAACTTTGTGCAGACATAAGCAACAGATACGTGTATGTCTCCCTCTATTTATATGTGTACGAGTGCGCACGCTTGTTTTTGAGCATTTGTGTTTAATCTTTCTTATGTTTTCCGAAATTACGCATGTAGAAATGAACCCAGGTAGACTATAATATGCGCATCGCTTAATTTATCAGTGATGATGCCATCCGTTGTTATAATGAGAATAATTTCTATGCTTCAATTTTAGTACTGTCTATTTATATTTTAGCCATATTCATTAATTGTTCGTTTTTGTTTTTGTTTACCTTCTTTCTTTTATATTTCGGCAAGAGAATTCTATTTCATACAAACAAAATCCTAGAGAAAACATTGGTACACATTGTCATCAGCGGAACCATAGAAACCTTACATGTCTGAATAAAAAACGACAACAACAACATTAAAATGGTAAATTAGAAATAGAGAGCTATCATAATAAATAATGTCGGCTGATTTTATGATTGGAACTTCCGATTAATCCATCCGATCATTTCTTTCGTAATCACCATAAGGCTGTAACAATTGTCAGCTGTACAAAATAGCTGATGAATTCAACGTTTGTATTGTGAATTAGAAATGAGTAGACTGCAGATAATAAAATTCATTGGTCAAGTGCTTAACTAAACAAACATCATTCTTTGATGTTGGCGCCACATTTCCCCAGTGTGTAGACAGCATGTCTGGCTACATTCATGTAAAATCAACCGGGAATAAAATAATCTTTTGATGCGTGTTTGTCATTAAACCTTGTGAACTATTCGCAAGTAACGCAGCATAATTCACTGCCAGACATTTCAGTCGGCATTTTGACTTATTCACATGAAAATACGATTTTTTATTTTATACAGCTTTATAATTTGCCACTTCTTTCTAATCAAATATTACACCCGTCTATTTTTTTTCCATAAATATTTTCATTTTATTATTTTTTTTAATATTCTTCAATCTTAGTAATATCCATTATATTATTTCTATTCAATTATGATATCTCATTATATAGCAATGAATTATTTTAATTCATTTGCGCAGCAATATCGCCAGACTTACACATACTCTTTTTCTCAAAGAAACACATATATAAAATTCTCTTTACTCTGTTTTATTTTGTGTGTGGGTTTTTTTTTCATGTTTCTTTAATTAATATCTGGTTGTTTTATCTCACCGTGTGACTATAAAAATAATGCGCTTAAAACAACAAGATTCCACCATCACAGGACGGCGTAGAAGACATTACGACTGAAACAAAGAAATATACGTTCTCGCCTCAGTACGAGAATATATAAACGGTTCTTCTGTTTAATAGACAATGTAGTTAAAACAGAACAAACATCATAGTAAAACGACTAAAATATGGAAAAGACACTTGTGAAATAACTTCAACATAGACCCGAGGGACAAAATTAAACACAGCTAAAATCAGCCACAAATTTGTATAAATAATAATATGTTTAATACTGTTTTTTCGAGAAATGGAATACCAGCGGATCGAAAGATTTATAATACACAATTCACATATATTTGAGACACGATTTGCGAATTCGAAAGTGAAAGATTGAATTATGTAATATTTTCGCTATGGATATAACGATATATATGTAGGAATCTTAAATGTCACCGTGAAATTTCCTTATAGGTCTTAAATGAAGGTTTACTCTACCAAAATTAATGACGTAACTGGACATACAATGAAATAACTTATTTGTACTTATAAATGTAATTATTCACGTATTTATTTATTATTATTGTTATTATCATGCATACACATGTCTCCCCCCTCTCTCTATATATATATATATAATGAGGCGATTAACTTTATTGTTTAGTATAATTGCTATTCTAGTCCTTTCTGAGATTTTAGAGCTAGTTATTTTGGTTGTTGCAAATCAGAGACTGGTGGTTACTTTGTTTACAATATATTCTAAGCGTCTGAGGAGGCTGGCTATAGCCCTGGCGTACAGGATCTTGCCACTGACGATGAACCATATAGATTGAAAGTTAGTCAATCACGCGATCCTGATACCTGCTGCAGGGTGGCAGGAACTCGCTCTCCACGTGCTAAATATATATTGCATACAAAGGGTGCAGAGCTGCACTGATAACAAGCTGGTGGGGAAACTGCCTGGGTTGAACGTAGTAGTAACATTCAACAGCCACATCTATGTGGCGACTGGCTTTTCTACACATATACACATACACACACATACATACACACACACACGCACAGATAGATAGACAGATAGATAGACAGATAGATAGATAGATAGATAGATAGATAGATAGATAGATAGATAGATAGATAGATAGATAGATAGATAGATAGATAGATAGATAGATTGACTGTTTCAGAAATTTTGACTGACACGATGCTGGGGCACCAACTTAAAGGGTTTTAGTCCGAGGAAACGGGCCTTCTTAACGCCTAGTACGTACTCTCTCGCGTCTTTAGTGCTAACTCACGACGACGTAAACACACCAAGAGCGGTTTTCAATCGGTAGTGGGGGACAAACACGGACAAAGACACACAGAGAAATAGATAAACACACATACATACACATGTGCATACACATATACGACACGCTTATTTTTTTCCAGTTTCCGTCTATCAAATTCACTGTCGTGGTTACAGTTACTTGGGGGATATTATAGGAGACACCAAAGGTACAACGCTGTGGGAACAAAGCCGGAACTATGTAGCTACATACGTATACATGTAATTTCCTAATAGGTTATATGTCTATAAGATTGAACTTTAAGAACGAAGCAACTACACGATCGATGTATTTATCATTGAGTATAAATCTGTATGCACTTACGAGGTGTAATCATAGAATAAACATTGAAAGTATTTCTATAGCGGTTTTATTATACGCTTAGCAATATGTAGAAGCATGTACTTAAGGACGAGCAAAGCATATAAGTTTAGCATACAGAATTGAATACCACTTTAAACATAAACTTGTAATTCCAAATGAATGGATATAAATAGAGCAAAGCATTAATGTTTGAGTGGAATTGTTGGTTTCGTAAATGGAGTCTTTTGAATTGGTACACGTTGAGGAGATTGGAAATTGCGATTTTATGTCTAGATAAATATATTTGTGTACGATTGTATGTACCTTAAACTTTAGTCGAACAAATCGAACCCAGAATTTATTCTTTGTAATCCAATTACTTATTCTATCGTGCTCTTTTGCCGAACCACTAGGTTACGGCGACATAAACACACCAACATATGTTGTGAAGCGATAGTGGGGAACAAACACACACACACATAAGTGCACACGCACACACGCACAAATATATATATATATATATATAATATATATATATACATATATACATACATACATATACACACGCATATATATATACACACGCATATAAACAACGGGCTTAAACAATGTCGCTTACTCACCCATGCCATTCATAAATCATGAAATACTCAAGATAAACAATCCTCAATGAAAATTACATTCTTTTAATAATAATAACAATAACAACAACAACAACAACAACAACAATAATAATAATAATAATTATAATAATAATGATAATAATAATAATAATTAATATTATTATCATTATTTTTATTTGTGTTGTTGTTGTTGTTATTATATATACATCACTGCCATGAAGTTCCTCGAATATTTCATCCTCACCACCATTCTTATTTGTACGAAATTATCCGTTGTCATTCATTCCCTCATAACCACCAAACATGTTGTGTCACTGATTTGAATTTGGAAACACCCTTATATATCAATTTATATGAGCATTAACATATGGAATGATATTTTACCTCGAAAGCTTCAAAAACATTTTTTCGGTGTCAACTTTAAAAAAAAATCATTAAAATCCAACCTTCCGTTAAACCAAACTCCTTTATTAACTCTAGTCTATAGACGTACAGTATTTATAACATTTGTAATATTTTAGATTTCTAGACATAAAGAGATTTTACTTTTGATATTCGATTTTTACCGCTTTGCTTGCATGGAAAGGGTGTTTCTTTTTTTATAATTATTAACCTATTTATATTTATTTATATTTTTTCTTATTTTTTGACCCGCTATCAGTGAAGATACCAAAGGGCTCAATCCGATTTTTATGCAATTTCTGAAAAAAAAATTATAATCTTTACATATTGTAATCGATAAAAGAATTTTCGATGTAAATTGCATTAATGATCGTATTTATTTATTTATGTATTTCGTTGTTCCGCTTTGAGGAATTTTAAGAATAGCATTTCTGTCTGGTTTATAAAATGTGGAGAAATTAAAGTTGCTGCAGCAGTGCATTGAGACTTGTCTCACCAAATTTCGCATTTATAACTGCGTTGATATACTTATTAATTTTATTGACTCATATTAATAAAATAGTGCATACAATATTTGCAATACACAAGAGTTAACAGCTGATAAAGTGTTGAAGCAATTGTTGTGATTAGTATATATATATATATATATATATATGTAGGTCCCGGGTTGATTCGGGGTTAACCACAGTAAATAAGGTACTCAATACATAGCAGAGTAAAATTAATTTATTATATAGAAGGAGCTTCTACAGGACTAGAATATATATATATATATATATATGTATATATACATATATGTGTATAAGTACATATGAGTATATAGGGACTTGTGTGTTGTGTGTGCATATGTGTATATGTGTATGTGTGGTCGTGTGTGTGTGTGTATATATACATGTGTGTGTGTATATGTATGTGCATGTATATGTGTATGTATATATAGATATATTATATATATATATATATATATATATGTATATATATATGTCTGTGTAGATATATGTATGTATATGTATGTGTGTGTGTATATATATATATATATATATATATATATATATGGGTGTGTGTGTATGTATGTGAGTATGTATATATGTGTGTGTGTGTGTATATGTATACATTTGTGTATAGGTATAAGTGAGATTTTCCTTATTTACCTAAAACTCTATTCCTCTATATATTTTTTTATTCTCCTTTTTTTATTCTTTATTATTCTTCTGTCTAATTTACCACTGACTCCTTGACCACTCCCCCAAGTATGATTTTTTTGCGCTATGCCTACCCCCAAAAAGTCCCCCACCACCACCCCTTTAAACCTGCCTAAATGTATAAATGCCAATACAATTCTTTTAACTAGCTTCCTGAAGATTTCTCTTGAATGAAACAGTTCTAGTCCTGTAGAAGCTCCTTCTATATAATAAATATATATATATTATATATATAATATATTATATATATATATATATATATATATAATATTAATTAGAGACAAAACCACTATTATGCAAATCAAACAAAGAAAGACTTAATCCAATACTAGGTTTCATTATATTCAATTGTTTATAGAGGTTATTTTAGTTCTTGATTATATATAGATTATATATAGATTATATATAGATTATATATATATTTTTTCATTGATAAATTTATATTATTTATATTTTTTAGTCATTTTAAATTTATATCTTAAAATATTGATTATTTTTAGATCTGAATACCACCTGATGAATGTCCTTAGAAGAGACACGAAACAATTGTAGTGGATAACTTAATTTTATTTAATTTATATAAATTTTTTTATGTATTTGATTAAGTCTTTCTTTGTTTGATTTGTATGGTTTTGTCTCTAATTAATATTATATAATATTTTACTATAAAATTGGATTCAGTCCTAAATCTGATTTTTCCCTGTAAATTTGGATTTAATCCCTAATATTTATTATTATATATATATATATATATATACATATATATATATATATATATATAACGTATATATATCATATACATATATATATATATACATATATATATATACTGATATTGATATATGTATGCATATATATATATATATATATATATATATATATATACAAACATACATATGTATACGCTCACAAAAGCACACACATTTTTAGGCATGTATATAAGCTACTTCTACATACTCTATTGCTACTAAGCACACAGTGTGAAATATGAGATATTAAAACAGAACGGTCCCCCAGTAAATGGTGTATCTAATTATCTCGGTCACTTATTCAGTCACATCCAGGTATACAATTTTTAGAAATGTCCGTGTAATTTCTACGAACATAATCACAAAATGAAAAACTGTTCGTATACTTTAGTAATGATCCATTTATAATCTTTTATCAGACTTTAGGTAATTTTATATTATTTTTGCAAGGCATTTTGTGTTTAAAAGAATTTTACAATTTATAAATAGAATTTTGTCAAGGCCAAAGACTCATAATGCCAATCACCTGTCTTTTATGGCTATCATCATAGGAATCTCACTGAAGCGGATGCTGATATTTCGTTGGGCATAAGACCGGAAATCTCGAGGGAAAGGTGCAAAACAATTATATCAGCGTCTGTTCTTGAATAGTATCTTACGTTATCAGCCTCGAACAGCTAAAAGTCAAAATTGCGTGATATCTATTTCTTTATTACCCACATCGGGCTAAACACAGAGAGGACAAAGAAGGACAGACAAACGGATTAAGTCGATTATATCGACCCCAGTGCGTAACTGGTACTTATTTAATCGACCCCGAAAGGATGAAAGGCAAAGTCGACCTCGGCGGAATTTGAACTCAGCACGTAGCGGCAGACGAAATACCGCTAAGCATTTCGCCCGGCGTACTAACGTTTCTGCCAGCTCGCCGCTAATTGCGTGAGATCGACTGGGAACATAAAGAGCTGAAAGATTTTCTGATTAGTATTTTGTATTGCATGTGTTAATCATTCTGGCAATTAGATGACTTAATATTATAGTTATAGTAGATATGTGCGATTTCTATTTCATCTTCATGCGCTGTTAAGTTTGAAGCAAGAAAATTATAGAGATGCAATTACACATTATTCATATCTGGCTATGGTTTAGAAATATTTTGCATACTACTCAATATTCGTCCTTGATGTCGTTATACATTATCTTGACGAATTGAATACTGCAGCACAAATTCAAAGTTTACTGCTCTACGGAAGATAACATTTCATCGTTTAACAATACATTCTGTTTCAGTATAATATTTACGTAACTTACAACTCCATTTCGCAGTGCTGAATGGTTCATCGACAAGTGAAATATGTATTTTGCTCGCCGATCAAAAGGTCAAAAATATATATAATACCCGAAAATTCTGACTAACAGTATATATTATATGTTTAATAAAATATGGTGATACATTAATTTCTATGTCAAATTTAAATTCTGCAACTTATTCTCGTATCATCGCCTTTAGCAATATGACGATTATTAATTAACGTTGGAGCACATGCTGGTAGTTGTCATTGATAAGAGGGATTGGAATATGTGAAGTAGTCTTGTTGAACAGCTGAGACGATCATATATACACCTACACACAGAACTACACTACCGTACATGTATACACGCATATTTGTTATCAGACATACATGTACGCATAGATGCACATATATAGGCACAAACACATAAACACACACGCCCCCCCCCCACATATATATGCACATACACACATATATATATATGAATTACAAGGATAAACACATTAATACAAGTTTAAGCTAAAGTTCTTACGCACGTAGATTTAGTACCACAAGTACATATACATATATAGTACATACTAATAATTATGAAGCTAAGTTATCAGCAAACAAAGGCAAACGGCTGGACAGGGAAAAACCTTTTCTACTGGATCCGTCAGATGAATAGCAACCAAATTTCAACCCTTTGACAACCCTAATGTGTCATGCAACTGCTCTATAGGCAGTCATCTGGAAGCTTAAAGAGAAAATGGGAAGAGTCAAGGAAAAGCGACAATTACAACTGTTTCAAATGCTATTCCTGCTGCTACTAAGATGCGGTAATACAGATATTGCCACGTCACGTGATTTTTGTGAGAGAAACATTTGAAATGTTTATACTTATGTGATTAAAGGATAATTTTTAATTTACTTCAATTCCTTTTCTTTCTGTTATAGTATAACTGGAATGTGATTTTACGCGACAGAAAACGGAAGAATATTTTGACGAGAACCTATATATTCCTTTCGTCCTTTCTGGATTCGATAAGCAGTTTTCTTCTTTTTTTGTATATACAATATATATTTATGTATATTAACGACAGAGGCAATATTAATATGGAAAGGATGGACGCTTTATTAGAAATAATTTTACTGCAGTGTTTCATGAAAGTCTAATGTGTGCTTTATGGTTTGGTTGGAAATTCACTCTTGTTTATATCACTATCAGGGTGACAAATGTCTGCTAGCTTCAGTGCCAATACCACCAGCTCATATGATTTCTGGTTTGTTTGGTCTTATGAATGATGGTTCTCGACCGCTAGTGTCAGCAGAATATCAGGTCAGGTCCTGTAAGTGATAAATACATTGACATTGCTAGGCACAGGCGCTGGTGCAGCGATTAGACAGCTCATTCGTTAGACAATATGTTAGTGACAAAGGCAGTCTTAATACCTAGTGATAATTTTTATCCTCACTTAAAAATGAATGCTCTGTTGAACAAACCCTATTGCGGTAGATACAGTGAATGAAACCCTTAATTTGGCTGCTATGTGCAAAATGCATTCTTATCGATGTCGTTAGCAGTACACACACACACACACCACATATATATATATATATATATATATATATATATATATATATATATATATATATATATATACACACACAATCTAACTTTTTTAGATCCATTAGAATGATAATTAATAAAAACTTCAAAATTGTAAATATGCTAAAATACTTAATAATTAAAAAAAATAGATTTGGATTTCCAGCTTCTCCAACTTTCTTTAGGATAATCTCTTCCTTTGACAATAAGAAACTGGATCTATTGTATAATTAAGAAAACTACGCCAACGGTATCTAGTACATCAAATAATCCTTTAATTAACAAATATAATACTGACAATAACCATAACTCCATTATCCATCCCCCAAAAGTATAGACATAACAGGATAGTACCACCAACTAATTCAAATTGTAATTGCAGAGAACGAAATGCCTATGAAGTAGATAGAAATTGTAAAATGAAAGGAGTTGTATACTAAGCAACGATAATTCATCAGGACTCCTCTAGATACATATACGTGGGTTATCATTAAAGATCTTCTTTTAGGCACCCTAGAAAAGAGAATAGTACAAGTCTATGTAAAAGAATTTGGAACCTCAAAAGAAATAATACTGATTTCTCCATCTCTTGGAAAATCCTATCTTCTGCCCCCTCTTACAGAAATAATAACATTTATAGGTTGTGTTTGGAGGAAAACTATAACATAAGAACGTATGGAAATTTGCTTAGTACTAGCGATAGAAAAGTTTAGTCATGTAAACACATGACCAAATTCCTATTAATCAATCTTAAATAATTCTTCACTCTTTTCTTGTTTAGATTAGTCTTTTAAAATAAATCTATATATCACCCTTTTTATGGAATATAATCACTCATCACGTCCCCATTACATCACTACATCTTACCCTATCTTTGTACTTTTTTATTAAACAATTCCTTCTAACAATTGCATGACCCACCATATATAGGGCTATCACTTTATCTTTATCTCCCAAAACATTTTTTCTCTATATATGGCAGGATAAAGGAAATTATCTTTACTTACTATGTAATATACCTATAAGTTTTTGTACTTTATATTATTTGGATAACGTGCCCCCCCCCTCAATATACCCATTCTAAATATTACCTTATAATTACATATATTTTACTGCTGATATATGCACACATGTATGCACATATAGTACTTCTTGGCGCCCAAAATGTCTACAACCATGTGTGTATATATAGGTATGGACCTTATAAGTCATATATGTGTGTATAAATATTGATTTGAGTTTGTTTACTACATGTTAATAACAACATATATTTTTAATATGGACGTGTGTATTTGCGTATATACGTATGTTCCGCATACATAGGCATACTACTTATTATATGTGTGTATTTTTTCTATGTGTGTGCCTCTTCTATCTTTGTACCGTATATTTATAATTTTGTAGGATGTATTTATGTATAACCTAATCATACAACAACTAGAATTCCAATATCTATATATACTAATGTGCAAATATGCCTCTACTCACGTATGAGTAAATATACAAACACATTTCTCCTTTTAAGATTATTTTTTCCCACATCATGTATAAATATTTTGTACACTTATGAGCATCCTTCTAACCGTATCATTTCTTATATACATAACTGACAGTACCCACCAATTACTTGAATATCACTAATACCCTAAAACCATTGCATATGCCTCTCACATGATACTAAGTTAGTTTTTTTTTTATCTATTAATACATTTTTATTTATACTAAAACACAGCTACTGTATCAATACATAAATAAAATATATATCAATGCATAAATAAATTAAACCTTTATATCTATTGACTAATTTCATTCCCTGCTCATTTATCTCCGCGACATTGATTTCTATATTTTTCCGTATTCCTACCTTTATTCCCTATTTCACCTTCACTCCTCTCATCTTTATAGTCACATCAACTATATGCTATTTAAATTGTAATAATAACAACTATTTGTTTATGTTTTTACTTCGTTTTTTGCCTATATTTAATAGTACGCATGTATGCATGTATGTGCAGGTTTATATATGTTTTATATATGTATTCTCATGCATATAGTTACATATATAGACATGCACATTTTTATATTTAAATGATATATTCCTGGAAATCTTTACATATTTTTATAGTTGCAGTGATGGATTGTATCCGTAGTCTTCGAATTAGCTTTGTATGTATGAATGTATGTATGTATTCATTCATTAATGAAGTATGTGGTGACAAACTCTTCAATTTCTATACGGCCTCGTCACGTTATTTCCCTACATAATGATCAGGAGTAGTAAAACACGATTTGAATTCCCAAAAATTCGACCTCTCAAACATTTCGCAGAAATATATTTTACATTCATATCTCGTAATTTACCTGCAACGCTACCGTATACTATTGTTTATTTTTCATGGAGGATATTAAAACAAAAAAAAAATGAAAATATGTAATGACATCAGTAAACGCATTTCAGTAAGTGACTAAATAAACGCGCACAAAAGTACATTCAAGCTGAACCACTTTAGTTTCTGGTCTCCAGGAGAAGTAAACGCCCGGTTATTACTCCTAAAGATGCCTTCAACATATAACATATATTATGCTACCACTTATATATATGCGTAAGCGCATGCGTTTCACCATATTTTTAGGATCGAAATACGCAAAACAATGCACATAAATTTATAATTATAAAAATATATTTGTGCATAGAGTATATATATATATATATATCATTATATCCATATATCCTTACGCACATTCATATACATACACGACCCCATATAAATATATGTATATGTATGTATATATATACATACATATAAATATAAACACACATACATATATATACATACGCATATATACTTTTAGATATATATATATACATATAAATTCATATATACATATATGAGTATATGTCTGTATCGTTTTGAGGAAATAAATGTATGCGTGTGTGTGTGTTTGTGTTTGTTTGTGTGTGTGTGTGTGTGTGTGTGTGTGTGTGTGTGTGTTGTGTGTGTGTGTGTGTGCCTGCATCTCAACCAGCTTATTTTCCTCTAGAATTTTATAAGTTAATATCACCGCTGCAAATGCAGATCTCAGCATATACATTATATATATATATGTATTAATGTCGTGGATAGTATAGAAATATTTTACTTTTGGAAAATAAATATATCAGTTGCTGGAAAGGTATAGAAACAAAAGAAAAAAAAATGAACATATTAACACTGACACGTGTAATGTGAAGCAAAATTATGTTCATGCTACCACCGATAAGACTTCCATTAGTCGCCAAGAGACGAATTTACTCTTTAATTGGTATAAATATAGCAAAGATAAGTAAGAATACCATAACTTTGGCTCACTATTATTGATAACAACTGTCATTAGAGTTACTTATCGGAGAAAATCTAATAAAATAATACGACTGAATTTCTGCTTCTCTATTATTCGTCATTGGTAAACTTCCAGCACGCCTTATTAGATATCATACACGCGAAAGGCGTTAATGTTTTCGGGAAAACATTTCGTAAAGAAGGGAAGAATTCCGTTCAATTTATAAAAAAGGTTGAACTTCCTCGCATTATTTGTAGAGCAGAGACGTAGACTAATATGCAGAATCGTTCAAGCGTAAGTTAAAATCCCTTGCAACATTCCTTTCGCGATGTAGATTGAGATAAATCAATGGGGAGATCAAATTTGCATTATTTTTTTTTCTCGTTCATTCTTGGTAGATGAAGTCTGTAGCTGATAAACTCGATCAAGCCCCACTGAAATTCTTCGCTCTGTGTCTTCGTGATGGATGTTTATTTTCATAACAAGGGAACAAATCTATGAAACAAAAACATGCTTATATATAAAACAATCAGAACTAAGAATTATATTTACAAGAACTGTATATGTGTGTGTGTGTGCTTGCGTGTATGTGTGTATGTTTATGTATTTATTTAGATGTGTGTGCAAATATATATATATATATAAATATTCTTTCAGTGACTTATACTTAGTAAATATATATTTGAAATATACATAAGGCGGTGAGCTGGCAGAAACTTTAGCACGCTGGGCGAAATGCTTAGCGGTATTTCGTCTGCCGTTAGGTTCTGAGTTTAAATTCCTCCGTGGTCGACTTTGCCTTCCATTCTTTCGGGGTCGATTAAATAAGTACCATTTACGCACTGGGGGGGGGGATATAATCGACTTAATCCGTTTGTCTGTCCTTGTTTGTCCTCTCTGTGCTTAGCCCCTTGTGGGTAGTAAAAAAATAGGTATTCACGTGCTGGTACGTTCTGAGTTCAAATTCCGCCGAGGTCGACTCTCCTATTCATGCTTCCGAGGTCGATAAATTAAGTAGCAATTGCGTAATGGGGTCGATCTAATCGATTGGTCTCCGCCTAAAATATTTTGGTCCTTGTAGCTAGAGTAGAAAATAATATTTAAATCGCAGAAATCTGGCAGAAACGTTAGCACTCCGGGCGAAACGATTCGCGGCATTTCGTCTGTCCTTACGTTCTGCGTTTAAATTCTGAAGAGGTCCACTTTGCCTTTTATAAAGGTCCTCTTTGTCGGGGTCGATAAATTAAGTACCAGTTACGGATTGGGGTCGATGTAATCTAGTGGCCCGCTGCCAAAAAATATCTGGCGTTTTGCCTAGAGTACAAAAGAATATTTTAAATATATCAATAATGGCAAGCTGGCTGAACCGTAAGCGCGTAGGGGAAAATGCTCAGCGGCATTTCATGCATCTTTATGTTGTGTTCAAATTCTGCCGATGCTTCCATTACTTTTCATTTTTGGGGTCTATAAAATAAATACCGGTTGAGCATGGGGATGGAAGAAATCGACTTACTCTCCCACCCCGATATGGCAGGCCTTGTGACATTATGAATTGAACTAAAATAGGTAAACGGTTTAATAGAAATGACATCACATAACGGATAAATCTGGTTTGAGTCACCGAAGTAATGCATTCTGAATCATTATCAGGTAGGATAAATTATTTTAACACACCTGAATTCAAAATATCGATGACATTTGTGCGGTGTGAAAATACTTAATAATCAAAGAAACATATTGATGCAACTTTGGTGTAGATAATTTGAAGTTATTAGAATTATATAAATATATTTTCTTCATCTATTTGCGGTATTCTTCACTCTATTTCGAGGCATAATATACGACGTATATGTGTAAACCATCGAAAATTGCGTTGAGAGATCATCATTAATTATTCCTAACGGAAAAGATGTATAGGCGTAGCAATATAACGAATAGCATTACGACGAACCACGTACTAAGGTGATGATCTGGCAGAATCGATAGCAAAACCAGCAAAGATTTTAGCGGTATTTCAACCGTTCTTACGTTCGGAGTTCAAATTCCACTAAGATCGACACATGTTTTTGTTTTAAAGCGGCAGGCTTCTAAAATCGTCAGTACGCCCAAAAAAATACTTAGCTCGTCCTTACATTCTTAGTTCGAATTCTATTTATTGGTCGATACAATAAGCAACAGGTAAACATTGAGGTGGATGTAGTCGAATTCACCCCCCACCCACCAGTGTAGGCACATGGCCTAGTGGTTAGAGCAGCGGACTCGCGGTCGAGGAATCGCGGGTTCGAATCTCAGACCGAGTGATGTGTGTTTATGAGCGAAACACCTAAGCTCCTCGCAGCTCCGGCAGAAGGTAATGGCGAACTTCTACTGACTCTTTCGCCTCAACTTTCTCTCACTCTTTCCTCCTGCATCTTGCAGCTCAACTGCGATGGACCGGTTTCCCGTCCAGGTGGGGACGCTATACGCCAAAGAAACCAGGAAACCGGCCTTTATGAGCCGGGCATGGCTCGAGAAGCAACAAACAAAAACGATTCACCCCACCAAACGATTTTTTGGGCTCTTTCAAAATTTGAAAACATTATGATGACAATCGTATTAAGGAGATACCCTCCGTACATATAAATTTATCAAACATTTTATGCAAGTTAATTTTTTAAATAAACAACACCGTCGTAGAAGACCTATTCTAATATATGTTTCTTTATTGCCCACAAGGGGTTAAACATAGAGGGGACAAACAAGGACAGACAAACGGGATTAAGTCGATTACATCGACACTAGTGCGTAACTGGTACTTAATTTATTGATCCCGAAAGGATGAAAGGCAAAGTCGACCTCGGCGGAATTTGAACTCAGAACGTAACGGCAGACGAAATACGGCTACGCATTTCGCCCTGCATGCTAACGTTTCTACCAGGTCTCCGCCTTCCGATAGCATAAGTACCAGTCTGGAAAATAGTGACTGCTGCGCCCAATTCGCTCACCAAGAATTTTTCAAAGCAGTGTCTTGACTGAAACAAGTAACATATAGAATATATTAGAATAACGAACATGTTTCTAAGATCTAAAATTTACAAGTTCAAATGAACTGAAAGATTTATTCCCTTCTCTTATAACATTACTCGGAATATACACGGCAAAGCTTTGCTTTCACAAAAAATCCAAACCCCTGCCATCATGTTACTATGCAAGAATTTGCTAACCTTATAAATATATCAGCAGAAAAATATTTTGTGAATAGCACGAAAATATGTCATAACACATTTTTTTCGCTTTATTTCTAAGAATGATCTATCGAAAGCATATCCGTTCATTGCTTTTCTCTTGGATATATTGAGTTTCCAACAGAAAGTGTATTACAACGCACTGACCGAGGCTTTCAACGATGATTCATCACGATATTATCCATACAGCACTAAATATTTTATCTTTTATGTATTGCTTCTATCAGTCTTAAGACTGTAGTCATGCTGGGGCAGTGCCCTGAAGAATTTTTAGTCGAAAGAATTGAGTCCTGTAATAATATATTTTTGGGAGAAAGAAAATTATTCTTATTTCTTTATTGCCCACAATGGGCTAAGCATAGTGGGTACAAACAAGGACAGACAAACGGATTAAGTCGATTGCATCGACCTCAGTGCATATCTGGTATTTAATTTATCGATCCTGAAAGCACGAAAGGCAAAGTCAACCTCGACGGAATTTAATCTCAGAACTTAACGGCAGACGAAATACCGCTAAGTACTTCGCCCGGCATGCTAACGTTTCTGCCAGCTCGCTGCCTTATATGTATTTACTAAGTAAAGGCAGAGAGAATATCTATTTCTTTACTACCCACAAGGGGCTAAACACAGAGAGGACAAACAAGGACAGAAAAACGGATTAAGTCGATTATATCAACCCCAGTGCGTAATTGGTACTTATTTAATCGACCCCGAAAGGATGAAAGTCAAAGTCGACCTCGGTGGAATTTGAACTGAGAACGTAACGGCAGACGAAATACCTATTTCTTTACTACCCACAAGGGGCTAAACACAGAGGGGACAAACAAGAACAGACAAACGGATTAAGTCGATTACATCGACCCCAGTGTTTAACTGGTACGTAATTTATCGACCCCGAAAGGATGAAAGGCAAAGTCTACCTCGGCGGAATTTGAACTCAGAACGTAACGGCAGACGAAATACCACTAGGCACTTCGCCTGGCACGCTAACGTTTCTGCCAGCTCGCCGCCTTATTCTATCGATATATTTGCCGATCCACTAAGTTAAGCGCACGTAAAAGCACTGAAGTCGGCTGTCAAGCAATAGTGGGGGACAAACAGACACACACAAACACACACACGCCCACACAGTAACAGACATATTTCATGCTAGGAAATCCACTCAGAAGGACTTGGTCGGCCCGAAGCCATAGAGAGGACACGTACCGAATGTACCACGGAATGGGATTGAACCAGGAAATAAATTTCTTACAACATAGTCACACCTGAGTTACTACATGTGACATCCACGAACATTCCATTAGTAAAATAAGTAAATTTATTACTTTAGTCTATGAAATTGGTATCATTGTATCCTATATCATTTAAAAGCCTATATCAAATATCCAACATGGTATTCCTGCTTCGTTTTAGCATTCCTAACAAAAATCTATAAATGACTGGACATTATTTTATAGAAGAATCTAGTTACATTTAGTTTTAATCTTAATTCCTTTGACAACCTTATCTCTAATTGAAGCAGGAAGAATTAAGCTTGGACAGCAAACTTGATTTATGAGATGTTAAATATTCTTAATACTGTTTTTATTTTTTTATCCTTCCGAGGCTGTTGAAAGATCAGAACGAAATCCAATCCATCATATACTTTTCATTTCCCTGATCATCTTCAGCATGACTGATGCAAGAGTTTATATCAAGCAAATGAATTTCCATTTTCAGAGAGGTATTTATGTAGATCTCGTGGCAGATATAATATGAACTTTATGCGCTTATTTTCATCATAACACTGGTGGACTCTCTGAAACATGCGTACATCGTATAGAGTATCAAATACTGTTCAGATTTTCTACGTTGCATTTCCTGTATAGTTGTTCACAGCGACTTATAAAACGACGCCTCACAGAAGGGTGGAGTGTAGATAATTTGTGCTTTGCCAAAAATATTTCGTACATGCCGTGCACTTATTAGTATTTGTGTACGCGCGTGCATATACAAATATGCACATATACATACACACACAAACACACACACACACACAAATACACACAGACACACACACACACCTATATATATATGTATGTATCACTCTCTCTTTCTCTCTATGTATATCTATATATATATGTATGCATGCATGTATATATGTATGCCTACCTATCTATCTGTATATGTGTGGCCAAATATCTTGAAGTAACGAATGACTGATGCTAAAGCTCGTGGAAAATCACGTGAGACGAAAGAAGCTTCATTCTATCATAAAGGAAAGCAAAAAAATTGCTATTGATCTCGTGCAGGATACCCAAACTGAACAACCCGGGGGAAGTATGGCAACTATTGTTGCAAAGAAGGTGAAAATAATGGCAACGAAGAAAGCGCACGAGCAATTGGCTGATAGGTGGGAGGAGAAACCTCTGCACGGAAAATATGTGGCCCGCAGCAAACAAGCTGATATTGACCAGAAGCAAACCCATCAGTGGCTACGGAGCTCAGGGCTAAAAGCTGCTCAAGATCAAAGCCTATTAACCCGGAACTACCTGGCCAATGTGATGAAAAATGGAGTAGACCCAAAATGCCGATTCTGCAACGACATGATTGAAACAGTGGACCACCTAATCTCTGGATGTAAAGTCTTAGCACCAGTGGAGTATAAATTAAGACATGACAGAGTTGGCCAATATCTACACTGGCTAATAAGTCGGCATTACAATATCAAAACTACCGACAAGTGGTATAATCACCACCCTGAGGCTGTAACTGAAGGAGAAAATGTAACCATTCTGTGGGACTTTCCAATACATAATACATACAGACCGAACCATCAAGGCCAATAAACCAGATATTGTTGTGAAAGACCAAAACAATAAAGTTGGCTTATTGATCGACATATCATAATATCTCAGCGAAAGTGTTTGACAAGCTCAGAAAATATAAAGACCTACTCAGTGAAATTGAGAAAATGTGGCATCTCCAGGCGGTTACAATACCAGTGATCGTAGGAGCACTAGGAATGATCAAGAAGGGAACCGAAAATTATATGAGAATGATCCCTGTCTTACCATTCCTGCAAGAAGTGCAAAAGATTGACTTAACTGGTACATCACACCTATTGAGAAGAGCATTGTCGATGTGAAAATTATTACTACCCATGTATTTTAATTTAACTTAAAAAAAAATGAACGAACTATTGAGTTTAGTTTAATGGCCTACCAATGTATATTATGAGTTTCTTTGCCCTAGGAGTCGGGAAGACACTCGGCAAGAAATGGAAGCAAATTTGAAAGAAGAAAATAAGTAATAATAATAATAATAATAATAATAATAATAATAATAATAATAATAATAATAATAATAATAATAATAATAATAATAATAATAATAATGATAATAATATAATATCATCGAAAATTACCTTAGTAATGAGAACCCAGTTTCGACAACTGATGAAAGCTGGAAGGTATATCAGCCGAAAGGTTGTGTTAGCAACAAACAAGATGAGGACAAATATCCGTCAAATGTAAATAATGTAAATATTAAAACTCTTCTTAAACGCGATCAACAGGCAGAATGTTTAGTACGACGCGTAAAAAGGTTTTGTTGCATTTTATCCATCATTAGGTTGTGAGGTCAAGTTTCAACGAAGTCAACTTTACCATTTATCATTTCGGTGGTCTATGAAATAAGTATTAGATGAGTACCGTTGTAATCGCCTAAGCCATTAGTTCGAACCCGGTCTACTTTTCTCAAAATTTGAAATCAAAATCAAAAGGACATCTTTACAACAAAATAACGTATTGGCGAAAGCGTATAATAAAACAAATTACTATATTCAGTATACTCTGCAATATTTATTATACTAATATATATTTGACCTGAAATGGATTTGATTGCGATGTTTCAGACGGGAAGTCTTCTGTAGCATAATGTAAGATTTAAGCTTATAGATTTGGAAAAAACGGTTTTATAATGAAGTATATTATTCGGATTATTAATTGTTCTTGTTCCTGTAAGTTCTTACGAAAATGGAAAGTAAAGTGTTCTATTTTGTATCGTTGCAGAGTAGCTAAATGCATGGTAAGAATGAGAAAAATGTTATCAATATTCTATGCTAACATAAGTTTATGTAAATATATCTCATGAAGGAATAATATATAATTATATGAGGTAATTAACGATAATTATTTGCAATTATTTAGCCGAGGTCATTTACATACACACATTTTCCTAGACCTCACAAGCACACACGCACCTATACATATATAATTTTTTATGTGTAGACATGCGCGTACAGGTATGTATTTCAATATTCATATAGATATATATGTTACATATGTGTATGTTCGTGTGTGTGCGTCTGTGCACTGATATATATATACATACATGTATACATATATGCTTAAACACACACACACACACACACACACACACATACACACACACACACATATATATACATATATATATATATACATATATATATATATATATATATTTAAAATAATAAGGGTGAAAAATTGAATATTCATTTTATTTACATCAATTTAAAACCAGTGGTCTAGCATACAGAAATATCTGAAGATTCAGAAAAATTATATTGCATAGAGATAAGAGAGATAAGCACTAAGTGGACATCTATATGCTAGAAGTCGACCCCCTATGGTCTTACCACTAAGAAAAGGAATGTTCTTAAGAAGAGTTAGCAAGCACCAGAACGTAAACGATACAAAATATACAGCTTAACCACAAACCAGCTTCGGTGTTACCACTTACGTATTCACTTCCGTAGAATGTCCACAACTCATCAGTGTGATCGTCATAGCAAAATATAATTTGAAGAACTATACACGGGTTCTGTATGAGATTGAACATGTATATAGTTCTACCAACGTATTAGTAACGTAATAATAATTTCATTGCATAATAAATTATTTTGCAGGATTGCATGCATATACGCATGTACTTATGTATATAAGTGTGTAAGTATATATAGCTTTCTGCTAGGAGTGACTGTGATAGCTGAAAAAATATTATGGTAGCCTCCTCTTTCGAAATTGATGTAGAACTGATATTAAATTAAACATGATATAAAAACTAAATGTTTTGAATACCTGTGAGCATTAGTGTACTTTTAAAATTTCATTCGTATTGCATTGTCATACAAATTTCTGTATATGACTATCGGTGTATTTTTAAGTGGCCAATATTAATTTGTATTAATTATATTATGGCAACCATATTTCCGACATTGCGGATTTGAGCCAATTAGTACTAATTACAATATAATGATACGCAGCTGCTTACCTCTTTAAGTGTGAAGGCAAATACACTGGCTAAGCATATATTTCTACACACGCATACATATACACATATTGTCCGTATAATCAAATATTCATAAATATACATACACACACGCACATATATATATAAACGTATAGAAATTGATATTCATATATATATATATATATACATATATATGGTAATTCCCCACAACCACGGTCTCTTAGCCCTCCGATACTTCTGCGACCGTCGTCCCGACCTTACCCCCAGCACCCCCACCCTTCTCCGCCTGGCAGAGCTTGTCCTCACCCTCAACTGTTTCATGATCGCCGGGGAAACGTACCAATAATGTGTACGGGGTCGCGATGGGAACGAGAATGGGCCCCAATTTCGCCAATCTCTTTGTTGGCTACATTGAGGCCCAAGTATTCTCCCAATTCTCCGGGCCGACCTCAGAACTATACGGTCGTTACATAGACGACTGCATAGGCACCACCTCCCTTTCCCGCGAACAACTCTGCCACTTCATCTCTTTCCTCTCTAACTTCCACCCCTCTCTCCTATTCATTTCCACCATCTCCAATACCCCTGTTAACTTCCTTGATATCTCCCTCAGCATCGACTACCCCTCCCACTCTCTCACCACCTTCAAACCCACGGATTCCCACCTCTATCTCAACTTCTATTCCTCCCATCCCTTCCACACCAAACGGGCCATCCCCTACTCCCAGTCCCTCCGCCTCCGACGCTTGTGCAGCCGCGACCAGGATTTCGAGACCCAGTCTCAATAGCTGCCCCGCCTGTTTAGGCATCGAGGATATCCACCAACCCTGGTCTTGAACGCCCTCGCCCGCACTCGTCGCATCGACCGCACCACCACCCTTTCTCCTTCATCTCACCAACACCCCAACCGCACCACCTTTCCCCTCCTTTTCCACCCCTCTACTCTACCCCTTCTTCGGAAGATACTACGTGCCTTCCGTCGTCTCCAGCTCGATCCCACGACCCGCCCCATTTTCCCCAACACACCCCTGTCGTCCTTCAACAAGCCCGGAATCTACGCGATCTCCTGGTCCGTCGCACCCTCTCTTCTTCCTCCTCAGCCCCACACCGATTCCTTCCCATGCTCCAGATCCCGCTGCAACACTTGCCCCTTCATCACCAACACCACTGCTTTCACCGGTTCCAACCAGCGAACCAGTATTAGAAATTCTTTTACGTGCACTTCGTCTGGTCTCATATACTGCATTAAATGCAACCTCTGCGGAACGCTGTATGTAGGACAGACGGGACGCCGGTTTGCAGACCGATCCGCCGAACATCTAAGGGATAACCGTCTGCGTTCTAATTCTCACGTCGCACGTCACTTCTGCTCGGCCAGCCATTACCCCGATGACATCTCTGTGTTTGGTCTCGCCCCACATCCCGGTCCTCCACAATCCAGGCTTCACTTGGAGCAAACGCTCATTTTCACTCTACAGACCAATACCCCGCACGAACTCAACACAGCCACCTCCTCTTAGTGACTGCGCTCCAACTCTCGCAACAAGCAACTTTTTATTATTTTTTACTTTATTAATTTTTATTTTATTTTATTTTTTCATTTCTTATTTCTTCCCCTCCCTTTTTTTATATTTATTTTTTTATTTATAAATATTTTGCCCTTATACAGAAACACATACACACACATACTCACGTATCCACGAACAGACTTATACACATATGGGCAGAGACACACACACACACATACACGCACGTAAGCGCACACACGCACACAAGCAAACGCACGTACATTACACCCACACAACTCCAAACCCCCCACACACACGCATACATTCACACACACATACATACATTCATACATACATACATACATATACACATATACACATATACACACATACATACATACATACACACACTTATACATACACACATACATACATACATACACACATACACACACATGCATACATACATACACACACATACATACACACATACATACATACATACACAAACACACATACACACATACATACATACACACATACATACATACATACATACATACATACATACATACATACATATGGGGTTGGCTGTATTGCAGGCTGCGTCAGTGTATATATGTGTGTGCCTGTGGGTTCACGTACACGCACACCAAATTTTTTTCCATCAATCTTTCAATTATAAAGTGTGTGTTTGCATACATATATATATACACAAATATAAACCTCTACTTTTGTGCATACACGCACATGTATACATACATTCACTCGTGCGCACGTACACACACACGCACACACACACACACATATACATATATATACAATACCCGCACACACACATACACACGTACAAACACACACACCAGCACATATGCCCACATATGCCTCCAACAAACAATATTTATACAGATAGGCACACATTCATACACACATGGGCACATACACATACACATACACGCACGTAAGTGCACACACGCACACAAGCACACGCACGCACATTACGCCCACACAACTCCACCCCCCCACACACACAAGCATACACAAATTCACATACACACCAATACATATACATACACACAACATATGCCTACACGCGCACACACACATACACCTACGTATACACATACAGGCACAGACAGACACACACACATACGCACACAAAGACATGCGAACACATACGCACGCACATACGCTCACCAATGCACACACCCAAAACACACAACCCCACGGATACACGCATATACATCCATATACGCTTACACACACACATACAAATGCACACATACACGCACACAATTATACATACATATATATACACACATACACACGTACAAGCACACACGCACAGATACACTAAGTAAAGCACAGTTATTCGCCACACACCCAAACTCTACGCATACACACACGAACACACACATTCACACACACACTACAAACAAAACACACACACGATACATATATATACACGCACACACACACATACTTCATTGAACTAGAGACAAAAACACCACTCCTTATTCTTACAAACTAGCCAGCTACTAGCCTGTTGTTTACAGCTACAACCACACACCCATAGACACACACACGCACACACACACATGTCATCATTGCACACATGCACACACACGCACACGCAGACCTCCGCGCACGTACACATCCACACTTACACACACATTCCCCCTCCTACATTCCGCTGTCTTTGACCATTCTACTCTTCTGTCTGAAAACTCTTCTGTCTTTGAAAACATCTTTCTTCACCCTTTCTCCTTCCGGTCTTTCAAAATGTGACCTCATGTGTACCGTTGGCGATGTTTTTTCCTCTGTCTTCCCTTCTCTGGATCTTTCCTTCTCCTATGTTTCCGACGAAGAGCTCCGCTCGAAAAGTTAAACCCTCCTTTTTCCCTTCTTTCCTGAGCGTCCAATAATACTATACTTGTTCCACGTCCTCGCGTTGTTGTGTTTTTTTTGTGTTTTCTTGTTTGGATTAACTTTATATATATATACACACACATACATATATATATATATATATATAGTTCAAATTTATAGGAAAACAAAAAACGAAGAGAGATATATGAACAACAAGGAAGTGTATTAGTTTAACGCTGGGGAAAAAGAAAAGAACCGTTACGCTTCGAGCCTACGTTCTTGAACAGAAAGGAATAAGAGAAAAGAAACAAAGGGAGATGGTCTCTTTGCGTGGTGGGTAGCTATTTCACAGGAATGTAGCTATTTCAAGGAAAGAAAGGGATACGTTGGTAGAAAGATGGTTACCCAGATAAAGAAACAGTTAGGGACAAATGGATGGAGAGACAGTCAATCAGAAATATATATACACACACATGCATAGTCACACACACAGTTACGTATAAATATCTGCAGATGTGACACTACTCTCTCTTAGGATACATAACCGTGTATACATTGCAGCTCTGCAACGGGATTTGAACGCAGTGTACAGATCCGCTGAGGAAAATAATAATCTGTTTAATGCTGGAAAATTCCAAGCCCTCTGCTACCAACACGAGAAGCACTGTAGGGATTTTAGTCCCTGAATCAAAATCGGTGCTTCGCCTGTGCATCGACACGGGTAATGCTTCATCATTTCAGGTACATATTACACGGCAATGAAATGCAGACGGTTGGCCGAATGAATCCTTCGAATATTCAGACTGACTCAACAGGAATGAGAATGGTCCTTTGGAAAGCAGTTCCTAAGTGTTTGGTTTCCTTCTCCAAATTGTGGTCGCCATACAGTGTAAAACAATTAACGTTGGAACTGGAAGCAATCCAACACTGCTACGTAGTAGTCGATCGTCTGAATGCGACATGTCAGTAACCGAGAGAAACTGAAAAAGTTGAGATTCTACTCCATAGAACGAAGGCAGGAAAAATACGCAATATGATATGACTTGAAAATCGTAGAAAATTTTGTATAAGACTTTGGAATTGTCTGTTATACAAAGAACAGAACGGAGCGCCAGAACTGCACAAAACCAAAACCCTCAAAATCGCTATCAGGATATAGTAGTATGTACCGCAATGGTTTGGTTTTCAAGTGAGCACAGCATTTCGATATTTTCTAACAACGCGTGAGAGGATGGATGTAGGCCACTGCAAAACAAAACTGGATCTCCTCCTGTCGAGTGTTCCCGATGAATCTACCACATTTCAAGGAACGCAGATGAAGGCAGCAATATCAAACTCCATCATTCACCAACTGCCACACATGAGAAAAACTTTAGTTAAAGTATAGCAAAGGAAATGGTGACACCTAAGCCTGCCTGCAGCTCTTGCGGTTAAACTGCAGAAGAAAAAAGCGTATATATATATCCGTTAATACATACATAGACTGACCCTTACCTCTCTAACACCACCATCCTCAAAGGCACGCATCTCCGGCTCTATCATATCATCGACTGGTTTTTCTGCAAACCTAGCAACGTCATTTACTGCATGTCCTGCTCTTTCCGCCCTTTTCTGTACATTGGTCAGAAAAGTAAAAGACTTCCTCACTTTCCAAAGCATCAAAATCATACACCAGCTTGTTATTCATAGATCAGTCTTCGTCTTTTGTTTTGTTAAATTTTCCCCATTTTATATTTTTGATTTCGCCCAGGCGCATTGTTTGTATTTGATTTTGTCGACTATACAGTATAGTAGGGTCAGTTGGTCACCGTCTGTGAGAAAAACAGCAAACTGACGCAATTCACTCTGCCATACGTTTAGAAATTATATGCTGTACATTCGGACCGGTAGAACAATACGAACATATCAGAGTGTTTGGGTGTCAATCGCTGGACAGTGCAATCAGTGGACCTGTGCCAAGAGTGATAAAAATCAAACACCCAGTGAACATCATTGTGTTTGAATGATCACTAGTGATGATGACATTATGTCACCATTCATGTTCCCACACGGCCACAGACACAATCCGGAGGCCTACATCAAGTTTCTGGAAGAAGGTAGTGCTACCCTGGTTCAAGAGGTTGGCTGCTGAAAAACCCTATGTCTGGCAACAGGACGCTGCACCATGCTACATAAGCAGGAGAAGTGTGTCTCTAGTGGCCTGTCTTCCTTGAGGTGTCGTTGAATCCTGCGACTACATCACCCCTAACATCTAGCTACTAAACTCTCCAGGCTGAAACCCTCTTGATTATAACAGGTGCAGTTGAGTGAGACACCAAGAAAATTCTTTGCAACAGCCAAGATGAATTACAGGCAAGAATTATGAAAGTATTCATCAATTAAATTGCAAAAGATTCCGATGTCTGTCTGGAGGTAGTGGCTGAAGCCAATGGCGATTTAGTATTTCTGTAGCATTTCAAGATATTTTTATGTAATTTTAGTAAATATATATATAAAAGGTTTTGTTATTGTTATTTTCATTTTTGCGTAATATAGACGACCGTCTATTTATCGCAGCCCCCCCCCTCTCTCTCTCTCTATATATATATATATATATATATAGTTTTGTTTTGCGAAATACTTGGTGTGAATTCAGGTGTTAAATCGTATCTTTTGGTCTAAGGAGAATAATTAAGTGAAGAATCGGGCACCAGGGAATATTTTAACCGGAAAATCATTCCCGTTCTTTGTTGTTTGCCTGCTTCAAGTACAGGTTTTGAAGATATTGATTTTAAGTGGTTAATCAAACCCTCAATGTCATTCTTTTAGTTTTCTACTTGCTTCGGTCATTTCATTGCGGTAATACTGGAGATAAAGCTCGATTTATTCGTGATGAGATGTTCGAAAACCGAGGTAGTACTGTACACACATATATACGACGGATTCTTTCAGGTCATGCTGAGACTATAGTAGAAGACACTCACCCAAAATGCCACGCAGTGGGACTGAACTCGGAGCCATATGATTGGGAAGAAAGCTTCTTATCCCGAGCCACGTCTGCGCTTTTTCACCTACCGTAAAAAGATTTCTTACTAGTATTCGACAATAGTGTATACTTGTATTGCATAATGTCTAATCCATAGAATTATTAAGTCCGTCATGGAATGCACTCCAGTGTCATACTTAGGAATGGTACATCGAGTCTAAATACTGAGAATAATATCAAAATCTGTTACTCGGATGAGATAGGAGCAGGTGTGGCTGTGTTGTAGTAAGAGGCTTGCTTCCCAGCCATAAGGTTACAGGTTTCAGTCCCATCGTGTATCAAATTCGGCAATTGTATTCTACTATATCCTCGGGCCGAAAAAAATCTTGTGAGTAGATTTGCAAAACAGAAACTGAAAGAATCCCGTCTTATATATGATTTTGATCTTGATTTTGATTTTTCCAGTTTCAGCTAATGAGCTGTGGCCATGCTGGGGCTCCGCCATTTGGTTTGCTACACGATTTTACCTCACGGATGCATTTTAGCAAACGCCATCTGATGCATGAGAGAGTTCGATGCAGCTGCCCTCATCTGCACCTCCTGCCGTGAAGTTGGTTCATCCGGGACACCTGACAGGAAGAGATCCAGTCCTACTTTAAAGATATCCGCATCTACACCATGCAGGTCCCTCAGGTTCTTCGGGAGGATATTGAAGAGCTGTGGGCCTCTGAAGCCCAGGCTATCACAGTATCTTGTCCTACATCTTGATGGCAAATTTGGAGTCCTTGGTACTATATGTATATATATATTCTACATCGAGTGAAAGACGGGATGGACGCTTCGATTTTGTGTTGGTGCCCCACGCTGTCGTACGCGACTATGAAGATTTGCATCTCCAACGTAAAACTTATAATGTAATACATGTTCTTGAAGTAGTAATTGTACGCGGCTGAAGAAGGCTATATACACACATTATGCATTGTTATAAAACCGTCTAATAAAGGCCAGAAACATATGTACCGCTAAATCCTTGGCATCATGTTTTTATTTTTATTTTGATTAATATATTATATATATATATTATATATATATATATATATATATATATAATATATATATATATATATATATATATATATGCGTGTGTGTATGTGTGTGTGTGCGTGAAAAGGTTGAATTATATTTCATCCTTTGCTTTGGAGGGTTCCAAAGGGCGATTTCTAACGATTCTTCATGTTTTACTGGTATTAAAATTCTTTCCAAATTTTAAAACCTTCTCCATTTTTAATATATTGTTGAACTTCTATGGGATACTTTCCATAAATTCTCATAACACTTCATTTATATATATATATATATATATATATATAGTATATATATATAATATATATATATATATATATATATATATATATATATATATATATGTATATATATATATATATGTATATATATATATGTTTACACGTCTGTATCTATCACTGCAACCGATGTTAGTGTGGTTAAGTCCCCGTAAATTAACGGTATGTCAAAAGAACCAGCTAAAATGACTAGATTGCTTCGACTAAAATCGGTGCTCCGGCTTGGCCGCAGTTAAATAACTGAAACAATTGTTTTCAATTTCTTTTTTTTTTTGAATGACAGAAACAAATAATATTTACGCGTAAATTTGTCAAGTTCGATGACTAACGTTACACTTACAACGAAACAGAAAGCATTAAACCATTCTTGCGAATATATTAATATAATTCCAAACTAAGCAAGAAGCGGATGATATTCAAAGGTTTACCTTAATGTATGTTTTGTATTAAAGAATAACTACGAAGTAATTATTAAAGCCTGAAAAAAAAAATCGGTCAGACACAAACTGTATGCTCCACATATTTCACATTTCGTTAGCGGTCAATGATGTTTGTTCAGTTTGTATTGGTTTATGAATATTACAAATCTCTCACCGCTTAGCACATTTATTTGTATGTAATTATAATCGAACAAAAATAGCATGCGAATGAATATATTTTATACACGATTCATCGCGACGTTATTTAAACGTTTTCAAGATGTTAGTATGTGTATAGATAAGCGTTTTTTTTTCAAAGCGATTTATATTATGCTTTCCGCTGATTCATAGAACTTTATGGAAATCCTGTCTTACTTGGTGAATTATTAATTGAATTCCCTCCAAGGATTTACGATTCTGGATTATAATACCTCTCTCAGAAAAGGTGATATGTATTTCGGTTGGTTTTTTTGGTTGCTCGTTAGGGGGAAGTTGAGTAAACGAAAAGAATTATAAATGGTTAATATAAAAAGACGGAGGATGAATGAATGCCTTCACAGATAAGTAGATAGATAAGTGGATAGATAGATGGATAGATAGATAGACATATTGATAGATAGATAGGTAGAAAGATAGATAGATAAGTAGATAGATTGATAAATAAATACATAGATAAGTAGATAGATAGATAGATAGATAGATAGATAGATAGATAGATAGATAGATAGATAGATAGATGGATAGCTCATTAAATACATAGAAAAATAGATAGACAGACAGACTGAGAGATAGATAGATATATAGATAGATAAACAGACAGACAGATATATAGATAGCTAGATAGATAGATGTGTGTGTGTGTGTGTGTGTGTGTGTGTGAAATAAATAAATATCCTTTTGGAACTTAGGTTGTCTTTCATCCTATTTTTAGTTTGTATAAACAGAAATATATATGATAAAAGGCAGTCCGTATTCATCCTCGTATAATCAATGTTCTGAATTACATGCTTTGTAATATATTTCGAATGCAACTTATTAAGTGCCGCATGACACCGTCATAAGCAATAGTTCACGCAATAATGCACTCATCATGCATTTCTAAATGTAAAATATGCCACAGAGTACGGTAATAAGGTACGTAACGCCATATAATATGGCGGCAATAAGGGGCATTTCTTAATGTAAAACAAACCATTGAATACAGCAAAAAGAGGTAAACATCGATATGCTAGTTACTGATTTATGTTCCTATTTAACATATAGTTATAGCAATTATTGATGCACAGGTGCTCTACCCATGCTGGAGCACCGCCTGAATTTATAGTCTTTCAGTTTTGCTGTCCATTTATGGTTTTTATTGGGTCTCAAAGTGTGTCTCTAGTGGCCTGTCTTCCTTGAGGTGTCGTTGAATGGTTGTGTGCCCCGGTATCATCGTTTTGAGTTTATCCAGTTATTTTTTACTTTAATATTTCTGATTTATTTATTTAGGCATTTGAACATCTGAGGAAACTTGAATATCAGACTAGTACAGTAGAGTGCTTTTGCCTGTGACTTTGAAGCTGCCAGTACCTATCAGTTCCTGCATTAAAATCATGTCAAATGTCGATGTTTAGAAAATTCCACTCCAGGATTCTTGCCGAAATGTTTCAATTATAAGTAAAAAAAAAAAAAACAGTTTAAAATTATAAAGATAAATGGTTCAATTATATACTGTCCGCTCAAAGATTCATTTAAAATAAACATTTTCATATACTGAGATTAATTTTCATCTAGATATCAAGAAAAAAGGCAACCATCCTAATTTGATATTTTATTTTAAAAACTCAAAATACGAAATACATTTGTATCGTGGCAGCATATTTCAAACTACATTCTGCAAGGAGATATATGCGATGCTTCTTGATTCTTCGGCAAACATAACTAAGGAATTCTCGGAATATGTTTATAAGTTAACTTGAAACATGTGCAAAAGGATAAACCAAGCAGCTGCTAAATAGATTATTATGGTTTCAATTCAATTGCTAAAACCTCCCTCTGCAGACAAATCTAAATTTTGTTTTCCATATTATTTCACAAATGTAAATAAGGTATATTTCTTTGTTTTCGGTTGTATGGAATACTCTGTATATCTCCTTTACTTGCTAAAGGTTACTTTCACAGATGTAGCTTACATAATTTGTTTTATTTATTAGTATAATCTTCCTTAAACATCTGATAATTTAAAGAGTCAATTTCCCTGTAAGGAAATCACAAATGGCACAGCCGTATCTCACACATACACACTCAAACATACACACATATACTCTCCAGCAAATAAACGAATATTTAATGTAAACAGAATTCTTTTCTAAGCAATATCATATGAAGAATGTAAAGCAAACTAGGCAGTGTCGTATTTGATTTGCAATATGCATTTCGTGGAATACAGTATCTGGCAAATTATACGAATAACTCATTGATGAAGTAAGTAGTCTTCGAGATAGATATCATAGAAGCAATATGAGATCCAATCACAATATGTGACGACAATAGTTTAATTGGTGATATCGTTAGGAGAGGTTGTATACATGGTGCTTAATTTAAATCTTTCATAATATATTTGATAACAGATAGTATGTTTTTCAATGCTGTCTATTAGCTAGATAGATATAAAGGAGTTAGTGAGACAGAAAGATAGAAAGGGAGATAGTTAGATACAAAGATAGAAAGATATATAGATAGATATATAGATACACAGATAAATAAATATTTAAATATATATATATATATATAAAGAGAGAGAGAGAGAGAGATAGATAGTTGGGCGTTTGTAAATTACCATCCAATTTAGAACAAACATTCGATGTGTATACATACAAACATACATACATACATACGCACAAACATCAATATACACTCGCAGATTTCCCAAATGCAATACGTTAGTGGCACAGGAAAGATTTGTAAGACCATACGAAGTTTCTCCATCTGCGATTCATTAGCTGGAAACATGCACACACTTGGATGTGTGTATCGAAAGCAAAAGCAACTCACCAACTGAACTACATATTTATAAACACCTAGAAATGTCTTCAGTCAAAAATTCTTGTCTCTTTCTTATCGTCTGGAACTGGCTTGAGAAGAACTTAGTTATATTTTTCTTTCAGTTTTATCTATGTGTGTGTTTCTTTAGAAGTATGGCTATTCACATAGAGCCATATTTCTAAACATACATATACATGCTGATGCATATATATGTATATGAAGAGAAGTATGCACGTAAATTGTGTGTGTGTGTATACGCCTGTTGATATATTTGCGTGCACAGTGACATAAATCTTTCATGATAATAAACCACTTTATCATATGCATATTTCACATGGGAAATGTTTAATAATAATACCATTTGTTTTAAACGTGATTTTATCAAAAAGATGGCATCACACATCACCTGAAATATAGCATGTTTCAGAATTCTGAATTGAATAGCAAAATATTATTTTCGTTATATTTCAAAAATTATACATGAAAAAGTGTAATCAAGTCCATACAGACGCTGTATGATTTGTGAAAATAAATATGCATAATTTTATTCTGATTTTCTTTTCTTATAAAATATATTACTATTGCGTATATGAAACACGATTTATTTTTACTGTGAATGATGGAAAGAGGAACCATATTTTGCTTCTAACCTGACATACATACAGATAAGAATTCAGCACCATGTACACAGTGAATTATATATTTATGTGTATTGCGGCATATGTTATTTTCGGCATAATTTCTTTAACATTATATATTTTTTTGTATTGCTACGTGCATGCTTATTATAATTCCGTATTGAAATAATTCAAGAAGGCATCCCACTGAATGTCGATGAAGTGAACTTACGACCAAGTAACACGTACGATTCAAAGAAAAAATAATTTGGTTTACAAGGATAGATTATACACGCATATACTTACGGGAACGCGTACATAATTCCATTTGCAATACACACAGTAAACATTCTCCATGTACTCTCACAATCTCTCTCTCTCTTTCTTTATACATACACAAACATGTATGCATGTATCCATATAGGTATACATACACACATACACACTGAGGTAAAAATACGTACGAATATATGTAAATGCGTGTATAGCCATACGCTTGCTTTATGTGGATGTCTATATATTGATGCATAAATAACTATACACTTATATTACTCAAGGGTTATTGTATAATGTATATGCATTTTTATAGAGGAAATACAGTCTCATACATAATGTTATATACGTATTCGTAAAGAAGCTCACATGTATATCTATAAGCAGACACATACACATACATACACACACGCACACACGAACGAATCTATATTTATATATGTATGTATAGTATGGTTGTATATTGATTGCGCATACATGTGTGTGCCTCTGTGTATGCTCGCATGAATGCAAATATAACATATATATATATATATATATATATATATATATATATATATATATATATATATATATATATCTTGGTACTATCCCAGTCAATTTATTTCCTCATATTTTATTCGGTTGCTGAGTTGGGTAACTTTCCGTTTCCCTATGCTGTTCGACTCCACTTTGCAAACAAATACGTATACTTAATCTGTTGCATCCCTCAATGTCATTGCACCAAACAGTTCATGGTCACATTTCTCTGTAAATTTCATTTCAAAGTGGGTCTTATATATTTTGATTGTGCGGGTTAGCCGCTACATATTTTATGGTTTAGCCTGACATTTCTCTCGTCTTTTCCCTTCTAGTGTAGTCCCTGCAAAATTATACGTTTTCCCATTAATACTTCCAGTTTAATAGCAAAACATGCCGTAAAGTATTCATACTGAACGTACATAACAATTACTTCACAATGATGATCGCGTAATATGGCAAAAGTTATTTTTAGCCTCTCACACTCTGTAATCTTCTTATTCCACTGGGATTAGTTTTGTGTGATTTGAGTGTCCAGGTAAGAAGATTTGCCAACTCAATGTACTTCAGTGTGTATGATTCGAAGTGCATATATATATATATATCTGTCAACTTTTGCTTCTTTTGAATATTGACCGTCTGTTTACAAATCAGATTTCTTCAACCGTGGATTTTCAATTTACATGTATTTGACATACAACTTGGTATTCTTATTGATTTTGACAAATTCTCCATAAATTTGTTTACCGAATCATCAGCATTTGTTTGATTAGCGCTTCCTCCACTGCCAAATAGTCTTTTGGCAATCAAAATCTTCTCCAGTATATTTTGTGATTACTACATCGTAAAATTCCACACCAGAAAGAATTATGTATGGCAGAACTGAACAGATATAGACCGCCTTGGTATAATACACATTAAATTATTTTTAAAAAAAAGCTACTTTCGGGGCTAACTACATTTGCACTATATAGATTGCCTTCTTGTCATGTACTGACAATTCCGACAAGATGAAACAACATACTACCAAATGCTTTTTCAAGATTACTGGAAGGACACCAACAGGCACTGAATAGGCAAAACTTTGTATTGTGTGTTAAGTTGTGAAAATATCCGAGCCAAACTTGATCTTTCCCTTCCCTGTATTTAATGATAGGACTTCAGGGATAAGGTGTACATTTTAACCAGATTGTTAAACTGTTCACTGAATTTTTGGCTTGTTTATAGACTTCTCTAATCTCTGTTTATGTTGAAATTTTTTCACATCAAAATTCCTACCAAATACATCATATTTCTCTTTGCCATTTGTGGAATAATGAGTTGGATTCTCTTAGCCACTTTATTTCTCCATGTTTGTACCTAACAAAAAGAACTAATGTTGAAAAATATTCAATGAAAGGGGTTTTCTTTTCATGATAATAATCAGATTGATCTGTCTCAAGTAATTTCAATTGATAAAAATTGTTAGGCATGAACGATTCGTTGTCATAAATGTTTTGATATTAGCTTTGCACTGTTGTTACAAAAGCACTGAAAAATTCAGTCGTTTTACTTATCACTGCTTAGCACGCCCACTCCGTTGTATTCGCAATGCACTAATTTTATGTTTACAATACAGTCTAGTGTTCAAGTGAAAGGCAAGATGTTATTAGTAATACCATGTAGTGAAGAAACTTATATAAAAGGACGAGATTTCCAACATAGACATAGTGGAGGCGTTTACCAATGTTGTTTTCACATCCATCTTCAGTTCTTAATGTCAACGTGAACTTTGATGACTTGAAACATCTACTGCGTGGGTAAATGTTGAATAACAAATCCGCTGCTACATGGTGAGTTGGCATCTCTGTCGGGAGAGAGTAACTCTCATACATGCAATTGTGTTGGAATGATGTGATAAAATAGTAACAGTATCTGTGAGTAAATTTTCACAGAAAATATGATTTTGAGGAAACAGCAAGAAAGAACTGAAGAAAAAAAATGACGAAGAACATATTCTTTGCCAGGTGTGAGAGTTATCTGTGTGTGTGTGTGTGTGTGTGTGTGTGTGTTTATGTCACTGAGTGAGTGTATGAGTGCAAAGAGTGTTAGCAAGAAGTAATGTTTTAAGTTGTAAATCTACATAGAACATCTACACAAAATACCTATGTTGTTTGAGAATGAATAGAAGAAAAACATTCTTAAAATACTGATAACATGAAACAAATTTTTTAAATTTTCTTTCTTCTTTTATGAATATTCTGACAAAAGAGATGAGATTCTAGAATGATAATAATTACAAGAAAATCTTTAAAGTTTTTATATTATCGCAATTCTTGTCTAAATAATGTCATAGATCACTTTGAATTTTGGGGTATTATTCTTTAATCGAAAAAACATAGAAGTCTAGATTTGTCGTTGACGGTTCAAATAGTTATGTGCGTATGTGCTGTTCAGATGAATTATTTTCAGCAAGAACTATAATCTTTAATATTTACCGAATACTAGTTCGACGAAGAACAAACTATAAAATGTATTTCAAAGTAACTGCAAAAATACTTTGTGAGGTAATTTGAAATATAAGAGCGATTGTATCTTGAGGGGACGTGGGACCACCTTAAATGTTGACATCCCAGTGTCCATGTAGCTCTCGTAAACTTGGGAGATTTTAAATATCTTTTATTCTCTTTACTGGTTTCATTCATTTCACTGCGGCCATGCTGCAACACCGCCTTTTAGTCGAAGAAATTGACACGAGTACTTATACTTTGTAAGCCCGGAACTTATTCTTTCGGTCTGTTTTGCCGAATATACGTACATACACGCATACGCATGCACGCACACACACACACACACACACACACACACACACACACACACACACACACACACACACACACACACACACACACACACACACACACACACACACACACACAACACACACACACACACACACACACACACACACACACACACACACACACACACACACACACACACACACACACACATATATATATATGTATATCGCCGGAAATGAACTGCATCTGCGCAGTGGATTTGAAAAGTTAGAATATACAGGCAACGAGTTTACATGCGGATCTCATTGAGTGTATATTTAAAATCTAAAGGCTACCTACTGATGAAAACTGGCCTCAGTAAATACTTTTTTACTGAAATTAGGCAGAAAACATGGTCTAGGAACTAAGTTTTATGGTAAATGTATTTAATTCTCATTCCTTTCAAGAATGTATCCCTAAATAGTGGTTTCAGTTTTCTACTGCTCTTTCTAGCACAAGGCTTTCCTATTTGGAAGCCTCTTAATGTGTTTTAATGTACACGATATATGTATGTACACACATATACACACATGCACGCAATTATCAATGTACGTACAGACAGATAGACAATCTGATTATTTTGCTCAAGATATTTTTCATCAAAAGTACATTGGTTGTCGTTCGGACGAGGAAGATGTCTTCGATTGCGGATGGTACCTGAGTATTTCTCGACTTCTTCAAATGGGCATGTTCTTTGACTGTAGATGTAGTTTGCAATTTTGTAAATCATAATTATAATAAAGAAATATTTTGAAATTAATCACAATAAAAAGAGACATAGAGAATTATTTGAATAATTCGAAGTCAAGATTAATTGGCTGTGTAGATTTTGTGCAAGGCTATTTTATTCTTCCAGTATCTATGTCTACCTTAATTAGATGTTATTTTTTATTCCAAAGATTTCCATCAAAGGTTATAGTCCCAACTTAAATAATGAGACGTCCATCTCGTACAATTTTTACGTGATTGAAAATATTTCCTTCAACATTTCCTAAATTGATAATAATATAACATAATACAGATATTACAATGATAATCATGAACGTAATTCTTCATCCATAAAAATATATTAGCAATGATTTTTTTCATACATATTCTCTCACGCAGAAACAGACACAGAAAACACACTCACACATAATTACGTAACTCTGTCTTTACGGCTCTTGTCATGGAGAAATCCTCCTACTATATATTTATATATATATATATATATATATATATATATATATATATATATATATATATATATATATATATATAATATATATATATATTCATACATACAACCAAGCAAGCATACATATATGTATGCCTATGTACACATACGCATACACATATATATATGTATATATATATATATATATATTTATATATATATGTGTCTGTATGAGTGTGTATACATATATATATATATATATACATATATACACATATACACATACATACATGTAAGTGTATATATATATATATATATATATATATATAAACCCGTATATGTATGTATATCTGTATATACATATCTGTGCGTATCTGTGTGTAAGTATATACACACAAACGCACACACATATATATACGTATGCATGTGCGTGTGTGTACATAGACATTCATATGTATATGCTTGAATACATTATATGTTTTAATCTCTGTAGTGTTGTTACGCTAATAAACCACCAACTACATTATTAAATCCGTTAATGTTTACTTGTTCCTCACTTCCTTCATGAAAACCATTGAATGTTAGGATCACAATTATCGTTATATAACTCCAAACTGTTCTGGTGCCATTTCGATAGCTTCACACAAACACCTTCTCCATTGTGCATTCGAAAAGACCCATTATCACTAGAACCGATTTGTAATTTGTCAAGGTTATCTTGGGTTAGATATACACATGCAAGCATATACATATACGTAATCTGATCAATAAGTATCCGGACTGTTGCTATAGTAACGAAGTGGAAGCATAGAGAGTAGAGCTGATTGGTACGGATTGAATTTGAACCCTGCCGTGCATTTGCATTAAGTTTTAATCTTCTAGCTTACATCCGTTGTTTACAGCATTACTTGGAAAGGTGTTTAGCGTGTGATCGTCGCATTGACAATCACAGAGAGAGTTGAGCAAAGAATCAGCGTCAAATTTCTGACAAACGCTTGACGATACCTCCTCAAAAGACTATTCAAAGTTTTCAAAAGATTTCCTCGTACTCGACACAATCGTGGATATTTTGTGCAACTGAAATCGGAATCTCTTTTTGGTCAGCTGTAAGCAGTTTTGGCACAAACATAGCAGACACGCGTCTCATATCCAAATCTTCAGTGATAATGGACTGAACTGAACCGTAACTAATCTGCAGACGGTCTATTAACTCACGCTGGTGACTCAGTGATTTATCGTAACACTTCCACGCACATCTACGACGTTTTACCAGTTTGCGGTCTCCCAGAAGGTTTGTCAATATCGACATTTTTCGGCCACCTTGGAAACATCTGAATCACACGTTCACTTCTTTGCAGCACATATACTGCTCGCCATTCACTTTCTGCAACTTTCTGAACAAGTATCGCCATGACAACTTACTCTGTCCTGTTCAATGCGACAATCACACGCTACACACATTCATTACAAGCAATGCTTAGAGCACTGGACACATGAACTTAGTGCACAAGCACAACAGAATTCACGTTCAATCTTCACCAAGGGGCCTCACTCTGCATGCTTTATTTCTGTTACTATGACTTATTGATCAAACCACGTATGCATTTTTAAACACGTAACCGCATATATGAAAAACAAAAGAAATTCAGTAGACGTAGGCTTATAAGTCAATGTACCGTATTATGTAATGTATATTTGCTAATTGCCTACGGAACACCGGTGCGTTGAAAGATTGGTCCTTTTTGACAGTGAAAGACTCAAGAACGTCAAAAACTCTAGAACACAAACATCGCCCATCTGCGAAACGAAACCACACTTTTGCCATCTCCTTAACCACTAAACCTTATGACTCCACTCTCTCCCTATATCTATCTATCTATCTATCTATCTATCTATCTATCTATCTATCTATCTATCTATCTATCTATCTATCTACCTGTCTGTATGTATGTTTACAGACGTATATATATATATATATATATAATATATATATATAAATTTAATCCAAACAAGAAAACACAAAAAAACACAACAACGCGAGGACGTGGAACAAATATAGTATTATTGGACGCTCAGGAAAGAAGGGAAGAAGAAGGGTTTAACGTTTCCAGCGGAGCTCTTCGTCGGAACCATATGAGAAGGAAAGATCCAGAGAAGGGAAGACAGAGGGAAAAGAATCGCCAACGGTACACACGAGGTCACATTTTGAAAGACCGGAAGGAGAAAGGATAAAGAAAGATGTTTTCAAAGACATGTATATATATATGTCTCATGCGTCGTGCCTGACCAATAGATAGCTAGCTAGATACACACATACTCACACACACACGCGAACGCACGCATACACATATATACTTATGTATGTACATTCATACAAGAATATATCTACGTGTGTATATATCACTACACATTCTTTAACTTCTCTCCATGTTTCTTTCTGTGTTCCTTCTGTGGAAGAGCATAGGCTCGAAACGTTAAATACTTTTTCCCTTCCCGAGCGTTAAACTAATACATCTGTTTGCTGTCTACACCACCTGTCTTCGTTTTTTGGGGTTTTTTTTGTGAATTCTCCCTATATAATTATATACCTATCAAAACAATATTCGAATACATCTTTGCATCCTCGCATCTGAACGATTGAGTATGCCCGTTAAATGTTAGAAAGATACCGAATTTCAGATTCTGTCAAACATTTATAATCACTGATGCTGTAACACTCCTTGATATGTTTCACTTTTGCACATTTAAATCTACATATTTCTCCTACTTTTTAAGGAATTTAAGATGCTATCCTATAGATACCCCAATGCATTTACATGCATTCATGTGTATTAATAATGCAATTCCGTGAAGATTTCCTACCCATGTGCATAGATTCTAGAACATTTTCTTCCCTTTCGTTCTCTTTTATAGACTTGCATGTGTGTTGCCGTTATGCAACGCTACACGCATATACAAGCATCTATTACTAGTAGCATGTATTCCAAGTCTTTTATGAATACATCTGAATAAAGGCGTAGTGAAGAGCAAGAAATGTTGTGAATGGTACGCCATGTGTCTATATTCATGGAAATGTTGAATTAAAAAATTCTAAATAGCTCTATGGGAAAAAAATACTAAACAAATATATACTTACGCAGCGCATATATTGATTTGGTCATAAAAATAGAAATAACACAGCCCTCGTATCATGAATTAGATTTAAACGTAAGAGTAATCCAAAATTTCTAAACCATCTGGCTTACGGCAGTTCCTTTGTATGAAGAGAGAAAAACCTTTTTCGTGTGTTACGATAATATTGCTTGAGTTTAGAAGACATTTATTGGAAGTTATATGTCAATACTTCTGAGTAGAAATGTTATTGGCAATAACTTGTGTGTATACATTTGGTAAGATGAATGCTAGTTATATATGTGTCCTTTGGTACACTGTAACCAAAAATATTTACAAATTGAAATGGACAAACATATGTGAATATATAATGATGTATGTATTTTTTATGCTTGTTTTCAGTATCACTTAGATGGTTAAGGCGCCCATCTGGCAGAATATCTCGCAGGCCGAACAAAACACTTAACCAGTTTTCGTCGACCTTGTCGTCCAGTTTTGAAATTCCGCCGAATTTCACATTGCCTTTCATTTTTTTTTTTTTTGAGGTCGATTAAATACCTATCAGTTGAACATTTGGTTCGATGTAATCGAATTCCACCTTCACCATTGCTGGCCCTATGCCGAAATTTGAAACCTATATACGTTATTTAATATTTGGGAAACCGGTTACTTCGGCAAGGTGGTACATCTGAACATGTAGCTTGTTCTATGAAGTCATTTAAATACGTACCCCGGAGGGTAGTTGTGTTATATGCTGAATATCTCCTCTCACAATAACAAAACTTTTCAGAAATTCTTACAAAACCTAATGCTTGCGCAACGATAAAAATACCCACAACAGCATTTTTTTATTTACAGATTCTGCAATAAATATTCCGCAAATTTATTAAACTTCGGTTAAAACATTATTTACCATGTTTAATATATTCTTCGGAAAAAGTCAATCGAATTGAAATTTCTGACACTTTACGTACCAAAAAATACGGTGTAAATTTCTTTACGCACACTGGCAGAACATTTCAAGCGATATGAAAAAAAAAAAGGAACACTATGTATAATCGATTTTTAAGTAATTCTAATTAGTTTGGGATGGCCTTGAGATAACGAACGTGAAATTTTCTCAGGTAACTATTAGTTTGTTTCTCGAAAAACAAAGAATCTCAACTGATTTTCGCTCTTTTAATGTTCTACGTGATATTTCCGTGGAAAGGTTTCATAGTCATTTAAAATAAATCATTTCTTCACACCCGTTTTCAGTGCTTCATATTGAGTTGTATTTTTCTATTGATTTCTTGTTCCTTTCCATTCGTATTTTCACCGCTTGTTTGTAAATGTTCAGCTGTTAATATCATTGTTCCTCATTGCACGATAATGTTGTGATATTACTAGTTGGTTTGTTTTGTTAAGAGATACGATGTTCTCACATCCATTTTTGGTAATGGACTTATACATATCTCACGTGCATTGCCAAGACAATGGACGTGTGACATGGTTATTATTGTTCTTTTGTTTCATGCAGATGATATTAAATATATTAATTTACTCCACTTTCTTCGTTGGAATTTAATTCTTCCTCTCTGATTTCTAAAATGAGTTTCCATCCACAAAATGTGGTGAGTATTTGCTTTGTGTTATCATATATACATGCATTAATATGAATGCGTTAACACATTCCACTAGGTAGAGTTAAAATATGAAACTAAGACGTAGAATTTCTTTAAGAATTGCTATTATATTATATTACTATATTAAAAGCTGTCCAATTCTCAAGTCTTGGAGACAAGTTTCGCTAATTTTTTGATAGAAAATTTTCAAGAGCAGCTACAGGTTTATGTTGTTTCCGAAGTTTCCAAATTTGTTCTTGCGTTTCTTTAACTTATGTCGTGGGGCACAAATGTATACTCATAGGTTACTCTTAAGGACTATGTTTTAAAGATAGAATTTAAAAGATTAAATTTAAAAGATTAAATTTAAAGATAAAATTGTAAATATGTATTAAAATATTTACTTCACTGTGCATTTCCATTGTCATACTTTTCAGTACAGCTCTACACATTGATTTCCTTTTTGAGCCTTTTCACTGTGTCAGTGTTTGACGTGTGTGCATGTGTGTGTGTGTTCTGGGTTAGTATGGGTGTGTGTGTATGCGGGCGTGTGTTTATGTCTGCGAGTGTTCATGCATGTGTGTCTGTTTGTTTATCGCTGTGTGTCTGTGTATGTGTGAGTGCGTTGATTATTAAACGTGTTGTACAAATTGTATATACGCAGGACATGTTTCTAGACAGAATTGTAGATAATTATGTATTTACGGATTCCATCTCATTTTAAAGATTCATCGGGAATGATTTTTGTATAGAATACACATGCCAGAAGAATTTGCAACCAGGAGAACCGAAAAGTTGCAGGAAGGAGTGTAAGATAACTTATGATCAATTATAAATAGACAAAATAGTTCTAAAGGAAATTAAATCGACAAAGAATAATTCTATTCTAGTAATTCTCTCTCTCTCTCTCTAACTCTACGTAGCTCCCACTCTCTCCCTTTTTATTCCTTCTCGCTCCCTCCTTCTCACTCACTCTCTATCGGGATTTTCTCCCTCCCTCTTGCTCTCCCGTTCCCTATCCACACTTCTCTCTCTGTGTCTCTCTGTTCCCCTGTTTCTCTCTCTTTCTCCCTATCTATATGTTTCTTTATTACCCACAAGGGGCTAAACACAGAGGGGACAAACAAGGACAGACAAACTGATTACGTCGATTACATCGACCCCTGGACGTAACTGGTACTTAATTTATCGACCCCGAAAGGATGAAAAGCAAAGTCGACCTCGGCTGAATTTGAACTCAGAACATAACGGCATACGAAATACGGCTACGCATTTCGCCCGGCGTGCTTAACGATTTTGCCAACTCACCGCCTTTCTTTCTCTTTCCTGGAATGTGTTTGTAAATCATTTGTATAGACACATTTAACTATATCTTGCAATAAATAATATATTCCGTGTTGAATCAATTTTGACGAAAACTGATTAGTATTCTCGGAAAAAATGCCATCCACTAAATATTATAATTATGGTATTTTAATTTAAAATGTATAAGATTTATATAAGATAATATTTTAATTAACATTGAAATTTTGTAAGTGATATTTTTTAAACAATTCTTTTCTTAATTTTGTTGTTTTGACAGACATTAATATTCGTCAAGTATATTTATGTAAAATGTTTTTTAACTGAATAATTCTGTTCGTTAATTTGTTCATTAATGAAGAGATATATCCTTGTTTGCAATTTCATAAACATAACTTTTTAAATTGCTTTAATCATGTTCTCAAATTTCGCTTGGAAACTGAATAATGTCGCTTATGATATTATTTAATATCCAAATTTCATTCAAGAGGTTATGCTGAGAACATTGCCGGTTAAGTCATTGGATATATTCTTCGACAGAAGCTACGTAGCAATGCATAAATAATATTACGAAAATACATCTTTCACAGGAAAGGAAAGAGAGTTTAGAATAACGGTCGTTTGGTTCTACTTTATTCATTATCAGTTATTTTAATGTCATAGCAAACCAGAAATTTTCTATTTCACCGTATTCCCACCACATTTTCACCAAATTATTTTGATATTTGCTGATGTTTCTAAACAGAAATTATTTTCGATGTCTTTTCTTGTTTTCTTTTTTTAACATAGACAGTCATCAGTGCGAATTACGATATATATATATATATACACACACACACACATATATATATATATACATATATATATATATACATATATATGTATATATATATGTATATACATATATATGTACGTATATATATATATTATATTATATATATATATATACAAATTCATTATTTTTTATCAACAGACATCTGTCGAAATTCTTGCACAATCATATTAATACGAACACGCACACACGTGCACATACATATGCAACCACGAACGCGCATATCCACAAATTTATTCACATATACATACATACACACACATGTATATATACATATATATATATATATATATATATTTATATATTATATATATATATATATATATATATAATATATATATATATATATATATATATATATATTATATATTATATATAATTGCCAACCTAAAGTGGCGTCCTATTCAGGACAGTGCTACTGACGTCTATAGCGCCAGTAAGATACCTCCTCCAGCTTATATATTGTTGTGTCTATGGAGAGCCATTATGCAAATATTATCAACGCACGCCCTGCTGGAATTCCATCCCTTATTAAAAGTCAATTGGTTAAAGTATCCAAATTAGTAATCGATTGTTTCTATAAATGGATTGAACGATAAATTATTTGATTTGTTTTTCTTCGTCAAAGTTCTTTTGTTGGACTGATTTCCTTCTGAGTCTGTTACGTCGGCTGTATTCGTCTGCTTGAGATGTCGTTGCGGGCGAACGCACTGAGCTGGCAGAATCGTTAGCACGCCGGGCGAAATTATTAGCGACATTCCATCTGTTGTTACGTTCTGAGTTCAAATTCCCCCGGGGTCGACTTTGCCTTTCACCCTTTCGGGGTCGTTAAATTCGGTACCAGTTACGCACTGGTGTCGATCTAATGCACTTAATCCCTTTGTGTGTCCTTGTTTGTTCCCTCTATGTTTAGCCCCTAGTGGGCAATAAAGAAATAAATGTTCGCACGCCGGGCGAAATGCGTAGCCGTATTTTGTCTGCCGCTACATTCTGAGTTCAAATTCCGCTGAGGTCGACTTTGCCTTTCATCATTTCGGGGTCGATTAAATAAGTACTAATTACGCACTGGGGCCGATTTCATCGACTTAATACGTTTGTCTGTCCTTATTTGTCCCCTCTGTGTTTAGTCCCTTGTGGGTAGTAAAGAAATAGGTATTTCGTCTGTCTTTTATGCTCTGAGTTCAAATTCCGCCGAGGTTGATTGTGCCTTTCATCCTTTTGGGGTCTACAAATTAAGTACCAGTATCATACTGGGGTCAATCTAATCGACTGACTCCCTCCCCAAATATTTTGGGCCTTGTGCCTGGAGTAGAAAAAGGATATTGTTGCGTGCGTGTGCGTGCGAGTCTGCGCGTGTGTTTGCACATGTATGTATGCATGTATGTATGTATGTGAAGGCGCATGGCTCAGTGGTTAGAGCGTCGAGCTTACGATCGTGAGGTGGTGAGCTCGAATCCCGGACTGGGCTGCGTGTTGTGTTCTTGAGCAAGGCACTTTATTTTCACGTTGCTCCAGATCACTCAGCTGTAGAAATGAGTTGCGACGTCACTGGTGCCAAACTTTATCGGCCGTTGCCTTTCCCTTGGATAACATCAGTGGCATGGAGAGGAGAGGCTGGTATGCATGGGCGACTGCTGGTCTTCCATAAACAACCTCGCCCGAACTTGTGTCTAGGAGGGTAACTTTCTAGGTGCAATCCCATGGTCTGCGTCGTGACCGAAGGGGGTCTTTACCTTATGTATGTATGTATGCATGCATGTATGAATTTTGTGTATTGATGTGTCTATGTGTGTGTGTGTTTGCGTGTATCCGAGTTTGTGTATATATCTGTGCTTTTTTGTGCGCTCGTGCGTCAATGTGTTTATGCGTATGAGTTTGTGTTTATGTACGTGAACCTATTGTGTATGCATCAGTGCCTATATATGTTTGTGTGTGCATGCGTGTAAACGATTTCTTTGGAAGGTAGAACGCATATGTTCCGTAGTACTGTCACGCCATGCAACTTTACGCATTTCGTTTTCGCTTCACGAAAATTTCCGTACAGCAACAAAGCGAGGCAATACTGCTTTAATATAAGAATGACAGCAATTTCACCGAGCTGCTTTTGACATATTTGCTAGAATCAAGCCATCATTCACAGCTCGATTGCTTTTCACACATGTCAAAGTGCATGATGTCTTTTTTTTCTGCCGGGGTCTGTTCTACAGCGTAAGATCTTCTCATGTCCGAATATAGCCTCTTAAATATACGTTTCTTTTCTTCTTTTTTTTTAAAATTTATTTCAGTCATTTGATTGCGCCCATGCTGCAACATCACCCTTAGTCGAACGAATCGATCCCGAGATTTATTCTTTGTAAGTGTAGTACTTATTCTATCTGTCACTTTGGTGGAACCGCTATGTGACGGGGACGTAGACACACCAACATCGGTTGTCAAGTGATGGTAGGAGGACAAACAGAGAGACACACAAACATACACACCCACTTACGAGGTGTTTCTTTCAGTTTCTTTCTACCAAATCCACTCACAAGGCTTTGATCGGCCCGAGGCTATGGTAGAAGACCCAGTGGGACTGAACTCGGAGCCATATGGTTCGGAACCAAACGTCTTACCACACAGCCACACCTGCGCCTATTAAATATATATAATATAGACAGGGTCAAAATCCAAGTTGTGCCTTCCGTAAGAAATTGATTCATAGAAAGTGTGTGTTTGTGTGTGCGTGTGTGTGTGAGAGAGAGAGAGAAGTATATAGGGACATGCATCTATCTATATATATTAACGGCAAAATGTCTGTGCGTGTGTCCTTTATACAAATCCACAATTATTCTGTTAGAGGGTCATAGTGCTAGTAAATAAATACATACCGTACAAGAAGCTTATTGGGAATAACAATGGTATTGTCCACTGATATCTGAAAATGACCATCCCTTCTACATAGTTACTTTCGACAGACATTTGCCATATCAATCGTCATTCGGTGTTGACAGAGTGCAATTTGAATGTTAAATATTGTTTAAACGCACCTTTTTTTTTTATCTCTTTCCTACACATCTCTCCGGTTACTCATTTCGCAGTCAATTTTCGTTTGAAATGAAAGTAACTTGGGAAATCTTTGCAACAGATGATCATTTACCATTGCATTTCCCTTGATACCTTCGCGGAAAGTGTGCAATATTGCAATTCGGGGAAATATTTAATGCCTACAATTGATAGTACATCAACGGGAAACAGATTGGAGACCAATTAATTAAAATTAAATCCTTTCGGCTAATTCTACCATCGAAATGTTTTCAAAATAAAATCATTGGGCTTAAATGAGAAACTAAGAAAAATGCAACGGATTTGTTTAAAAACTTCGAGTGTGTGTGTGATGATTAATGAGGGATAGTGATGTAAAAAAATTTGGAATATTTATATATATACTCTGTTGTGTCTCTCTCTTTACTCTTTACTCTTTTACAACTCGACCCCGGGACTTATTCTTTTTGTAAACTCAGTGCATATTCTATCGGTCTCTTTTGCCGAACCGCAAAGTAACGGGGACATAAACACACCAGCATCGGTTGTCAAGCAATGCTAGAGGGACAAACACAGACACACAAACACACACACGCATATATATATATATATACATACATATATACGACGGACTTCTTTTCAGTTTCCGTCTACCAAATCCACTCACAGGGCTTTGGTCGACCCGAGGCTATAGTAGAAGACACTTGCCGAAGATGCCACGCAGTGGGACTGAACCCGGGACTATGTGGTTGGTAAACAAGCTACTTACCACACAGCCACTCCTGCGCCTGTCTGGGGAGAATCGTTTTTTTTTTTGGTGCCTTATAACGTGAAATTTCCAGTTATTTCTTATTTTCATCTTCCTAAAATTTTTTTTGCGTCTTGCAACCTTTTGCAACACACGAACTCATATAAAGAATCTGGCAAACCAAATCCAAAGTATATATATATACTATTAGTAATGATTTGGAGGCGCGTGGTTTAGTGGTTAGGGTATCAGCATCATGATCGTAAAACTGTGATTTCGATTCCTGGACCGGGCGACGCGTTGTGTTCGTAAGCAAAACACTTCATTTCACGTTGCTCCAGTCCACTCAGGTAGCAAAAATGAGTAACGCTGCGATGGACTGGCGTCACGTCGAGCTGGGGAAGACATACACCATTGAAACCGGGAAACCGGGCCCATGAGCCTGGCTAGGCTTTAAAAGGACGCATTTATTTTATTTTTATTAGTAACGATGAGTAATATAACAGAAACCACTCGATTCCGCATTAAAAATCCAGTTGAACTATATAATTTCATAAATTAAGGTGGCGAGCTGGCAGAAACGTTAGCATGTCGGGCGAAATACTTAGCAGTATTCTGTCTGTCTTTACGTTCTGAGTTCAAATCCCGATGAGGTCGACTTTGCCTTTCATCCTTTCGGGTTCGATAAATTAAGTACCAGTTGCGTACTGGGGTCGATCAAGTCGACTGGCCTTCTCCCTCAAAATGTCGGGCATTATGCCTAGAGTAGAACAGAAACTATATAATTTCATAAATATGAAACCTCGCGTTAACCTGAGAGCATTTCAACAGCGGAAAATTTTATTTGTCCTTGATTCCTTGCCGTTGCTATTACATAGGCGTTATTTGATTTTGGTCACTGCTATTAATTCTGGAAATCATGGTGGCTTCATTATGAATCTAAAATTCAGTCTATCCGCTTAAATCCTCGCATATAACTGACAGTAATGAATCAAAATTTTATCTTACATATAGATTGCAAAATTGAATTTAAATTTAAGAAAAATATTTTTCGAGATAACGTAACTCATATATTCTTCTGTCATATAGATTTCCCCGACGACAAGCGTATTAAATGTAGCAGATCATTAAATCATAACTGACTTGAAGAATCGGCAATGGTAATGGATCTTTCTTAGGAGAAATCTTCGCTAACACTGTGATTAAAGGGATTTGAAAAATGAGATGAGAGAAATCCAGAAATTTTTATACTTCAATATATTCACACATACACACAAGTAACTATACGCATACGCACGCGCACACATACACGCACACACAAACACTCACAGCCATATATATGTATATGTATATATATATATATATATATATATATATATATATATATATATATATATATATATATATATATATATATATACATATATATATATACAGAGAGAGAGATAAATATATATATATATATATTCATATATATATATATATATATATATATATATATATATGTTTATATATTTAATATATTAGTTGTGAATATACATAAATTCATATTCCAAAGCTTATATCCAGAGATGAATTATTAGTAGAAAATGGGGAAACATTTATCACAAGAAATATACTCTCTTTTCAACGCTTCCTCCTCCGCTCTATCTTCCTCTGCTTTTGTGGGTGTATGTATGTGCGCGCGAGTGCGTTCCTTTGTGTGTGTATACACACACACACATGGAAAAGGACTGATTATTACTAGCATTCTTACATATGAAAAAATATATCAAACATATCAATTTGAAATTGTATTGTATATGGACAAAACAATGCTAATGCTAGACTATGCTATACAATATCTAAAAATTGTAGTTTTTGGCAATTAATGATGTTCCAATCTGTTTTACTGTAAGGTCTTCAACGTCCAACTGTCGATAGTTCCAAGGAGCGCGTGTTAGTTTAAGGCAACCCGCAACTTGAGTTCAGCATCCAGTCCGTTGTGCTAAGACGAGAGAAAAATAAAAGAATGAAAGGAGATAGAAAAGGAAGGTGTAGCGAAAAGAAACTGAAATTTTGCAATATTATTTAATTCTCATGCTTTCAAATCCATCGCCTTCAAATTATTCTCCATTTGTAGTAATGCATTGGTCCAGACACGATTTCCACTGTTCAAATTACTGCTGCAGATCTTGCGAAGCGATGCCTTTTAAATTCACCGTTTGTCATTTCTTCACCCCTTCCACATCTGCAAAAACGTTTTCATTTCAGAAAATTATGTGTTCGGTGGAACAAAATAAAGTCGCAGAGACCACGGTCGGAATAAAAGAAAAGACGGCTAAACGGGGTCATGCCATTTTGGATCAAAAATAGTCTTATACACAAGTCGGTGTGTGCAGGCGCATTGTCGTTATGAAACCGTCATTCTCCACTTTGGCACAAGTCGTTGCGTTTTCCTCTCGCAAAAGCTTCAAAGCTACCAAGTAAAATGTCTGGTTAATAGTTTAACCAGAAGGAACAAATTCTCTGTGGACAATTCCTTTCGCAGCGATGAAACAAACCAGTGTCGTCTTGACTTTGCTCTTCACTTGACGCTCTTTTGGGATGCGTGGTAACATTTATTGCTACCATTGACTTGATTTCTGCTTCGTTTCCGAGTCGTAGCTGTAGAAGCATATTTCGTCATCAGTGGTGACCTTCACTAAAATGTCCGGATCAAATTCCTGCTATTCTTTTGGTTCCCGACACATACTCAATCACATACTCTTCAGTGAGCAAGCATTCACAATTCCTCGTTAAAAATCCATTGGCAGTGTTTAAGGACATACCGGTCGTGTCGGCAAGTTCGTCTATTGTCGGATGAAGGTTCTCCACTATCATTTCACAAATGTTCATGATGTTTTCATTCGTCCGGGAGGTCGACAGTAGCTCTGAACAGAGTTAGGTGTGAAGCTACAGGAGAACATCTGTAAAGCGTGAAAACCACTCATAAATTTACATTTTCTTAGTAGAAGCGTCTCTGTAAGATGTTTGAAGACGTTGTTTCCCTGCAGAAAACAGAATTTCACGGAAGCAAGCTGTTCCTGCCATTCACCCATCAATGAATAGAGGAGAAACACTATCAAATGCCCCTCTACGTAGCAGAACGACGCACCATATGGCAGGACAACGCACCGCGTGGCTGTGGCCTCACCGGCCGCAACCGAGAGATACAGTAAGTGGCTTCTAGCGCTGAAAGCCTGAACTACAAAGAGCTTGTCCCATGGAGAAGTTTTTCAGTTACATTTGGATACATTGTCGTATATCTACAAACCGAAAACTTCACTGAATGCTTTAAGACAGTGAATAACAGGAAGAATTAATGGAATATCCCAAAGAAGAAATCCAAACAATGGCATTACCAAGTAGGAGAAGTCACCATCACGATGATTTTAGTAACACAAGTCAAAATTGAAAACGCTCCTAAGTTTTAAAGTAAAATGATTTACGAATTTCCAAGGGAGGTTCATTTTGGAAAATCTTTTGAAATATAAATGTGCGGGATATAAAACGAAGGGAATTTCCAAAAGCGGAATAATACAAATTCGCCCTACTCAAGAAAATGTGCCTACATCTTTACGATGCATACGCATGCAAAATAGCATGAACGGCAGAAACGCAGGTTCCGGTACCGATCTGATATAATTACTGTTATATAGTATTTAACGTTAAACTGATGTCTCACAGGGTTGCTTTCCGTATATTTTAATCTTTGATACTTGGTTGTTAATTATCGTATTCTACACCCAATTACAAATCTCAGATCCCTAGCTGTCCCGAACAGTTATTATCAATATTATTTATTAATATTATTGAGTTAGGGAGAAGCGCATGCTATCAAATTAACACTGGGATAAGAAAAAATACGATGGCCAGTATACCCATCATGTCTAACTGTCTGATAAGGGCACACCAGGCACATGCATCACAACCATATGTGCGCAAAATGATGATCTTATATGAAGATAAACTGTGCACGACCTTACATGTGTGGCCAAGTTAGAATTTGTTCCAGGTCGAGTAGCCGATCCCGCTCAAAATGTTCCTGAGTGAGGGTTGTTTAAAGATGTTGAATGAAACACCCATGTTTCCAAAGATGAATCATCCAAACCCCAAATAATCCCTCTCAACACATGGCTACAGTGTTCCCCCACTACTTCTGCTCATGAGCCACGAAGGGAGAGTCTCAACTGGTTAAGGTCAAACAACTGACAAGCAAATCTATGGTATTGAGCAGAATATTTGCTGTGGTCCATGTTTTAAACCAAAGCAAAACAATGCACATGATAACACTTCCAATCAGTTGAGATAAAAAATAAACATGAGAGCTACTGCCTGGTACTGCATCATGACATTTTATTATTATTATTAATATTATTATTATTATTATTATCATTTATTTATTTATTTATTTATTCATTTAGTGACCACATGTGGCTAAACAGAGGAAACACACAAGGAAATACAAAGGGATTAAGTCGATTACATCAACCCCAATGCGTAGCTGGTACTTATTTAATCGACCCCCGAAAGGATGAAAGGCAAAGTCAACCTAAGGCGGAATTTGAACTGAAAACGTAACGTTACACGAAGTAACGCTAAGCATTTCGCCCGGCGTACCAACGTTTCTGCCCGCTCACCGCCATGTTGTTGTTGTTATTATTATTGTTGTTATTGTTGTTATTATTTTTATTATTATTATTATTATTATTATTATTGATATCGTGTTTTTATTAGTGTTAATATGTGAAAGAACTCATTTCCCACATGCTCTTCAATATTTAATGCTGTAACAGCAACAGCTTCTCTGTTTTAGCCAACAGACGGGAAGTGCTATCACACTGTCACAGACATTTGTATAAGTCGACTGTCATTATTCAACTGCTTGGCGCAATTTATTTTCCTGCCTTGTCTGAAGACAGTATTTCGTCTGCTTTGCAGACGTTAAAAAATGTATGATACATTACACGTTTGCTTTGTCAATGTTTTCTCTCTTCTCTTCGATTGTCTGAAAGAATAGAACGTTTACTGTACATAAAATTTCTCTTACATTTAGTAATATATTTTGGTCATGCGATTTATCCTGACAGTCCAAATATAACGAATACCTATATTTTAGTACATAGTCATTCTTTTTACGTAACTAGCGTTCAGGTTACTATTGTCACCATACTTACCGTGTATATAATTTTGGATTTATTATCATGTCAAATTCCTTAGAATTTGTCATTCATAACAGAGCGTTGGTCAGTAAGAATTGCAGTGTGCTGTGTGATATGAAATGATAGTCAAACCTAAAAAGAATGTTTTAACGTAATGGTGTGATATATTTTTGAAATAGCGTTTCGTCTGTCTTGAAACGACTATTACGCTCAATGTAAATGTGTCAAATAATTACGTTACTCCAAACATATTTCTTACACAAGCAGAGATAATACATATGAATCATGTAGCGGTGATTGTGGTCGAATTTCAGACGAGAGATATCAATAAAATATGCACCCGCGGTACAGAAGCACTGGGGACAGGATCTGTTGCAAATAAACAATTATTCCAGACAAAAAAATATAGATGAGACTAAATAGTTAGTCGTCATATCAAGACAGCAGGAAGAATAATGTTATTGCAACGTCAAGAATCAATGAAAATCTACAATAATTTAAAATCGTTCTCCCTCTCTCTTTCTCTCGCTCATTCTCTCTCTCTTTCTCTCTCTCTCTCTTTCTCTCTCTCTCTCTCTTTCTCTCTCTCTCTTTCTCTCTCCACACACACACACACATATATATATATGTATCTGTATATATTTATAAATATCTAATTGTCTAAGTATACAAATGCATATATGCCACTGTGTGTGTAATTTTTATACATAGTGGCATACGTTTATAAGTATGCATATGTACATGTGTACATATATATGCATACACAAAGGTCCATATTTAAGAATAAATATGACCCATCCAGTTTAGGTAGGTAAGTGTATAATATATAAATTGGTATAACCAACTTTTTAAACATAGCGCAAATTTCTGCAATGTGCTCATAGATTGTCTGAATTTAAAGTGGTACTGATCAATAACCTCCTGAAATATGCATCTACACCTATTAACTATTTCTTATATCTCGATAGAATTGTCCGTCCAGGTGTATTAGTGTACTTCTTTACAAAATGTCGCACCATACGTTGCTGTCACTGAATTCCATTTTAAAAAGTGCGTGGAGATAGGATGAATATGCATAAATTTGGCGTCCGTATAGGTTTGTATCCATCTGTGTAATACTCTATTTTTCTGGCTTTCTATATCTAATCTACATGCCTCCCTCTCAAGCTCTCAGCATATATATATGTATTAGAATTTTCTGCGTAATGAGATAAAAAAAAACAAGGCTATATAAATACTGGAGCATTCTCTAATATCTATACAGCCTTGTTTTTTTTGTATCTCATTACGTAAAAACTTCATATATACACACGCTGACATAGAACCAACGTTGAACCCTTTATTCGCAATATTACCGAATCTGGGACATAACTATGTCTGTCTACAGCACTTATTCAGCATTACCTGACACTTTTTGGGTCTCAATGACACCATTGTCTCTTATATATATATATATATATATATATTTAACGGCTTGGGTTTGTTCTGCCTTTGATTTATCCACGCAGCGCTACGTATATTTTGTTTACTTTGCAAAAAGGATAACCCTTGACTATTATGTACATAAGAGTCAAGGGGCATAACTTTTCCTTTATTCCTACCTCATCCCTACCTCGCTTTGTCTCCCTTTCTCTCTCCATCTTATCTTTCTATCTTTTGTGCTATCCTTCCTTACTTACTTCCCTTTTACCTTTCTCTCTCTCTCTCTCTCCTCCTTCTCCTCCTCTTATTCCTTCGTCCCTCTGATTTATTTCCCTTCTCTGTTATTCTTTTGTCCCTCTTCAACCCCTCCCCTACCACGTGATCGCTGTCCGGTTCAGGCATTGTACTTTTTTCGGCCGGCCACCGTTCAGATCAGAGTCATATGTTCTGTCTTGCCGTCCTATCAGTTCAGATTTTTTACCATTTCCCTTGCACTAGCTTACTACACACCTGTGATAGTCGAAAGATCCAGAAATGGAGGTAGTCGTTTGTTTGTAGGGGAGAGATAAAGAAAAATGTAGTAGGTAGAAGGTAGTAGGTAGAGATGTCAGTGACAAGATAGAGGGAAACCTGGCAGTAGTGTGAGTGGCGGAGGGGTAGGTTTTATCAAAAGAGAGAGAATTAGTGAGTGTAGCAGCGTCGGGTGGGACGAGATAGGAATCATTGGAGTCAAGTGTTTGGTGCGAGGATTTAGGTCATTGAGAAGTCGGTTGGTGTGGAGCATTAGACGGAGGATTAAATGGGCATAGATAATGGTGCGGCAAGAAAAGTAGATGCAATAGGCAAGAGGGAGCAGGCGGTGAAGAGTGATTATTTTGAAGTGTTTAGAGAAAAAGGCAGCAAGCATAATGCAGAGGATGAGTTGGATGAACAAGGACGAATGAGAAGTAGGGTGGAGGTGGAGCCGGTAGCCTATGGGGTTGAGGTTGATGTGAAGAAAAATGAAGGAAGTATGGCTAGAAAGAAAATGTTTCGTTTTCAAGAGGTGTAGGGCAATGTTGAGAGACAGCTGGTGGAGGCAGGTAGCAGATTTGGTGAGGAAATGTCTAAGAGATTGTGGTAGCTTGAAGAGAACAGAACAGTCATATTGCTGAAATGTGAAACAGAATAGAAAGAAGGAAATGGAGTGTCGTAAGCATGAAACCGTATACATATGTGCATGTATAAGTGTGTCTATGTGCATATGTGTGCATGTGTGTCGTTCATTTGTGATATTAGTGACTGAAATCTTTAAGAGGTAGATTTCCAATCTCCATAGGTAACATCTGGATTCCTCCATTCTTACAGAAGCGTCTCATAAACACTTTGAAAAGTATGGAAACACTTCAGTAGGTCTCTCATTAGAAATCAGCTGAAAACTATTGTTTTCAATTTATTAACCTACAATTTATTAACATACATCTTGAGTTTTATGTCATATTTGCATATCTCGATATGCGCACCATATGGCGGGAAACAAATCAAGCGAACGTTACCATTCACCGTGACTATTATTCTCTTCTAACTGGAATGAATTAATCAATAAATCAATGTTAACAATTTAATTAGATAAGTTAAGTAATTTTGTGTCGCTTTTAGTTTACTTGGCGCAAGCGAATGTCAATGCCTGAGATTTAATGAAACGTACTTAATGATTTGAACTGTTGCTGAAATCGAATAAATCACATGTCCCTGCAGTGTCTGAAAGAATAAAGTCATGTTATGAGCAAATATTTAAGAATGATTTAAGTTGCGTTAAACTCTTCTATCGTAATAAGTAAATCCGGTACAGTTGTTTGTTGTAGAAAAGTAGATCTTACATTGCAATTCGTTAAAATATTTTCGGAAATAATATAAAGCAATGGCAATCAGTGTAAAACTGTGAAGCTGTCTCACACAAAGGCTTGTATTGTCATTGTTTCTATTATAAAACTCACTTCACTCTTCGAGTAGGTATTATATTAACAGAAGGCGGCGAGCTGGCAGTAACGTTAGCATGCCGGGCGAAATGATTATAGATATTTCGTCTTGTGAATTGTGAGTTCAAATTCCGCTAAGATCGACTTTGACATCCATCCTTTCGGGGTCGATAAATTAACTACCAGTTACGCACTGGGGTCGATGCAATCGACTTAATACCTTTGTCTGTCCTTGTTTGTCCCCTCTATGTTTAGCCCCTTGTGGGTAATAAAGAAAAAGGTATTATATTAACAGCTATAAAAAATTATGCAAATGCATCAAATATATTACTAGAGTTCCCAATAAATATGTCTTGCAGACGGCAAGTGCCTTTAGTGTGAAATAACTAATCACTTTTTCTAGCAGTACTACATAGCCCGCTGTATATATTAACACATTAATAATTTTATATGCTGCGTTATAAATAATAACTGCTGCAATTCATATATATATATATATATATATATATGCATTTAATCCATCCTCGTTGATATGAATACCATACTCTTTTGTATATCGGTTACTAGTTTGTTCATGTCGCATTAAATTGCAGTTATACCTACGATATCCGACTAAATATTGGAAGGGGTGTACGCTCAAAACCTTTACCTATGATTCTATGAATGAAATCTTCTGATCCATTTCAGATACGGAGAAGTATGTAGAATTATCCCGCAAAGATATAATATAGAGCTAAGGTTAGGAAATCCTGATTGCAAATATCTAACGATATTTACAGCCAATTCTATTAGTTATATAATGAGCAATGTATAAGCATATGTTATCAATTTAACTTTATTGATTATGTAAGCTGCAAATTCATTTCAACAGTCCTTCAGCTGGCGTGAGACATAGTATAAATATATTATTCTGTCGATCACACCGTGCGCTAGTCACATTATATTTCTGATACTACATTGTGTGTCTGATGCATATTTACTATTTACCAACAGCTGAAATAATTCTCTGAATTGACTTGCGTTTATTATTCTTCCAAGCATTGAAATATGTGCTTGAGTGTGTCTGTTTATGTATGTATGGATATATGCATGCGTTTAACTGAGAATTACGCTACTTATATTATATTGTCCCATGTAAACATTTCTGGAAACACCAGTTGTTATTTTTCTAAATAAAGCTAATATTATCTTAAGTAAAGTTATGGTTGTATAAATTACTGCAAATTTAATACAATAATGCAAATGGAGTCGTATATAAGAGCAATTTAAAACATTTCAAAACAGCCTAGGCAGTAACAAATCGTAGCACTCTAAAGTATTCTCAATGAAAGGAAAAGAAAACATTGCGATTCTTAATATTTCTCATAATTTCATGAAAAACTGCTATATATAGTTCGAAATAAATCGTGTGAAGAGAAATTAGACACTGGCATATTATGGTACTGTCTAATTTACAATACGTTAACGAATTGCTCATAAATTCAGGAATGCTTTGTTTCATAATTGGATATTTCACAACATATTTATAGCATTGCCAGACAATAAAAGTTATTTCAGGTTTATATATGATAATAAACAGAACTCATTATTTCTCTATTATGATTTCGAATGTTACAGAACTGTGCTATGTCTTTTATATCCTTCGCAAAACTACCGTTCTTGTCTCTCATTTCACAGTTCTTTCATTTGTTATTTGGTGTAATACACTCCATGCAGCTTCCCTTAAATAAAGGGAATACTTGTAAGTTAATTCTCATTTCAATTCCTTATTTATCTTCTCCAAATATCAGTAATTAACATCGTATTCGTATAAATGATATATTTGTCTTACTCTATCAAAATGCTATTTTTAAAAATAAAGTAATCTTGACTATTATACTACTCACAATTAAACCGTTAAAAACTATAGAAAATATTTTAAAGAAATGGTGAAGAGTTTATGATTATCAATGTCGTATTTAAAATTGATTTTCTTAAAACTCAACAAAATACAAGAGTTCATATATACTGAAATTGGACTCAATTCTGCAGGAGAAAAAAATCAATCATGGATGTGAATTTCAAGTTTCGCTCACATCCTCCGTTCAAACTCTTAGAGTTCAAACTGCTGTCCAGAGCCTAGTGTCAGAGTTGCAATATATTTCAGTATGATAATATACCGCAATATTAGTGATCTTAATACTCGTCTGAATCTTCTAATATCATCATAGTGGTGGATTTTAATATTTCTTAGATTAAGAAAATATGACTCTATTATTTGCACATGAATCGATAGTCTTGTACTAATATGTTTTCAGTTAAGGATTTCTCTTTTATTTCAATGTTACTTTATAATTTTAAAATACGCTTACTTCCTAAACCTTATACACTGGCATTGCCGTTTTGTGTGGAGCCAATCTGTACCCCACAATACTCAGATAAATAAACGTAAGCCAGTTTAAGAAGTTTCTGGAGAGGTGTTACGAATTTTCCTTCCTTTAAGCTGATAGATTCAATTCTATTAGAAATTTCAGATATAAATAAATCAACACAGATTTGTGAAATGATACTTGAAGCATATCAAGGATTAAAACCTTCTTAACTCGAAAGACAGGTTCCATTTAATCTCTTTTGTTCCTTTATGTGTAAATTCCATTTTGTTGATTTCAAGGCAATATTAAAATTGCTGTGACAGTTAAATAATGGAATCGTATATATGGACATATATGCCAAAAGGTGTAGTATTTTTGAATTCATTTTCAATTCTATCCATAGACAATCTGCATCCTTTGTGAGAGGATACTGGGTTAATATCTATAGTGCTTTTTTGTGAAAAATGAAACAATGTTGTTTAGAAATGGCGTCTACGATGTTTATTATATACACTTGCGTCAGAAATTAATTAGCACTTCTCAAATTTCTACATTAAATAGGTTAAATCAATTAACCTATGAGCTGTTCAAAACGTCTTACGCGATGAGAAAACTTAGTATGGTGTGATTTCGGTCCTTGTGAGGCGCTACCTATATCTATTAAACAAAGGAAGATTTGTCTGCATCCGCACTCCAAGTTGTTGTTGCACTGCTATGCCAACATCATAAGGGTGTAGACTCTCAAACTGCTCTGCAAACAAAGTTACGTCATCGTTCTACGCAACAGTGAACTCGCAACAAAGCAATAGGTCGAGATATGGCCACTAGGTGACAGCACATACCTTGAGTGAAGAGCAAATCAAGGGTGCTACTAAATTTCTGACGGTAGTGTATGCACTCATTCATTTGATATTTCTCTTTACGTGGGTGAGCTTGTGCTAGTACACAAGGCGAAAGAATATGAGGGGGGGGGAAACTGAGCTTCAATGTGATTTGAGTGAGAAGAGGGTGATGGCTATACTTAGGCACATTTGAGTACGTAACACTATTTGGCATCCAGATATTCATATTCAAATTGACGATAACAATTGCATATTTGCAATAATAGCATAACATTGATTAACATATGATGAATAATGAAGATGAGTATCATTATGCCGTCCTTGCAATCGTCTCTCATGGTGAAATTGATATTAATTTAAATGTTGATTAACTAGTAATGTATACGTCAATATCTCAGAATTTCAATATCTCACCAAACAAGTTGATGGCCTTCCTCATCGTTACCGACCCCGTCTGAGCTATGATGATATTCAACTAAAACTGTTTGATATAGAATATAATTTTGCAATAATTATGCATTATATATTTTGGACGCAACAAACAAATTGCATGGAACTTTATATATCAGATTAAATTCATGCGTTATTTTAATTTCTGTGAATTCGACAGACTGTACAGGAACCTGGAACAATAACATTCTGAAGAATGAAACGAAGACCAGTGTATGAAGAGCCGTCGTTCTTGTCATTCATTTGCACGGCTCTGAATTGCGTGTCATCTATAAGTATTACATTGAATGATTCCGTCAAACTGTATTCGAATAACCAACGTGTCCACTGGAGTGACTTTGTCACTTAAGGTGCGGCTCGAGCAAATAAAGGTTACCAGTAGCGAAGCAACCCTACTGAAGACACGGCAGTATGACCAACTCTCCTCTGGTCAATGTAAGAGTAAGCCACAAATGAAGAGATACAAGAACCCCCCAAAATATGCCTTCTGTGCTTGTTACTCATCAGACATCAGTAAACCAGCAACAGATGTCTAAATCTACCTACGTAAATCTTTGCACACGAAACTAAACCAAGAGATAGACTAATTATCTTAGTGAAATGTTTTGTATTATTAAGTGTTGAATACCTAAACTTGAATAGAATAAAAAAACACGAAAACATGATAATATTTTCACGATTAATATGGATACCTCATTTGTTTTTCTCAGAAAATCTTTAACAGACAGATTTAATATTTATTATTCTCATATGAGATCATTTACATTTATTACAAAATATAACATTTTGACCGACCGGATGATATATGTTATTTTGGGATATGAATGAAGTGTACAGATTTATTTGTTTTTATAACAAAACATTATATAATGAAATTTGATAACATTGTTCATTTCATTAATGGGTGTTATTCATGTTAATGGTTGCTATTACCCTTCGAGAAGATTTTAATATTCCTGTAGTTGTTTGACGCTATTTCGTACTAGAAGGCCCCAATGTTATCTAAAGGCCCCAATGTCATTGCAATGTTGTTATATTTTAATTTAGTGTAACGAAAGAGATTGCCTGATATCATTTACAAGTTTTGGGAACACGCTAAGTTACTTTTTCTTTTAATATTGAACAATTTTAATAAGAAATAATGAGCAGATTGCGGGACCATTTCAAGGACACAGGATTTAGGAATATAGCAACAGAAGTGAGGCCTAGCCAGAAATTATTTTAGAAAATTAAGATTCGAAAAATTCACCGAGGTGACATTGTCTTATCAGTCAATAGATTAAGATGCTCTCGTGTTGGACGGTAATGAAAGACTGAATGAATATTCGTATTATATGTAATTTATGTCAAATGATACGCCACTGCTAATATGTGATTTCTAATAAAATCAAAGAAAATTTTAGTTTTTATATTTTCTTATGTTATGTTTCATCTAAATTATTTATAATATCAGTAATTAAAAACAGAACAAAATGTGTTGGTTCTCTCTAAGATCACCGTTCTCATCAATCGCTGTCGTAGTAAATACATTTGATCTCCGCAAACCGTTTGGGTGTGACTGCGCCATTGTGGATCTCCCTGTCAGCCTTGGTTGAACCCATTTGTAGGCAGGTGGTATTTGACTGTGCACCCACCAAGCTGCTGCTCTTCCTTTTACAATCATATAACCCTCATGTATTTATGATTATCTCAAGTACAAAGCAAAAGTCGAAACTAAACGACATTTATTAATACTACACAGTAGCCGGAGTAAAGTTGATTTAATAAATTTCTGCGGCAGCTCATAGTAACAATGTTAACAGCTAAACTGTTGCCAAATCGACTACTAATCAATAGCATGATCCTTGTAAACTGCTATAACAGACGCAGGCATATGAAATCCACATGGATTAATTATAAAAATGCCTGTGACAGCATCCATGGATCTTTAAATCGACAGCTATCATAAAAGTTCCTCATGTAGTTTCAAACTTCCTGAAGTTTAACATGTCAGTGTGGAATACGAATCTAGAAATATACCATTCTAACGCAGTACTGACTACAAACAATTTTAATATCATCTGTGACATTTTCCAAGGTGACACATTGTCACCTTTTATTTTTTTGCATAGCACTAATACCCATTACAAATGAACGTCACTGTAGAGGGTGTGGGTATAAAATTGACAAAAAAATGTCATTTACTGAATAACGATAACTTTAAACACTTTAGCTAAGAAAATAAGGAACTTTAAGACATAATACGTACTGTGCAAACATTCAGTCAGTATATCGGGATGGGTGAGGGCGCGTGGCTTAGTGGTTAGGGCATTCGGCTCATGATCGTAAGGTTGTGAGTTCGATTCCCGGCGACGCGTTGTGTCCTTGAGCAAGACACTTTATTTCACGTTGCTCCAGTCCACTCAGCTGGCAAAAATGAGTTGTACTTGTATTTCAAAGGGTCAGCCTTGTCACTCTCTGTGTCACGCTGATTATCCCCGAGAACCACGTTAAGGGTACACGTGTCTGTGGAATGCTCAGCCATTTGCACGTTAATTTCACGAGCAAGCTGTTCCGTTGATCGTATCAGCTGGGACCCTCGTCGTCGTAACCGGCGGAGTCTTTTTTTTTTTTTTAATATCGGGATGGAATTTGATTTGCTAAACGTGACAAGGCCATTTTCCAGAAACGGAAATTGAAGACCTCAACTTAATTGGCAACGACCTTGAGCATGAACAAACTTATAAATATCTCGGAATGATGAAGGTTCTGACATTCAGTGTGCAAGGAGATCAGGAAAAAATATTACAAGAGAGTTCGAGTCGTCCTCAAATCTGCGATCAGTGCACCTAACAGTGTGTTCGCCATAATTTCCATACCGGTTCCAGTTGTTATTTACAGCTTCAATTTATTGAACTGTGAAAGAAATTGACAGGAACATCCGTGACCTACTAGCCTGCAATATGATGTAACACACAAAAGCAGATGCAGTTCTTCTTTACCTTCCTAGAGTCTAAGGATGCGGAGGAATGATCCAATTTGAAATATCTTCCAAATCCGCCACAACCGCACAAGGCAATTAACGTGAAACATCTAACGAATAAATACTAAAACTCGTTGAAAATCATGAGAAACGTAATAATCTTTATTCTTTCGTGAAGGAGAGGAAAACATTTGAGTTCATGCATAATACGCAGGTCGAAAAGTATGCTGCAATTGCGGTAACTGTTATAAAAAGGTGATATCAATGGCGAAGAAAAAGGAGTTTGAATCACTGGCTGATTTGTGAGAAAATATTCTGCATAGCAAATATATGACCCGCCACAAACCAGCTGATGTATACCAGTAGCACACCCATCAGTATTTAGGGAGCTGAGGCTTGAAGGCTTCCTTTTAACTGATCGAGATCAGAGTTTATTCAACCGGAACTACCAATGAAAAATGGTGTAAAGCCAAAATGTCGACACTGCAACAATGCGATTGATACAGCGGACGACCTAATCTCTGGATGTAATATAGAGTATAAATAGGTCACTGCGTTGGTCAATATCTACGCTGGTTAATATATCAGCTTTATAAACTCAAGACTATTTAAAGATGTTAGAATCACCACTTAGATGCTGTAAACGAGGGAGAGAACATAACGATATTTTGGAACTTTCCGGTACATACAGACAAGATCGCTAAATCCAATAAACCGTATAATGTTTTGAATAACCAAAACAATAAAGGCTGTTTTTTGATTGACATGAGCATACCTTGTGATCATAGTATCGCTGCAAAATAATTTGATAAGCAAAGAAAATATAAAGATTTGCTCATTGAAATAAAAAAAAAATCTGTCGCATCCAAAGAAGGTTACAATACCAACGATTGTAGCAGCACTTGGCATGATCAAAAAGGAAACTGAAAATAATTTCAGGATGATCCCTGGATTACCACCCATGCCAGATGTGATTGCTCTGATACGTCACACGTATTGAGAAGAGCATTGTCGCTTTGAATTTTCTTTCCTTTCTCCCCTTTATTTTTTCTTTTTGATATCTTTTCATTTTTTTATTTTTCATCGATTATTTTTTCCTCTTTCCTCTTCCCTTTCTTTCTTTTTCGCCTCTTCTTTTTTTTCTATTACATATCTTAACTTTGTAAATGAAGTAGCTGGTGTGTTATATTAAATTACTATAGTGAGTTTTTGCGCTAGGTGTCGGGAAGTCACTCAACAAGAAATGGAAAGAAAATTAAAAGAAGTAAAATAATAATAATAATAATAATAATAATAATAATAATAATAATAATAATAATAATAATAATAATGATAATGATGATGATGATGATGATGATGATGATGATGATGATGATGATGATAATAAATTACCATTTTACGCCCAACTGAAAAGGAGGCAAGAAATATTAGCCTTACCTGAAGGTCCCCTTCAGATGCTTTCTTGGTAAACATACCATTATAAGTAAAACGTTAATAATACGAATTACTATGTGTGAAATGCTGTTCACAACTGCGTTACTGAAGAGGTATTCTATAGTAAATATTTCTCCCACGGAAATGTGCTCTAGAAGGGCCGTGGTCGTTATTTAACTATTACTACACGGTTTAAAAGATGGTCTCACAATGAGAATAATATTCTGGTGCAATGTTAAATCTCAGTTAGAGAGGAAACATTGAATCTACGGAAGGAGACGAAATAATTTCAAATATCTCAGCAGCAAATGTGTATGAGGGCCGACATGACTGTGTCGGCAAAAATTGCATTAGGAAGTTAACTTATTGCGTGGTGAGAAAGTGAAAGAAAAATCGGAAGAAAACGGGTTTGAGGAGTCATGATCACGTATACTCAACCAGCGTACACCAATAGCTTCTGCATTATATGTATGATGTAGCTTTTGGGTGATAATAATTAGCCAGGGTAATGCGATGAGGATACTTGAATAACGGTTCGTAATTTACTTCGATTTCCTTAACGGTAACGCCCGAGACTAACATTGCATCAGAGTGTGGTGCAACGGGAATATAAGGTAATGGAACATAATATGAGAAAGAATGTTACCAAAAACTGTAAGTGTTAGTTAGATACTTAACAATATAAGAAGCTGCAGGTAACATCCGCATTTGAATCAATAAAATGGTGATGCCCGTTTTGAGTATCACCTGTTTGTTTTCTAAAATAGAATATAGGCGCAGTTACAAGGAATTCGATAAGAGAACAAGACATCAGTGCAACATGTATTACACGTGTGATTTTAAAGTAATATTGACAGGTTCTATTAAGTTAGGAGGTGGATTTTAAATGTAGAAATCAACATCAAAGTTGCCATTTGAGATTTCAATAACTAGGAATTCCCTAGAGTAAAAAGGAAAGCTTATGCGACGGGAAACCATACAGAAGACAAAACGAGAGTTGAGAGAGGAACGGCTGGAGAAATAATTGGAAATGAATGGAATTCCAAATCCAATTCATGGAAAGTTTCGAGAAATTTGGAAACGAAGAAAGTTTTGACTGACTGAAAAGGATTTGACAAGAAATACTGAATCGCTAATTGTAACCAGCCACGAATGTATGAATAGAAAGAATTTGATAGAAAAGTGAGATTGATAATCCGTAGTCAGAGCCAGCTGCAGAATGTGTAGTTAGAAGAAAGTATTGACACATTTATGTGAGTTCTGAAATTTTCTGAAAAACACTATTGGATTATAATTAACGAGACGGGTGCAACGGTAAATGAGTGCATTGGAGTGGTAGTTAACTTTTAATTTGAAGATAGAGAAATGGACGCAAAGCAGAGGTTGGGCTGCTGCAGTCGCTTTTGATAACATTGTCAAATGGGAAATTCAGAAAATTCACAAATGGCCCAGGTATGATGAATTGGTGTTAAGAAATTTGTCTCCGAAACACTTGGTTCCGGGTTCAGTCCACTCAGTGTCTCATAGGGCAGGTGGTGTCTTCTACTATAACCTCGGGACGACAAACATTTGTGAGTGAATTTCGTAGAAAGAAACTTAAAGAAGTCCGTCGTATATATCGGCATGTGTGTGCATGTGTATGCTCATGCGCGCGTGTCTGTTATGGCTACTGCTTTACAACCAGTGTTGGTGTGTTTATGTACCCGCTACTTAGCGGACCGTCAGAAGAGAGTGACGGAATATTATCAAATTTAGCAAAGATAAATATTGGAGTTGATTCGTCTGACGAAAATTCTTCAGCAAGGCCGCAGTATAAATTAATTATAGAAGTGTAACAGAAATGTGGACGACACAAGCAAAATTGGTTTATGCAATAAATAGTGCACACGGTACACAATGGTGAACTATATTAAAATATTCACATGTATCTTCAACTTGCAGATAGTTGGAGTCATTCATTTAAGAAGAAAACTGTTTCTCTCCAAAATTAACTACATCCGGCTTGAGTATATTATTATGGTATGTATTTTCGGTATTAAAGAAAATGACGAAAATGAAGATAATTCTTTCTATTTTTTCTAATATAGGGGCATGTCTGGATACTTGGGGTGAGTGGGGGTAGTCGATTACATGAACCCTAGTATACAGCAGGTTCTAGTTTTATAGACCAAAGCATTGAAAGCTAAGAAGACCTAAGTGGAACGAAAGGATGATAATTATTAGAATACAAAGAACAACAGTAAGTGTATTGGAATTTCATCCATATTTGTAGTCTGAAAGTGACAAGAAAGCGGTGGGGAAAATTCTGATTCCAAATCACTTTGGCTCTGGAGAGGAATGGTAATAACAGTTTATATGTGATTGTCGATAAAAATATTGAAGCAGAAAGTTCAGAAGAAAATAGATAGAGCGTAAGATCTTACCTTTGGAATACCAACACATTGCTGACTATATGCAAAAGGAATTGAGAAAAATTTTGAAATTCGAATTAGAGATTGTGGTGATATAATGTGTAGTAATCAATCACTACACTTGTCGCAACACCGGAAGTACACCAAGGAGGTTAAGGGATATGGCAAGTGAGGCATGCATTGGTGATACGCAAAAAAGTGGCATCCTGTACTCTGCCAGAATCTCAAGAAACATTATTGAGATTTGAGGGAAATTGTTTTCACCATACCACACGATAAGATTACTCCTAATTACATTAATATGCAACAGTTCTTCAATAATAATAATAATAATAATAATAATAATAATAATAATAATAATAATAATGATAATAATAATGACGATGATGATGATGATGAAGAAGAAGAAGAAGAAGAAGAAAAGAGGAAAACAAAGAAGACGAAAAGAAGAAGAAGAAGAAGAAGAAGAAGAAGAAGAAGAAGAAGAAGAAGAAGAAGAAGAAGAAGAAGAAGAAGAAGAAGAAGAAGAAGAAGAAGAAGAAGAAGAAAAAGAATATAAGAAAGGATGAGGAGGTGAGATAATTTATTTAATAGTTTGTACAATAATTCAATATATCATTTTTTTTTCTTCAGGGTTCAAAATGTAAACCGAGAAATCCCACAGAAACACAGAAATTCAAAATATAAAGGAGGAAATCCTGCGGTCCCATTTACACAACATGTCATCATCGTTTTCACTTTCATAACTGGCGAAAAGAAAGAGTAAAGAATAAGGAAAAAGGATAAAGAAAAACGTAGATAAAATAATATTTGGTCGAACGGTTTTGTGTAAATGGGACGAAATTCACCTGTCATCATTATTTATTCGTACTGAACATGATATTAGTAATTCACAAGTATTTCACCTCTTGCATTTTGAGGACTGATTGTGTAGTAGAGTCAGAATATTTTCTGATAATCTGCCCTTTCCGGTGTTCCTCAAAATTGAGGCTGTTTGATATGAAACGTTTCTGCATGTTCTGTCGAAGTACTGCTAGTGTGCCTACACTCATTGGATCTCTCTGGTCTGTTATACAACCAACATAAATCAAGATGGCTGGTGCATTCTTATGCGTATACCAGATAGGAATCTTTACACGTTTCACTTTGTGTATAAATTAACATTTCTGTTATGATTTGTAATGACATTGACTTGACACATGTGGTTGCACGATGAACAAGGCTCATTTCTCTTGCGGCTATTTTTAAAGCTGCAGAGTTCAGAAACTCCCAGTGGTAGTTTTCTAATGGTGAGAAGCAGTGCTTAATATTTCACTTATATTTTTATTGCCTCTAAAGGCTACAATAGGCAGCTGAGAGAATATATATTTGAAATGAGATGATTAGGAAGAATGAATAAAATATAACAGTGGCCAAAATGAACTACGTCGTCCTCACTTCAGAATCAAATATTACATCGCATTTTGCATGTTTCTCTGAGAACAGGTTTAGCACTATATACAAATGGAAACCCCAAACCTTAGGAAGCCTTTCCTACATATGTCTAGCTAACGAATATTAACTAATTGTAGGAAAATATCAATTGGAAAATGATAGGGAACTTTAGTATATTATCAACACAATTGGTATCACCATGTACATATGCAGAACACGGTCATAGCGTACGACACGTCAGCAAAGCATAACCAAAAGTGTATAACATGAAGCAGAGGCGAATTGAAGAGCAAAGAAAATGCAATTAGTTAAATAACTAAATCCAAAAAATGTATAATTTTTTTAAATACACATATTGCTCGTTTTATAATTAATAATTAATTGAAATTGAGCACAGCTCTCAAGAGTGTTAACACATTTACTATAATATTCTAAAGAGGTATTCTACAGAAAGTAACCATTACTAGCGATGCTCCGTGCATTGGCATCGAATAAGCGGTGATTCATATAGGAATGGAATTCTTGTTATGTTTTTCAAAGTATAAAAAATAATATAACAAATATAACATCATACACACCCTGAAACATATATACAAATACATAAAAAAGCACATACATACACATATGTGCGTATGTGTGGGTGTACTGATAGCTTTTATATTGTTTTATAATGAGAGAATTTTGTATTAATCTTATGGGTTACTCTATATTTTTGTATAATACAAATTCATAATGCTTAAATAAGAATATTTTTGACAGAGATTTATTGAGTTATAAACATCCTCCAGGAGGTGGGATTGAGTGAATTAGTAATTCGTTTTAGTGTGGGTTGTTCTGGAGAGCAAGTTTTTAATTCAACAGAGATTATATAAAGCCAAGATTCACTTAAACGCATCGCCGCCCGAGCTTGGCTTCTCTGGTCGAAACTTCGAAGTCATTGTCAATAAGATTGTTGTTATATATACACAGACACACACGCAGACACACACACACACACACACAAATATAATAAATACATGTGGGTGTACCTGTGTGCACGTGTGTGTGATGACTGGAAGCTGCTGCTTAATTTCTTAAACGCAGGCATTTCTCCAAAAACTGTTTGATTTCCGATATTCGAGGTAATCAGATAGTCTTAATATTGTTATTGCTATAACTAGATAATCACTCGTCTATATATGGCAAATGCATTCATTGGAACGCTAACGACTAAAGTCGCTCACGAATATCAAGGTGATAAACTAGTTATCAATTCTAACATGAATACAAATAAAATTAGCATTTCTTAATGCCGTCATTGCATTAAGTGTGATAATAATTTTGTGCAATAAAAAATATTTCGGCGACAAAATTATTAGCACGAATTCCTAACACTGTAAAACGAAAATAATTATTGGGACTTTATTGTCACTAAAGGCGTAGGTTGGGACACCTCCTATCCAATGACTTTTTAATAAAAAAACAAAAAGGAACATTTTGGAAACACATAATCTAAAAATTTTAATTACACGTAGGTTGTAGTGACCAATCACGTTAAAATTATTTTTTTATTGAGTATGTGTTTTATATTTTTCTAGTGGAAAGAAACTGTTTTCACTTTAATAATTTTGATAGGTTTCGGCCCGTATAGAACCGTGCTGAAATTTATAGGTTTTTATGAATATTTTCATGCAGCTACTTGATGTGTATAGATGTAGCCGATATTTCCCATTATAAAGGCAACATTCTAGCAGAAACGTTGAGACACTGAGCGAAATGAGTTCTGAGTTCAAATTCCGCCGAAGATGATTTTGCCTTTCATCCTTTCGAGGTTGATAAATTAAGTACCAGTTGCGTACTGAGGTCGAACTAATCGATTAGCCCTCTCTCCAAAAATTCCGGGCCTTGTGCCTAGAGTAGAAAAAGATAATGGAAAATATATTGAACTGCTAGCCAAAACATTGACGCACCGGGCGAAATGCTTAGCGGTATTTCGTCTGCCGAGGCGACGAGCTGGCCGAATCGTTACCATGCCGCGCGAAACGCGTAGCCATATTTCGTCTGTCGTTACGTTGTGAGTTCAAATTGCGACGAGGTCGACTTTGCCTTTCATCTTTCGGGGTCGATAAATTAAGTACCAGTTACACACTGGAGTCGATGTAATCGACTTAATACCTATGTCTGTCCTTGTTTGTCCCCTCTATGTTTTGCCCTTCTGGGTAATAAAGAAATAGGTATTTCGTCTGCCGCTACGTTCTGAGTTCAAATTCTGCCGAGGTTCATTTTGCCTTTCATCATTTTGAGGTCGATAAATTAAGTACACGTTACGTACTGGGGTCGATCAAATCGACTGGTCCCCTCTCAAAATTTCGGCTTTGGTGCCTAGAGTAGAAAAGGATATTCCCCATTATACGAGGGACGTTCAATAAATAATGCTTCTGACCCACTTGCAATTGTTTGATCTAGCTGAAATTTTGCGTGTGCAATTATCTATATCTCTATAGATTAAGTAGTAAAGTACAGCTCTGAACTAATTGTGGTTTCTGATTTACAGGTGTTTGAAGTGAGTCAAGTGTGAAATGGAGCCTGTTAAGTGTCGAGCAGTGATCCGGTTTTTGTATTTGAAAGGACGCACACCACGGGAGACTTTCGATGAAATGAAAGTAACTTATGGTGATGATGCCCCATCATATGACCTTGTAAAACGCTGGCATCGTGAATTCAAACATGATCGGAACTCTGTGGAAACAGCTCCCAGATCTGGTCGCCCCCCTTCTGCTATTGATGAGGCATCTGTCCGTCAAGTTGAGGCTGTCATTTTGGAAGATCGACGCATAACTATTCGTCAAATAGCCCATGAGGTCAAGATTAGTACCCGGTCTGTGGAAACTATCATTCATGACCATTTGCATATGCAAAAGGTGTCTGCCAGATGGATTCCCAGGTTGCTCACACCTTTCCAGAAGCAAGAACGCGTCGAGTGCTCGAGGATGAATTTAAAGATGTGCCAAGAAGATGAGTCAAAATTTTTCAAAAGACTGATTACACAGGATGAAACCTGGGTCCATCACTATGATCCAGAGATCAAAACCTAGTCAATGCAGTGGAAGCACCGTGACTCACCTCCTCCAAAGAAGGCAAGGGTGCAGCTCTCCGCTGGCAAGGTCATGCTCACAGTCTTCTGGGACCAGGACGGAGTAGTGATGACAGATTTCCTGGCAAAGAGTACCACAATTACAGGAGCCTATTATGCTTCAGTTTTGAAGAAAATTAAGAGAAGCTATCAAAATCAAGAGGCGGGGCAAGATCAGCAAAGGCATCCTCCTCCTGCAGGACAACGTTCCGGTCCACAACTTGCGTGTCGCCAGATCAGAAGCACAGGCATGCGGCCATGAACTCCTCTCCCATCTCCCTACTCTCCTGACCTTGCACCCTCTGATTTTAACCTCTTCCAAGCCATAAAGTTGTTTTTGAAACGAAAGCGTTTTCCAGATGATGCAGCCTTGATTTCTGAAGTCACGTTGTGGTTGGAGGACCAAGCTGTGGTCTTCTACAAAAACGGTCTCCAGAGCTGCATCAAACAATGGGAGAAATGCGTAACTCTGGGTGGTTCCTATGTAGAAAAAGACTAATAACTGTGCCAAGTTTTGTTGTTCTACTGCTATTGGACGTGGATCAGGGGCATTACTTATTGAACGCCCCTCGTAAATGCGAAGTGCTGGAAGAAACGTTGACACACAGGGAGAAACTCTTAGCTGTGTTTCGTCTGTCTTGAAGTTCTCAGTTCAAATTCAACCGAGATCGACTTTGCCTTTCGGGGTCGATAAATTAAGTATCAGTTGCGTATTGAAGACGATCTAATTTCGAGGCTTTTGCCTAGATTGCAAAAGGATATTTCCCATTATATCACATTCTCTACATCAGCTAAATTTCCGAAGACTTAAATAAGAACTACGTAGTTTTTTACTTCGACTATGATGAAAGAATTAAGAAAAGATTTAAACTTGTAATACATTTTGAGGTAGAAATGTTAAATGTCAGGACACAAAAGAGAGCTGTACTTGTTGGCCAATGTCTTAAACAGATTTTGGTATATAAAATTCTACACTAATATCATTCAAATTACGAATCACAGTCAATAATCTGGCATAAATGCTATCCATATATTTTACTTTTTACATGTTTCAGTCATTAGACTGCGGTTATGCTGTGGTAACCCAGTGAAGAATTTTTAGTTCAACTTATCTACTCCAATACTTTTTGTGTTAAAGCTTGCTACCTATCTAGTCGGGCCCCCTTGCCGAACTGCTAGGTTACGATAATGTAATTATTTCAGCATCGTTCGTCAGCTGGTGGGGACAAACACAGACATAAGACACACACACACTAATCCACACACACACACACATACACACACACACAGACGCAGAACACACAGACATACACCTTTTATTCTTTTTTCTTTTAATCGTTTCAGTCATTTGACTGTGGCCATGCTGGAGCACCTACTTTAGTCGAGCAAATCGACCCACGGACTTATTGTTTGTACTCCTAGTACTTATCCTATCGGTCTCGCTTGCCGAACTGCTAAGTGACGGGGATGTAAACACACCAGCATCTGTTGTCAGGTGATGGTGGGGATAAAAACAAACACGGAAACACGCACACACACACGCACACACACACACACACACACATATATATACAAAGGGCGTCTTTCAGTTTCCGTCTAGCAAATCCACTCATAAGGCTTTGGTCAGCCGATGATATAGAAGAAGACATTTGCCGGCGGGACTACGTAGTGGGGCTCAACCCGGAACCATATAGCTAGTAAGCAAGCTACTTATTACACAGCCACTCCTGTGCCTATATATATATGTGTGTGTGTGTGTGTGTGTGTGTGTGTCTGTGTGTGTTTATCACCACTTACAAATAAGGAACGCACACGAGCTAATGTAGTTTATATGAAATAGATGTTAAAATGTTATTTTTCAACGGAAGATCGCAGAGCATGTTTGGGCATGCAAGGTGTAAAACCAGTTGACATTGAACTATACATTTCTTACTCGATATATTCCAGGCACGGTAAGCCTATTTCTCATATATTAATTACATTGCCTGCTCGTGAAATTAACGTGAAATTGGTTGAACACTCCACAGACACGTATACCGTTAACGTAGTTCTCGGGGAGTTTCAGCATGACAAAGAGTGTGACAAGCATGGCTCCTGAAATACACGTATAACAGAAACAGGAATAAAGAATGAGAGAAATGTGTGGTGAAAGAGTATAGCAGGGTTCGCCACATGTCGCTGCCGGAGCCTCGTGGAGCTTTAGGTGTTTTCGCTCAATAAGCACTCAAAACGCCCGGTCTGGGAATCGAAACAGCTATCCTACGGCCGCGAGTCCGATTCCCTAACCACTGGGCCATTCAATCGCCACGGGTTTCTGGATTAGCTAAAAATAATAATAGTGTTTCTACCATAGCGCAAATAACTATTTTGCGCAAGTGGGAGGGAGAGTGATATCTTGCCCCGCAAATATTTAATATACAGTTATGGAATTTCTGATTTTCACAAACTATTCTGAAAGAAATGAGATTATAAACAATATCGATAGATTCCATACGCATGTGCAAAGAAGGAAATATGAAGCTAAGTAAATGTTGAACAAAAATGACTATGTTTAGAAGCCGTATTCGATACACCTGTACTAATTATTATTCAGTAAAGAAAAAGGAAAAAGATATATTAGAAAGTAGCTGTGAACAGCCGTGTAACACAGGAATTAAATTCCGGATGTACGACTTGGCGAAGTCTATTAAATGTATTCATTTTTAAAGAGCATACAAGGTGTCTACCCGAATATAAACTTAAGTATATCAATATATATAGAGAGATGCGTGTGTGTGTGTGTGTGTGTGTGTGTGTGTGTGTGCAGGTGTGTGCGTGTGTTCGAGTGTGTGTGTGTATGTGTGTGTCTTAGTGCCAGCGTTTGTCTCTCAGCACCACTTCAGGACTACTGTTGGTCTGTTTACGTCCCCCTATCTTGCATGTTCGCCAAAAGATAGATAGATGAAGTACTGATGTGTTTTCATTCGTTTAAATAATCCTGAAGTCAGTGTCGTAGAATGGTTGGTGTCTAATAACTGAAACAAGTAAAATATATATACGATATACATATCTCACAATTGTGAAGGGGCAATGGCACAGTGATGAGGGTAGCAGACACGCGGTTGTAGGATCGCAGTTTCGATTCCCAGACCGGGCGTTGTGAGAGTTTATTGAGCGAAAACACCAAAATCTCTGCGAGGCTCCGGCAGGGTTGGTGGTGAACCCTGCTGTACTCTTTCACCACCGCTCTGTCTCAGTCTTTCTTCCTGCTTCTGTTGTACCTTTCTTTCAAAAGATCAGCCTTGTCACACTCTGAATCACGCTGAATCTCCCAGAGATCTACGTCAATGGTACACGTGTCTGTGGAGTGCTCAACCACTTGCACGTTAATTTCACGAGCAGGCCTTTCTGGAGATCGGATCAACTGGAACCCTCGTCCTCATAACCGACGGAGCGCCACGATATTACAATTCTTTGAATAAACCTCCCTTTCACTTATCAAAACAATTGAATAATATAAATATATCAATTCTGACTGCAGAATATATTATGAGATAAAGTCGTGTAAAATAAATGTTTGCGACGCATTTATATTTCAGGTATATTTTTCTATTGATTAAAGTCTATTCAGGGTTTTTGGAAGCAAAATTCGATTAGCAATATCTTTATTTGTTCTTCTGTAAATCATACCAGACAATTTTGTTTACATATCACAGTTTATCTATCATAGGAATTAGAAATGAAACTGCGTTTTACTTAAATACTCATAACTTATACAATTGAAAATAACTTGAAACAACAACCTTGTATTTTTCTCAATCTGTCACGTGTGCAATGTTTGTCCTCTATTAATATAGGTGTTATTAGTTGAAAAAAAAGAAAGAAAAGTATTCAACAAATAACCAATGTACTACCCTTAAGGAAAGGGCATAATTGCAAACATTATTGACTTCAGACATATTTTTTATCTTTTTGATGTGATACTATTTTTAGATAAATAATGGGAAAAAAATAATACGCTGTACTAAAAGATTACTAGTTCTTAAAATATTAGCAGCAACTACTAAAGAAGCATCTGGAAGATTCTCAACTTTTTAAAGCAGATGGTGTTTATTCACCATTTCCGAAGTAAAAACAAAACCTTTTTTGTTATTATTTTTATCGATTCATATTTGTGTAATTTCCACTTTTATTTATGAGTTTTATATTACAAGTCAAAACTTAAGTTACTTTGAGTATTGTTCCAGATCATTAAATATATAACAGCCTCTGCTCTTTCCTTTATGCCCATTACTTTTGTTCAGTTTACAAATGGGAATTTCTCCAAATGTTTACGTTTTAAATTATGGTGTGGAACGCAGAACGAAAATTTCGTTTTTTACTTTCAAGACGACATTTTGCGATATAAATAGGTATTGGACTTTTACATTGTCATTGTTATGTGGTAAACAAAATAACATTTCGAATTTAAATTAAATAATGCCTAAAATACAGAGTATTCGATAACTACAGATTATATATTATAGCAATCTATATTTTGTGAAAGACGCTGAATAATTTCTGTAAATATAGCAGGTAAACAATATTATAACAAATTGATTGCTTTAATGTAGATATGAGAATCATTTCTGTCTACTATGCAATTTTAAAATTTGTCACGAACATATAAGCAACTCTTTCCATGATAGAGTCATGGAACTTAGTTCAGTTGCGAATAATTTCCAAAGAACGTTTGTGACCATCAAACAATGCGATATATCATAACATATGAAAAAATACACGTGGGGTTTATATCTTTTCTTCCACAGTGTAGCATATAGGTTTACACAGACGTTCTATAATATATGCATTAAAGAAGCAATTTTTCTGATGAGGTAGATGTTGAAAGTAACCTGTTGACCGGTATAAATTCTCAGCAACAGACTAATGAATAATACCACCGAAAAAAATAATAATAAAACAAGAGAAAATCAGTATTGGGTATAATTCCATGATGAGAAAATGGGATATATATATATATATATATATATATATATATATATATATATATATATATATACATATACACACGCACATGGAGGGAGAGAGGAGATCTAGATAGATATATAATATACATTGAGATATAAATGTGAATACTGATATACCTATATATGTATATACATATATATTTTATTTTACTTGTTTCAGTCATTTGACTGCGGTCAATCGGGAGCACCGCCTTTAGTCGAGCAAATCGACCCCGGGACTTATTCTTTGTAAGCCCAGTACTTATTCTATCGGTCTCTTTTGCCGAACCGCTAAGTGACGGGGACGTAAACACACACCAGCATCGGTTGTCAAGCAATGCTAGAGGGACAAACACAGACACACAAACACACACACACACATATGGTAGACGGAAACTGAAAGAAGCCTGTCGTATATATGTATATATATATGTATGTGTGTGTGTGTTTGTGTGTCTGTGTTTGTCCCTCTAGCATTGCTTGACAACCGATGCTGGTGTGTTTACGTCCCCGTCACTTAGCGGTTCGGCAAAAGAGACCGATAGAATAAGTACTAGGCTTACAAAGAATAAGTCCCGGGGTCGATTTGCTCGACTAAAGGCGGTGCTCCCGCATGGCCGCAGTCAAATGACTGAAACAATTAAAGGAGTAAAAGAGTAAAAGAGTAAAAGAGTATTACTGTTGATCCACAGCTACCAAATTCCTGGGGCTGAACAAGACGAAATTTAGCACCGAACGAAATTTTTTTTTCTCCATAGATTCATTCTATTGGTGTATGACTGGGTGCACAATGTGAACGACAAACTCAGCTATAGGAGACTAACCAAATACAATACAGAGATAGAAAGGATAAAAGCGAAATCTGAAAATTCGAAACTCAGTCACACGGTAATGATGTCTCCCAGTTATGTAATTGTTATCGAACTCTGGTAATATAAAGTGACAGTGTAGTTCTTCCATTAAAGAAAAATAGTATTTTAAAGAGATTCTCACGCCTTATCGTAAAATATATATATTCATGTTTCAAGCGAATGTGGTATTGTTGCCAAATTTTATTATGTCATTAAATATGAAGGGCGATAAAATAGAATTCAGATGAACTAAACGGTTTTAATATTTCTCTTAGAAAAAGAAAATGTATTTCTCGTATATCCGAACGACATTGAAAAACCGGTGCCTTCAATTACATACTTTCATCAATTTCTTTGTGAATCCGATACAGCTACTGCTGTTGCTGCTGCTGCCGCTGCTGTTGCTAGTGCTACTGCTGCTGCTACTACTACTACTACTACTACTACTACTACTACTACTACTACTACTACTACTTCTACTACTCCTACTACTACCACTACTACTACTACTACTATACTACTACTACTACTACTACTAATAATAATAATAATAATAATAATAATAATAATAATAATAATAATAATATAATAATAATAATAATAATAATAATAATAATAAATGCCCTGATGCAGTACCAGGCAGTGACTCGTGGCTTCTGATCTTAACTGATTGGAAGTGTTATCATGTACATTGTTTTGTCTTGGTATAAAAGATGGGCTACAGCAAATATTCTGCTCAATACCACAGATTTGCTTGTCAGTTGTTTGGCCTTAACCAGTTGAGCATGTCCCTTAGTGGCTGACGATATGTGCATCTCTGATCACGAGCAGAAGTAGTGGGGGAGCATCATAGCCATGTGTTGAGAGGGATTCTTTGGGGTTTGAATAATTCACATCTGGAAACATGGGTGGTTCTTTCAACATCCTTAAACAACCCTTATTCAGGGACCTTTTGAGCGGGATGGGCTACTCAACCTGAAGGAAATTCTAACTGGGCCCCACCTGCAAGTTCATGTGCTGTTTATCTTGATATGAGATCACCATGTCGCGCACATATGGTTGTGATGCATGTGCCTGGTGTACCTTTATCAGACGTGTAGTCATGATGGGTATATTGGGCTTCGTATATTTTACCCCAGTGTCACTTTGATGGCATGCACTGCTCTCTCACTCAATAATAATAATAATAATAATAATAATAATAATAATAATAATAATAAGCTAGAAAAAGCTAGGCGCATGAAAACCCGTGCCAAAACTGCGGCCTTGGATATTCTGAATAATAAATGGCAAGAAAAACCTCTCTATGGCAAATACCCAAAGAGAGCGAATAATGCAGATATCGACAAAGCCCTGACCCATCAATGGCTAATGGCCTCTGGCTTAAAATCTGAAACAGAGGGGTTTATCATAGCAGCTCAAGATCAATGCCTACCAACAAGAAACTACCAGGCCAACATATTAAAGATCAGAAGCAGTCCAACGTGTCGTGTATGCAAGCAACAAAATGAAACCATTGACCATGTGGTCTCCAAGTGCAGTCTTCTAGCGCCTACAGAGTATCTCAACAGGCACGATAGAGCTGCACAATATATTCACTGGGTAATCTGTAAAAACCTGGATTTGCCCCATGAAAAAAACTGGTGGGAACACAAACCACCCCCAGTGCTTGAAAATGACCACATCTCACTCCTCTGGAACTTCACCATTCAAACTGACAGGAAGATAGATGCAAATAGGCCAGACATCATATTGAAAAACTTCAAACAAAGAACATGCCTCCTCATTGATATGACTGTCCCAATCGATATAAACGTATCTGTCAAGACCTACCAAAAACTGAGCAAATATAAAGATCTTGAAATAGAAATCAGCAAAATGTGGAAGCTGAAGACTAAAACAATACCTGTTGTCATAGGTGCCCTGGGAATGATAGCAAAAGGGGCTGATAGCTACCTAACTCAGATACCAGGAAACCCAAAAATGGCAGAAGTTCAAAAGATAGTGCTCATGGGAACTGCTCATATCCTACGCAAAATACTCTCTATGTAATCTCAAGGTTTAAAACAAACATAATTTTCGGTTTAAAAAAAAAAAAAAAAAACCTTTTTTTTTTAGACATTCATTAGTACAACATCCCCACCCCCCAAATATATGGCACACTAGGCATAACAACAACATGAACTTCCAACCCTGTTGTCTCTTGAGGTCTCTGGGTGAGACTTGGAGCCAACTTGTACAAATATAAAGCAAAAGTCAAACATAGAATAATAATAATAATAATAATGATAAATGCCCTGATGCAGTACCAGGCAGTGGCCATCATGGCTTCTGATCTTAACTGATTGGAAGTGTTATCATGTACATTGATTTGTCTTGGTATAAAAATGGGCTACAGCAAATATTCTGCTCAATACCACAGATTTGCTTGTCAGTTGTTTGATCTTAACCAGTTGAGCATGTCCATCAGTGGCTAACGGTATGTGCATCTCCTATCACGAGCAGAAGTAGTGGAGGAGCATCATAGCCATGTGTTGAGAGGGATTCTTTGGGGTTTGAATAATTCACCTCAGGAAACATGGGTGGTTCTTTCAACATCCTTAAACAACCCTTATTCAGGGACCTTTTGAGCGGGATGGGCTACTCAACCTGAAGAAAATTCTAACTGGGTCCCACCTGCAAGGTGATGCGCTGTTTATCTTGATATGAGATCACCATGTCGCGCACATATGGTTGTGATGCATGTGCCTGGTGTACCCTTATCAGACGGGTAGTCATGATGGGTATATTGGGCTTCATATATTTTACCCCAGTGTCACTTTGATGGCATGAACTGCTCTCTCACTCAATAATAATAATAATAATAATAAATGCAAATTAGTAGTCAAACAAAATAATAATCATAATTATAACGATAATGATAATAATAATGATGATGATGATGATGATATAATAATAATAATAATAATAATAATAATAATAATAATAATAATAATAATAATAATATAATAATAATAATAAATGCCCTGATGCAGTACCAGGCAGTGACTCGTGGCTTCTGATCTTAACTGATTGGAAGTGTTATCATGTACATTGTTTTGTCTTGGTATAAAAGATGGGCTACAGCAAATATTCTGCTCAATACCACAGATTTGCTTGTCAGTTGTTTGGCCTTAACCAGTTGAGCATGTCCCTTAGTGGCTGACGATATGTGCATCTCTGATCACGAGCAGAAGTAGTGGGGGAGCATCATAGCCATGTGTTGAGAGGGATTCTTTGGGGTTGAATAATTCACATCTGGAAACATGGGTGGTTCTTTCAACATCCTTAAACAACCCTTATTCAGGGACCTTTTGAGCGGGATGGGCTACTCAACCTGAAGGAAATTCTAACTGGGCCCCACCTGCAAGTTCATGTGCTGTTTATCTTGATATGAGATCACCATGTCGCGCACATATGGTTGTGATGCATGTGCCTGGTGTACCTTATCAGACGTGTAGTCATGATGGGTATATTGGGCTTCGTATATTTTACCCCAGTGTCACTTTGATGGCATGCACTGCTCTCTCACTCAATAATAATAATAATAATAATAATAATAATAATAATAAAATAATAAGCTAGAAAAAGCTAGGCGCATGAAAACCCGTGCCAAAACTGCGGCCTTGGATATTCTGAATAATAAATGGCAAGAAAAACCTCTCTATGGCAAATACCCAAAGAGAGCGAATAATGCAGATATCGACAAAGCCCTGACCCATCAATGGCTAATGGCCTCTGGCTTAAAATCTGAAACAGAGGGGTTTATCATAGCAGCTCAAGATCAATGCCTACCAACAAGAAACTACCAGGCCAACATATTAAAGATCAGAAGCAGTCCAACGTGTCGTGTATGCAAGCAACAAAATGAAACCATTGACCATGTGGTCTCCAAGTGCAGTCTTCTAGCGCCTACAGAGTATCTCAACAGGCACGATAGAGGCATAGAGCTGCACAATATATTCACTGGGTAATCTGTAAAAACCTGGATTTGCCCCATGAAAAAAACTGGTGGGAACACAAACCACCCCCAGTGCTTGAAAATGACCACATCTCACTCCTCTGGAACTTCACCATTCAAACTGACAGGAAGATAGATGCAAATAGGCCAGACATCATATTGAAAAACTTCAAACAAAGAACATGCCTCCTCATTGATATGACTGTCCCAATCGATATAAACGTATCTGTCAAGACCTACCAAAAACTGAGCAATATAAAGATCTTGAAATAGAAATCAGCAAAATGTGGAAGCTGAAGACTAAAACAATACCTGTTGTCATAGGTGCCCTGGGAATGATAGCAAAAGGGGCTGATAGCTACCTAACTCAGATACCAGGAAACCCAAAAATGGCAGAAGTTCAAAAGATAGTGCTCATGGGAACTGCTCATATCCTACGCAAAATACTCTCTATGTAATCTCAAGGTTTAAAACAACATAATTTCGTTTTCGGTTTAAAAAAAAAAAAAAAAAACCTTTTTTTTTTAGACATTCATTAGTACAACATCCCCACCCCCCAAATATATGGCACACTAGGCATAACAACAACATGAACTTCCAACCCTGTTGTCTCTTGAGGTCTCTGGGTGAGACTTGGAGCCAACTTGTACAAATATAAAGCAAAAGTCAAACATAGAATAATAATAATAATAATAATGATAAATGCCCTGATGCAGTACCAGGCAGTGGCCATCATGGCTTCTGATCTTAACTGATTGGAAGTGTTATCATGTACATTGATTTGTCTTGGTATAAAAATGGGCTACAGCAAATATTCTGCTCAATACCACAGATTTGCTTGTCAGTTGTTTGATCTTAACCAGTTGAGCATGTCCATCAGTGGCTAACGGTATGTGCATCTCCTATCACGAGCAGAAGTAGTGGAGGAGCATCATAGCCATGTGTTGAGAGGGATTCTTTGGGGTTTGAATAATTCACCTCAGGAAACATGGGTGGTTCTTTCAACATCCTTAAACAACCCTTATTCAGGGACCTTTTGAGCGGGATGGGCTACTCAACCTGAAGAAAATTCTAACTGGGTCCCACCTGCAAGGTGATGCGCTGTTTATCTTGATATGAGATCACCATGTCGCGCACATATGGTTGTGATGCATGTGCCTGGTGTACCCTTATCAGACGGGTAGTCATGATGGGTATATTGGGCTTCATATATTTTACCCCAGTGTCACTTTGATGGCATGAACTGCTCTCTCACTCAATAATAATAATAATAATAATAAATGCAAATTAGTAGTCAAACAAAATAATAATCATAATTATAACGATAATGATAATAATAATGATGATGATGATGATGATAATAATAATAATAATAATAATAATAATAATAATAATAATAATAATAATAATAATAATAATAATAATAATAATAATAATACAGCGAAAGAGTTTGACAAGCTCAGAAAATATAAAGACCTACTCATTGAAATTGAGAAAATGTGGCATCTCAAGGCGGTTACAATACCAGTGATCGTAGGAGCACTAGGAATGATCAAGAAGGGAACCGAAAATTATATGAGAATGATCCCTGGCTTACCATCCCTGCAAGAAGTGCAAAAGATTGTCTTAACTGGTACATCACACGTATTGAGAAGAGCATTGTCGATGTGAGAACTGTTGCTGCTCATGTATTTTAATTTAACTTAAAAAAAATTTTTTTTTTAAATGAACGAACTACTGAGTTTGGTTTAATGGCCTACCAATGAATACTATGAGTTTCTTTGCCCTAGGAGTCGGGAAGACACTCGGCAAGAAATGGAAGCAAATTTGAAAGAAGAAAAAAAAAAGTAATAATAATAATAATAATGAGGAGCTAAGTCGATTACACCGACCTCAATGTACGACTGGTACTTATTTTATCGACTCCGAGAGGATGAAATGCTAAGTCAACCTTAGCAGAACTTGATCTCAGTAAAAAGGCGGTTGAAATGCTGCGAATCATTTTGCTCGGCCTTCTTAAGATTGCCGTTTAATACTTAATCATTAACATTGGTAGTAGAGTACCGTGCAAAAGTCTTGCGGCACTTCATTCTATTGTAAATTTCTTCTAATTGCCATCTTATAACTGGATGTTTTGCATTACGTATTTTACGGAAGAAACATTCGCCCTGTTGGAGTCATTTCCATACATCATCATTATAAATTGTAGTAGGGGTTCTGAATAAAAGGATTTAGATGCGAAACGACTGTGCAAATGTTTTCCACCATTTCACATAAACCAATCAGGATACAGAAAAATATCTCTAATTAAAATTTATTACGCAATGTTCATTTCAAGAAATGACTGTACTTTATTAATATTTCATGTGGTGTCCATTAGCTTGAAGAGATTCGTATAAATCCTTCACCATTTTCACAGGTATGAGATGCAATTCTTTGTGGCTGAGCTCACGCAACTCTTCAAGATCACCGCCAATCTTCACAGTTTTTATTCGTGTGACGTGAGTTGTTTTGCTTTGGAATAAGCGAGAATTATGCTAAATATTAATAATATATATATGTAGTGGCGCAATGGCCCAGTGGTTAGGGTAGCGAACTCGCGGTTGTAGGATCGCGGTTTCGATTCCCAGACCGGTCGTTCTGAGTGTTTATTGAGCGAAAACACCTAAAGCTCCATGGGGCTCCGGCAGGGGGGGGTGGCTATCCCTGCTGTACTCTTTCACCACTACTTTCTCTCATTCTTTCTTCTGTTGGCCTGCTCGCTTAGCCAGTGGGGTGGCGTCATTTAAAGTATAAAACAATGCAAAGCGCATTGTGACCAGCAATGTGTAGCAACATCTGATAGCCTGGTCGGTCACGGTGATCACGGTGATTAATAATATATATATATATATTATTAGCGAGTCTGTGGGGGTGTATAATCATCTTCAAATTCGGTTTCCATGCACACCACAAGTCAATATATACTTATTACTATAGAAAACGAGATATATGAAACCGTTTTAGTGTGCTATAATCCTATCATTCCTGACGAGATTCTTTGAATTCTGGAAGCGGTATTTTTATAACGCCTATCATTCCGCATTAATTCTCAATTACTGTTAAGTAGTTGGTAATAACGTAAAGTTAAAACAATTCACCAGACCATGTTAGATACGAATTTACACTGTCTCTGCATTGTTTGACAGAATGTGACACTAGCATCGTATTTCTTTGAAATATAATTGTGAAGGACCGTGCCTTAGTTGTTAGTGTTATTAGCGCACGATTTTCAGTGTTGTTTGCTCACGATTGTTTCGTACAGGTTTCGATTCTCATCATCGCGTTTTCTCCCTGAATAAGACCATTTATTCCACGTTGTTCTAGTCCACATAGATGGCAAAAATAAGCAGCGCTTGTATTTGAAGGGGGCCAAACGTTTTACTTTCTGTATCACGCTGAATGTCACTGAGAAATACTTGAAGGGTACGCGTGTCTGAGGAATGCTCAGCCACTTGCATGTTAATTTCGTGCGTTCGCTACACGCCGTCGTCATAATCAATCGAGAGTCAATATGAGTGTGTGAGTATTCCATAAGCAAGGAACAGAAACAAGATTTCTTTTTCTTTTTTTTTTTTTGTAAGACTAATATTCATCTTTTTAATGTCATTTTCTATGTACAAATTTTGAAAGAAGTGAATTTGTTAGGACGCATATTAGTTAAATAGACACCGAAATTTATGGTAGAACGTGTATATATTTTGTGGTTACAGTTATCCCAATACATGCATAAGTAATTACCTAATACTAGTTGTCCACTCGTGCTCGAGTGTGATGCTTTCGAATATCTTCTGCAACCTCTTTTCTTGGATGAATTCCAAGATTTTTCATAATGCAAGCTTTCGATTTTATTTTACAACACGGTGCAACTGCCTTATATCTGCATGCCCAGTCAGGTGGCTCTTGAAACCAGCAAGAAAAGCGTTTCACATTTCCCCTACCTACATGCATATAATCGTACATACGTACATACATAATCACACACCCACACACATACGTACGCAAGTATCAGAGCGTGTATGTATATATGTTTGTATGTATATATCTCTCTATATGTTTATCTAACTATATATATGTGTAAGTTTTGTATATATATATATATATATATATATGCATACATGCATAGACACGCGCGCACACACGTACACACATATATAAGTGTATACGAGGGTGTGTTGACAATTTCCTGGAATTAAGTGTGTAGAAATAGGCCTGTTTGGGGGGCCCAACATTTAGAAACCTTTTACAGGACTTCGAAGCACTGAAGGAACGTGTAAAGGAAGTGTGGGAATAAAAAAAGTTGGCATATTTTAAAGAAAATCATAATTAATTGATCCTCCTGTATATTCTATTACACAATACCAGGAACTGTTCAGCTACACCTCCGTAAATCTATCTATCTATCTATCTATCTATCTATCTATCTATCTATCTATCTATCTATCTATCTATCTATCTATCTATCTATCTATCTGTCTGTCTATCTATCTATGTGTATTTGTGCTTGTATATATATATATATATATATATATATATATATATATATATATACTAGAGGCTTCTTTCGGTTTCCGTCTACCTACTCCTCTCACACGGCTTTTGACGCCCCGAGGTTATAATGGAAGAAAACTGCCGAAGGTGCCACGCAGTGGCACTGAACCCGCATACTTGTGCCTGGAAAGCAACTTCCTTACCACACAGTGACATACACACACATGTATATATATATATATATATATATATATATATATATTATATATATACTTTCCTAATTGTGCATAGTCGTGCATATCTCTATTTGCACGCACACACACCTCACACCCACCTCACACACACATGTCCTTATACATTCGTCCTGTTATTTTGCAACAGGTTATTGTATGCTTTCAGGAATATATTACATACACATAATTGTAGAGTGTTTATGAATTGGTAACAAGTTACGTTCGATTCTTCTTTCATTTTGTCTTTTTTCTTCACAGCTATTCTAAACGTTGTGATTTCGTAATTCTTTTTTTCTTTTCACTGGATATGTATAATCACATTTATTAGTTATGGCCTGTATTTTATGGCACTTTGAAACAATTAGCAAATAGCTACTTTGCGAAATAATAGATGTCAATGGAATATACATATAAGCACCAGCATTTCCTTTAGTAATATGTCTTAATTTTATAGTTTATGGCATTCGTCTAGTGGTCACAAGAGGACCTTTCGCTACTTAGCCTGCTCAGGCATATGCTACTTATACGATGTTGTGGAATAATGGCTGAAGAACTCACAGAGATTCGGAATAAGTGAGCAACGCAGACAAAGCGCGTGATAGATTTTTGCCAAAAGCGTACTTTTCTACTTGTGTCATTATGTTCCTCTATTAAATACATTCAGCTGTATGTACACTATAAATAATGCTGCCGTTGTCGAAGTGACTGCTGTTGCTACGGCTGCCACACTTCCTGTAAATCTACTGTTGCTACAGTCCCGTGGAAAAAGTTTTCAGTCACTTTAATCTGTTGTAAATTTCTACTTATTTTCGACTTATCAGTGGATTATTTACAGTATTTGCACTATTAACGTTTGACGGATATCTGTCCTCATCTTATTTGTTGTTAACACGACGTCTCGGCTGATATACCCTCCAGCCTTCATCAGGTGTCTTGGCGGAAATTTTGAACCTGGGTTCTCATTCCTAAGGTATTTTCCATGTTAATAATTAAAATTAATAATATATATAATGATAATAATAATAATAATAATAATAATAATAATAATAATAATATAAT
>NC_043001.1:7279837-7297337 GCF_006345805.1 Octopus sinensis | reverse complement strand
GAAAATGTATTTGATGGGGTTCCTTAAGAATGAATCTGGTTCCGTTGCCTCTTTCCTGATACAAAAGTATTATAATGAACACCGCACATAAAACACATATAGGCCAAACACACACACACACACTCTCTCTTTCTCTCTCACTCTTTCACACACATAGACGCACACATACAAACGAACACACACACACACTGTTAATCGTATTACCGGTTTAATTAGTTAATTGTTGCAAGTAACTTATTGAACTGGCTTGGAATTAAGCATTGTATGTCATCTGGAGTTAAAGCATACTGGCGCAATTGGACGAACGGACAGACGGATAGACAGACCCACGAATACATGTCATGTGAACCACTCAGTTTCCAATGTAAATCCTCTATGTTTCTGGTTGATATATGTAAATTTAAATCGTGGACTCCTCAATATATCGTAGGGTCCTGCGACTGATAGGTGTTTATATTTTTTAGAAATTAATTATTTCATTGCTAAAATAAGCAAGTTCATGTGTAAAAAATTAATAGATTAATGAATGCAATTGGAGTACAGTACTGCACTGTATAATACATTAATTAAAATATATTAAAATAAAATACGTAGCGTACCGTAGATTAGTAAACAAAGAATCGCACATACTGTATGGAAAAGGAAACTCGGGAGGCGAATGTGTGGTGTTGCTTAGCATTTATAATAAAATAAATAGATACGAATTATGATCCATATATAATAAACGAAATATATACAATTCTAAAAATTATCAAATATATATATATATATATATTGTATATATATATATATATATATATATATATAGATATATATATTATATATATATATATATATATATAGTACATTAGTGTTACCACTTCGAAGATTTTCACCAATCGCGACAGGTTTTGGAACGTAGCACTGTATAAATATGTGTACACACATATATATATAATAACATAATATATATATATATATATATATATATAATATATATATATATATATATATATATATATAGATATATATATATATATATATATATATATATATAGATATATAATGTATGTATGTACATATATACATATATATAGATACATGCATTCACATATACATACATAATTATCTACATATATGCGTGTGTGTGTGTATGTATGTATGTAGGCCCTGCTCTACATGTGCTACGATGACGAGTGATTCAGTTGATCCGATAAATGGAAGAAGCCGTCTTGTGAAATGCTTTTCTACTCTATGCACAAGGCCCGAAGTTTTGAAGACGGAGCAAGTGGATTAGATCGACAGAAGAACGCAACTGGTACGTAATTTATCGAACTCGAAAGAATGAAAGGCGAAGTCGACCTCCGCGGAATTTGAACAGTAAAGACAGACGAATTACCGCTATATATTTCGTCAGGCGTGTTAAGGTTTCTGCCAGCTCCCCGCATTGCTGACCATTTCATAGGCATGCGAATCCTGAACAATTATATATGACTGGGTGTGTCTGCAATATATGCATATATGAATATATGTATGTATATATATGTATATATATATATAATAATATATATATATATATATATATATATATATATATATATATATATATATATAAACTGTACTGGGAGAAGAAGAAGAAACGAAACGAAACAGAACGAAACACGCTGGTGTTGAGCTAGGGACAGCTGATGAAGGGGATTATATATATATATATATGCATACACACACACAAGAACATATGTCTTTGACAGTCAACCTTCTCGATAATTCACATAAGATAGCATTCCAAGTCTTAAATTTCTGATGTTTTCAACTAAGTCCCCACAAATAGTGGCTCCGGATCGGGTGCATTCCAATAATGCAAAAATATGGCATAAATGTATAGTCAAATGTTTCTACCGATTTAAATTTTTGAAATTTTCCTAATTGCAAACAATGAGTTACACAAATATAAGCTTTATATCCATGCACCACAAACACAACATTTGTGAACGACATAGTTAAAGTGTAATACAATTCTCTAGAAAAATATACGACTAACGATAATGGCATTTTATTTTCTATTATTGTGTGTACTATAACCCGTATATTTTTATTTGCTTACGTGTGCAAGCGTAACTTAAATTTGTACTTAGGTAACAGATACACGCGAATAACATAAATGTAGTATTGACGCTACCTGTTACGTTTAACTGAATTCAGGTCTTCCATACATGTTTCTTTTTCACCATAATTATTTCCAATGAAAATATATATTTATGCAGCCAATCATCTCATTTATTGACTTCGTAACTGCTGCCAATGTTTAACATTTAATTACACACAAATTTCAACTTATTGCAGGAACTAAATACATTTCAACAAAGTAACATAGAAGCAAATGAGGACTTCCAAACACTATATTTACTAATAAAAATTATAAATATAGAAATAGATTTTGAAAATAAATTGGAATATATGTATGAATATATATATATATATTATATATATATATAATATATATATATATATGTGTGTTGTGTGTGTGTGTGCTTATGTATATATATATATATATATATATATTATATATATATATATATATATATATATATATGCATATATACATAAATATATACACATATATACATATATATATACATATAAATACATATACGCATACATGTGTTATATATATATATATAATATAGATATATTATATATATATATACATATAAATACATATACACATACTTGTATATATACATACATATGTAGATATATGCAGATATATACCTACATATAAATATATATACATATAACTATAATATATATATTATATATATATATATATATATATATATATTATTATACATACTATGTGGTTGTTTGTATGTTTTCACGAATATGTTCATATATAATATATATATATATATATATATATATATATGCGTGTGTGTGCGGAAGAAATTTGGAAAGGAAAATGAATGATTAAAATATCTAAAAATAAAGGAAGACGGCAAAGAAAGAAACGTGACTTTTAAGATATCATACGATCAATAGAAGTTGACTTTATTTAAAAAATAAGTAAAATGTGTATTTATGGATTATATAACAAGAGAGAGAGAAAAGTGTAAATCAACAGTTAACAAAAATAAATAAAATCTGATTTCATTGATGTAGAATTAAAAATACATTACCAAACAGAGAAAATATAGTAAAATTCAAGTTTCTTCGAATTTTTCATCATTTTGTTTGATTTCTTATGTTTGGGTTGTATTTTTTTTTTTTTGGCAAAATATCGATTTTCTTTCTGTTTTCTTCATTTTACTGTTAATGATCTCGTTTAAAAGTCAGCATGGTATTTTTTTTAAAACTCTTATAGAACAACATATGGAAAATAATAATAAAAGAACGTATGCAACAAAATTAACGAATATATAGGAAAAAATTATAAACATATCAAATTAGAATGTCAAACTATTTAAAAGAAAGAAAAAAAGATGAATCGCAAATAAACGAGAAAAAATAGCAAAGTCCCCCAAGGCTAAAAATATGGCAAAGAGAAAATACGTAAATGAAAATATGAAGTGAAGTATTGCTGATACTGATAATGATGGGAACACAATTTATCTCTACAGTTTTAATGATGAATAAAGAGAAAAAACATAAAAATGAAAAGAAATAGGAAAAAAAAATATATAGTTATAACGTTATGCTGTCTGTGTGGCAAAAAGTTCGAAAATTAACAAGCAAATCGGATTTTGAGTGAAATATGTGATTCCCACTCCAGCTTACACAAACCGCCGCCCTCTCTTTCCACAAACCACCACCTTCTCTTTCACTATTAGTATCTACCTGATACACTTGTACTTACGCAAAAATACACATAAATACGAATACAAAATAAGCTAATGTTTACATAGATATATATATATATATATGTGTGTGCTTGTATGTGTATATGTGTTTGTTTACATGAATGTGATTCTGTGTGTGTGTACACACATGCATACCTTCACTCGCTTTGTTTAATTATGTGTCGGCTGTCAATCTTTCATTCTATGTGTGTATTTCTCTCTCTTTTTCTTTTCTCTCTCTCGCACACACACACACACATACACACTCACTTTCTCCCTCCCTCTCTCTGAATATACACATATGTGTGTGTATGTATTTACGTGCACGTGCTTATGTATGTGCGTGTTTATAAGTGCGTGAAAATGTTAATCTCTTCAGAAGTCTAAAAATGTATTGCTAATGAACATGCCTTCAGTCTGCGTCATTAGAAACCATGGTTACAAAAGCTGAATATAATCTGCTAGACTCTGTTATCACGTGGCAGATATGATTGCCCAGCCAGCATGCATGACCATATCCGACCGATATCGGGTGAACAGCGGAATATCGGTAATTTTATTACTGATATCGGCCCGTCATCAAATAATATCGGCCCGACATTAAATCGGAGTTACTTCAGGTGTTGTATTTCTCATTGTCAGTTCTATATACTACTATAATCGTCCATGAAATAAAAAAACAACTTGTAACAGTACTGTATTATTTTTTAAACAGTACTCCACAACGAGTGGACGTCGGGTTGCTGTCGTTCTGCTGCTGCATATTTGTTTGTTTTTTGTTTGTTGAGCGAAGCTGTCTTCGTCCCAGAGCTCGCAATATCGCGTCTCTGTAGTGGGAGAAGTCCGAAACGTGGTCCTTTGCAATTCGTAAGACCCGCAGAAGAGAAAACAGGTCAATCCCCGACACCGATTGCATCGTCGGATGGGTGAATGCGCATCCAGACTCAGCGGTTACGTAGGACGTCGGGGAGAAGAAACAGGAAGAAAGAGTGAGAGAAATTTGGAGCGAAAGAGTACAACAGGGGACGCCACCACTCCCTGCCGGAGCCTCGTGGAGCTTTAGGTGTTTTCGCTCAATAAACACACACAACGCCCAGTTTGGGAATCGGAATCGCGATGCTCCGACCACCAGTTCGCTGCCCAAACCATTGGGCCATTTCGTCTTCTACTGCTGATGCTGGACAAACAAGCAGCGTCAGGGGAAGCAACTCAAAAGGCAACTCTTACATTTTACACATCGAAAACTTTCAATATCCCTGTCAAAAGTTAGGATTAGAAAAACACATGATTTATTTAGTATCATAAATAAAGCTAAAAATGCTTTTAAATATCGCCAGTTCAATATAATGTATGGTGAAGCTTTTCGACTTGGGAAATGTTCAACAAATAATTGCAAATCATATGTTTCAGTGCAGAATATTTCGCGTCATTTTCTAAAATTGCATCCAAACCAATCCACACGTTTAGTTTAAGGTATGTTAAAATGAGATGAAATATGTCAGAATCGAATTTTTTACAGCATCAACAAACATTATAGTGTTTACATGTAAAGTTAATAATTGAGTGGTTATCAACATTTGACATATTATTTGTTTGGATGCGTGTAGATAAAAACAAAGAGAAAATAAACCAACATAAACTTCCACAACTCAAAATATATTTCAAATTTCTCAATGAAACTCTACAGAAATGGTTACCATATGGAGAGTTGCAGATAGCCTGTCTACAGATTTCAAACAATCAGTTCTTTAATAATTAGTATAGTTAGTGAATCCCTTTTAGATGTTAGTTTATTTATTTTATTTTATTTATTTATTTATTTTTCTCTTGGGGCTTATCAACATATCTGACAGACAGGATCACCCCATGTTTGCTGACTTTATTATATGCGTTGGAAATGGGGCTGGATATCTGTTCCCGAGAAAACGCACGTAAAATACTGAGTCCTCACAAACAATCCACCTTTCATCTTACATGAAAGTGTGGGTTGGTTCTCAGATATGTCCATAGAGAGCACTACAAATTTGAGGCTTGCAAAGTAAAATGAGTTGTTACTTTTCCACTTCTCTTCTAGCGGTTTCTACATGATTTTTCAGATATTCCCATACACATGCCATGTAAACCGATGCTCATACATTTACATCTTCAAAATAGATTTAATATTGTTTCTGTTTAGAAGTGGGTGGTCCTACTTGGCTGTAAACTGAAACAATATTACATTTTTATTTTCAAACGATGGGTGGGTGAGGCTGGAATTAGAGCAATTCATGCAAGGGATCTGCTGTAATGTTATGGAGAGCATAAAAGGTGGCCGATGTCGAACCCGTATAAATGTTTAATCATAAATTCCTTAGCCCATCTTTGAATGTATTTCGAAGCCGGATCAGGCATTTGGCAAAATCGGCTCAGGCGGATACTGAGATTTCTCAAGTTGAAAAAGTATACATCAGCCCAACCTCATTTTGATATCGGACAGATATCACCTTGATGTGAATATGAAATTGGGCCGATGTCAACCCGATGCAAGAGAACAAAATCTCACATCGGCCAAAACTCAAGTTCATACCGGCCCAGCATCGGGCAATATATCTGTCCGATGTTGTGCCGTGTTGCAAAAATACTCTTAGTTCTGTGATGTGTTGCTCCTGATATTTGCATGTTCTACGATAGTACATATTCCTTTGGTTAGGCATTATGGGATGTCGCGTTTCGTATGTGGTGGATGGCATGCTTAACATTCACGTATTGATTTGTGTCCCTGTGTTTCTAGTATATATCTCTGGTAATGGTGGCATTATTTTTAATTACCATTATAGCTAGGAAAGGTAATTTGGTGCTAGTCATCTCCTTTGGAAATCAGAGAAATGGGCGTAGGTTATTCAGGAGGATATTGAACACTTCCTGGAGTAGAAGAAATCTATAGAACTGTAGAATTTATATTGAAAAGGAATGGAAGAGATAACTTAACAATTGTTTCATAATCTAGACAGAATCCCAAAATTGTTATTTGTATATATGTGTGTGTGTATGTATGCGTAAGTGTATATATATATGTATAGATATATATATATATATATATATATATATATATATATATATATATATATATATATATATATATATATATATTATATATATATATATATATATATATATATATATGTATGTATAATCATGCATATATATATATATATAACAATAAATGTATAAATATACATATATGTAGATATATATATATATATGCCTATGTAAATAAATATAAAATAGGATAAAATATTTATAAGGATGTATCAAGTGGTCAGCGTGAAAAACTCATAGGAGCTCGATTCTACAGTTGCATATCCGCGCGTTCGTTACACTCTATTTATTATGGTAGTTTTGATTTGAAGAGTCCCTCATAGTGTGAAGCATTTATATGTAGTAATGCATATTTATATGTGTGTGTGTTGTGTGTGTGCAAGCGTATGTATATGTGTATGTATACATATATTATATATATATATATATATATATATATATATATATATATATATAATATATATATATATATTGGAGATGTACTCGCATAGCAAGTAATTTGATCTGAGATTGCGTGCTGAAACGAAAACAATTGCAGCGTGGAAGGTGTTTATAAGCCATTAAGAAACACAAAAGCCGTTCGATTCACTTCAACATTTAAGTTTAATTTGTCAAAATTTTCGTCGCTAAAATCCGCGACCTGCTCACTGGTATATATATATATATATATATATATATATATATATATAATATATATATATATATATATATATATATATATATATATAATATATATATATATATATTATATATATGTATGATGTATAAATAAAGTTTAGATTAGTTAGCATGCGTATGTGACATTTCTAACGCTAAAGGCAGATTTACAGTGGTATCTATGAGTTGTACTTTAAGCAGTTGAAATAGGTCGGAAATATACTTTTAGCAAACCTAGAGTTTGCTTATGGCGAAAAACCGCTTGGTGCTAATATTATGAATATATATATATATATATATCAGTGTGTGTGTACGCATATATGTGTGCACACACAGACACACACACATACTCACATAATGAAGGCACCTTTTTAAATGATTAGGGCATGCTGTTCACGATAGTGAGTTCAAAACCTGGCGCCGCTATGTATCCTTGAACAAGTCACTTTATTTCTACTCATCTGGCAAAAATTAGTAGTACCTTTATTTCAGTTGGCCACCCTTGTCCCACTCTGGGTCACGCTGAATCCTCCCGAGAACTTCGTTAAGGATGCACGTGACTGTGGTTTGCTCAGCCACTTGCGTGTTAATCTCACAAGCAAGCTATTCCCTTGATCGTATCTGGGAGCCTCGTCGTCATAACCGACGGAATGCTCCTAAATACACATATAAAGTTTTGTGTGTGTGTGTTTGCGTGTGTGTATGTGTGTGTTTGTGTGTGTGTGTGTGCGCGTGAGTGTGCGTGCGTGTGTGTGTGACAGAGAGAGAGAGAGAAGGAGATATTCGTCTGCACAAAATATATTGTACAATCCACTTTCTGAAATTGTATTGAATTTTCCAATAATGCACGGCAATGCAGAAAAATCTCCCTCCCACTTCGTCTTTCCTCCTACTTATGCACAACCAAGTGCTCGTCTTGTGAGAATGATATTGCGGGGGACGACGTTTCAGGAATCCCTCAGCGTATGCGAGACACAATTAGCTTATAGAATCAATGTGGAATGCTGACGCATTTTAATGTAATGGACAAATGTGTGTATGTGTCTATTCGATAACATTTGCCAAGTGAATTATCTTACATTATCGCAGTGGAGCTTTTGCAAACGGCTCCTTTCAATTATTCTGTATCTTTACTGTGGTAGTGTTGTGCAGTAAATTTAATTCAGTAGGAGTATCTGAATTATGTATTTGTGGCCAAAAAGTTTAGAGAAATTATAAATAATATCGATTCTTTTAATTTGATCAGCAAACATCCAAGTCAATAATAGCATATATTACATTCTCAGAATGTATATATTTTGTATAAATAATATATTTCTAATTGTGTAAATAATTATGTAGAACCGTATGCATCACGGAATTCATATTCGATTCCAATATAAAGAATGTTTTCAAAAGTTAATGCCATGTTATTTTCTGATACAGCACTCCGAAAACAGATATTAATTAATATTAATATTTAAATAATTCTGAATGAAATAAACTCAGAGGATTTAATTAGTAACTGCTACAGAATTAATAATCTCAGTGTTTTACGTTTCATCCTAAAAATACATCCTTTATTCCGGGAAAATATTTGCAGAGTTTTCCTCCTGCTCCATCCATTTTATTTGAGATTCGGTTTTGCATTACAGCGTCTTCATTAGAATAATAATTAATGATGGAGAATATATGAATATTCACAATGGAAAGAATCACTTTCTTGTTAGCATTTTCATTGGTATCTGAAATAATTCATTTACTTCTAAAGAATGGCTGTTTTCCTTTCAATTCTAATGACAATATTTTAATTCAGGGAGAAAAAAAATCAATTTTGAAATACCGTTCAAAATCTAAAACAAGGCTTAATTAGATTTGTTCACTTCTCGTGTCATGCGTTTATACGAACAATAAATATGTTTTCGGCACTGCTGTCTTGTGGCTAGAAAATATTTTTATGAATAAAATAAACAAAGAAAAATTGTAATTATGAATTGTCATTCCCAAACTTTTCTATTTTAATTTAATTATTTCGCATATTCTTTTAATTCAATCATTTAAAATTCCTCAAATTTTCAAATGTATTTTTGAGTGACGGAAATGAAATCTCTGAAGAAACTGAGGAAATAAAATTAACGCCGACTGCTTGTATTGTCAATCAGTAAAACTCTGCCCGCTTTACTAACATAAACATTTATGTTATGCGTACCATAAATACGTTCTAACTTCTCATTGTAAGGTTACCTGTTTCCGTCTCTTCATAAGTAAAGAAAGTATGTCTTGAGATTCTGTAGTAATAGATTCATCATATCGTAAATTCAATATTGCTTTTACGACTGCATGACTTAGAAATCTTACAATTCTGCCAGCTCACCAATCTATAACAACCTAATATTTATAATTGATAATCATTGTGTTTTCCTAAGCTGAATATTTTGAAATCCTTTAAGGATCGTGACAGTGAATATTGCAAAATCGTTCATAATTTCTTCCTTTACACACATATTTCTCGGTTAATTATTCACACAACATTTGCAATTTTATGCGCTAAGCAATACACAATGTGTAAATGCCTGAACAAGCGTCGTGCATATCCAATGTTGTAAGGTGAAAATCTACATTTAATTGGAACCATCCATGTGTTTATGAGAAAAATCCATGTTCTAGGGCACCATAAATAATAAGAAAGAAATTATTTGATATATATAAATATCCAATAAAAGAGGTTAATTAACAAATCTGAAATGCAGAGATTAGTTAATTACAAGTTTTAATTTAATTACAATTTTCACTTTAATGAAACATTTTCACCGAAATATTCTATTGAAAGGGCAAGTTACAGAAGGGGCATTTTATTTAGATTTCGAGTAAGAGGAAAACAAACGATGCTAAATATCAACGTCAAGAATATGAAAGGAGAAAATGCCACACGGGAGCTCTCGAGGAGTAAATTCTGTCAAATTGAGATTGATATCCGAAATATTATAACACGAAATAACTTCTTCAAAAACAAAGTCTTTTGGCATTTTATCCATTTGTTCATGTTTATAGAATGGAAACATTAGCTCAGCATTCGTCAAACGACTGTATGAATAATACCAATTAATGAACGGTTCGAATTTTCTTTTTGTTTTTAAATAATGCACATCGTATAATTTATTGCATATAAAATGATGTACTGATATGATATTTCACACATTATTTACATTATTTACATTTGACGGATATTTGTCCTCATCTTGTTTGCTGTTAACACAACGTTTCGGCTGTTATACCCTCCAGCCTTCATCAGATGTCTTGGGGAAATGTCGAACCTGTGTTCTCATTCGTGAGGTAATTTTCGATGCTATTATTATTATTGTTATTATTATTATTATTATTATTATTATTATTATTATTATTATTATTATTATTATTATTATTATTATTATTATTATTATTATTAATTATTATTATTATTATTATTATTATTATTATTATTATTATTATTCAGGTTACTGCTTGGAGTCGAACTAGGAAATTTCCCCAAGCCACCTCATAAATGCTTGAGGGTATATCAGCTGAAATATTGTGTTATCAACAAAGATGAGGACAAATATCCGTCAAATGTAAATAATGTAAATAATGCACATAATTCCTCCTCTCTTAAATATAGAACTGGTATTCCATAGATTGTCTCAATACAACATCAAAGAGTTTATAGAAATATGTGATATTCAAGAATAAAAAATCAAAGATGTCTGGAGTGTTTTTTTCCTATTAAATATTCATCATTGATTATTTTTGCAAACAACATAGATACTTACCCCCTCCATTTATTCAAATATAATGTATACATAAAATGGAAACATATATAGGCACACATACACATAAATACACACACACACACACACATATATATATATATATATATATATATATATATATATAATATATATATATATAGGTACACATACACACGTATATATACACACATACATATATATATACATATACATATATATATACATATATATATATATGTGTGTGTGTGCGTGTGTATATATATATATATATGCATATAACTGCATACATACATATATATGCGTGTATGTGTGTATGTGTACCTATATATGTATGTATACATAAATAACGATATTATTGATAAATAATAAGAACGTAAGTGGCTAGTAAGCATAAAAAGTTAAAAGGTAAATTTATAAATTTATAATTATAGCCGTAGCTATGATTAAGAGCACCAGATATTACCAAGTTTGCTAGAAATAAGAGCCGATACTTTCTCAAATAAGCCACAATAGCACTGAAAATTTAACAAGCAGAACGATATCGAGAAGCAAGTGACAAGACAACCTACCGTTGCTTGGGAAAAGATTCGAATGAATTTTCAGATATACCCATATCACGTGTTTGGAACTCATGTCTATAGCTTATTTGAATATTTTTGACACTTATCTCTAGTATCTTATACCCTTAATTATAATCATAATTATAGTTATACATTTATATGTATGCATATAATGTATGTATATATATAATATATATATATATCTATATATATAATTTGGTGAATAGAAAGATGAATAATCTTGTTGCAGATAAATCAAAAGTTTAACCGATACCTTGGTAGCAAAAAGCACAGCAGAAGACCAGCATGGTTGGAGGTACAACCATATGGTGTTGCAACCGTGCGTTGGTGCGGATAATTGAATTTTAATATTATTAGTGAATTGAAGAAATGGAGTTGAACGAAGATCGGCCATGGGCTCTTAGGAGCCTCGTTCGATTTGTTTTGCTGCGCCTCTGTTCTGTTTTTGTTTTTGCCAACGGAATTCCTATTTCTTCCTGAAGAGAAAGACACAATATGGTCTCCTTATTCAATCGGAATTTGGGAAATTGTGGCTTTCGAAACACGTGTAGAATGCAATAAAACGATTTCTGTTCAATCTTCGTTCAACTCCATTTCTTCAATTCACTAAAGCACTGTTGGAAAGACCTTTGCCCGCGTTATCCTGGCCAGGCTACAACTACTTGCTTCTCGAATCTATCCGGAATCGCAGTGTGGCTTTAGAAGAAGCAGATCAACTATCGATATGATATTCTCCATACGCCAACTTCAGGAGAAGTCCAGAGAGCAGAAAATGCCATTATATATGGCCTTCATTGATCTAACAAAGGCTTTTGACTCGGTAAGCAGAATAGGCCTCTTCCTCCTGCTCCAAAAAATCGGATGTCCACCAGAGCTGCTGAGGATCATCAAGTCTTTCCATGATGACATGCAAGGCACCATACAGCACAACGGTTCAACATCAGCCGCCTTCCAAATAAAAAACGGGGTAAAGCAGGCTGTGTCCTCGCTCCTACATTGTTTGGCATCTTCTTCTCACTCTTGCTGTCACATGCCTTTCAGACATCAGATGATGGAGTGTTTCTGCACAGTAGAAGTGACGGGAAACTGTTCAATCTCTCGCGCCTGCGTGCCAAGACCAAAATCAGAAACGTCCTGATCAAGGAGATGTTATTTGCTGATGATGCCGCTCTGGTAACACACACAGAAGAAGCCCTCCAAAGGCTCATTAACTGTTTTGAGCAAGCATGTAACGACTTTGGCTTAGCTATCAGCCTTAAGAAAACCAACATCATGGGCCAGGCTACATCGGACATCCCAAACATACATATTGGAGACCACAGATTACAAGAGGTGGAGAAGTTTACCTATCTGGGCTCTACCGTCACCTACAACCTATCCCTTGACGCTGAGCTCAATATACGCATTGGCAAGGCAGCTGCTGCGATGGCCCAACTCTCCAAACGGGCTTGGGACAACAATAAGCTGACCAAGACCACAAAAATGAAGATCTACCAGGCATGTGTACTCAGCACTCTACTGTATGGAAGCGAGACCTGGACGCTATACACACGCCAAGAGCGTCGCCTAAACATCTTTCAGCTGCGCTGCCTCCGAAAAATCCTCCACATCAAATGGCAGAATCATATCCCCAACAAAGATGTCCTCAGGCAAGCAGGAATACCAAGCATGTTTGCACTCCTCACACAAAGACGTATGAGATGGCTTGGGCATGTTAGCCGTATGAAAGATGGCAGAATCCCCAAGGACATACTCTACGGAGAGCTTGCTAGGGGTACTAGGTCTGTGGGTAGACCGATCTTGCGTTACAAGGATGTTTGCAAAAGGGATATGAAGGCCTGCAACATCAACATTAGCGGTTGGGAGGCAGTCGCCGGCAACCGTGGAGAATGGCGACGTACAGTAAAAGAGGGTATACAGAGGAGTGACAGAAAGAGGAGGAGAAATGGAAGAAAGGAAGAGACATAAACAAGAGACCATGGCACTACAATCAGCCAGGAACAGTCTTCGCTACATTTGCAGTACCTGCCAGAGGGAGTGTTTGTCCAGGATGGGACTACACAGCCACAGCAAGAAATGTAACAGGAAATAAAATATAACAGCCGGACTAGACCTAGAAAAAAAAAAAAATGCGCAACTCCATTGTCTCCCGAGACAGAAAGGATGCCAAACAATATATATATATATATATATATATATGATTGGCTCTCTCGTTGAGAACGACAAATGGGGGATCTGTAAAATATGGTGTTAATACTCTTCTACAGATACGAATGTGTCACTTGAGTTCTGCTGGTGCCTTGCAAGACTTATGCCAAATGAAACGAAAGAACTTATTCCTCTCGAGCATCTCTGGTTCACTTACTATATATTTTCTTGATTAAACGGTAAGACCTGCTTTGCTTCGTGCCGCAAAGCTTTAGGTTGAGAGGAGCAGCGTTTTGCCAGCGTGACTCCATGCTTGTATGGATTGTTCTAGATGTTGGATTCGATTTGCCACAAATTTTGGAACTCATGGGAAGCAAAACTGTCAGCAGGTGTTTCGTTCTCATGTTTCGTTTTCCCAGGAATAAAAATGGAAAGTTGCATCGCTTCAGATTGCCTTTATATTTATCTCTGAATTGCCAGAGTGGCCTCCTAAATGACCTTCCAGTCGGGAAATGGTTAAAGGGGAGTTGCTTCGCAATTCTGACACCACTTATAAGAGTAAGATGACCTGATAATCTAAGCTGTAATTAGATGCGGATGTCTTCAGGACGTTGCATTTTATTACCGCATCGCTGTTTCGAATATGGTCACACCATTTTCTGTTGAAGATAGTACGCAAGCATCGCATATGAAGATGATGAAACTGGTTGATGTGCTTTCGGTACAGGGTCGCAAATTCTGCCCGATATGGCAACCATGTCAAAACAACCGACTTATATACATCAACTTTCAAATTCGTGGACGCGCCAAAGCGTTTCTTAAAGCTTAGCGAAAGTAAAACTACAATACTCGATGCTGAACTCAGTTTATATATTCAGATATCAATGTGTATCAGCTAGAGGGATACAAATAATATCAAACACAGATACATAGGTTTGTATTTTGCTTGTTCGTAGGGAGGATTCGCTTCCAGAAATAAAAGAATATATTCACAGTCATAAATATTGTGCTAAAACACCTGGAATCATAGGTAAGCTAGATAACTTACAACAGCGATAAACATGGATGTGTCGTCATTTGTGTGCCTTGCAAATACCGCGTAACAAAAATAAGACTGGATGCAAGCTAAATCTCATCACACACACACACTCAAATACACACACACACATCTATACATCATGGTGGGCTGTTATTTCATCCGGTATTGTGAAGAGGTGGATGTCTACTTCATTTCTGAAGACATCTACTAAATACCTTACGCAGATTTCTGAATTTTTGTGGCAAGGCTTTGAAAATCTGTCGGCCTTTGAACCCTACAATATTGCAGTGCCTGGTCCTGAATTCAGTTAGAGGTGGATGGTACCTTTGGTACAATAAAATGGTGAACAGTTCATGCAATTGTATAACGTACAATGCTGATATATATATATATATATTATATATATATATATATATATATATATATATATATAATATATATATATATATATATATATATATATGTGTGTGTGTGTGTGTGTTGTGTGTGTGTGTGTGTGTGTGTGTGTACATATATATATATATACATATATGCATATATATATATACATATTATATGTATATATATATATATATATATTCATATATATATATATATTCATATATATATATATATATATATATATATATATTATATATATTCATATATATATATATTTATATATATATTTATATATGTGTGTGTATGTCACTTTGGCATTATGGAGTTGAAGGGATTGTAATATCTGTGGCTTCTGGGGAAGTTTTTCTTAATTAATGCCAGGAAGCTCCTAGTTACGTTATGGACAACCCGAAGTCCTTAAATATTCTTATCAAGTGCTTCCTGAACTGGTCCATAGCGTGGCCGTTGATATGGTTTGAGATAGCCAGGCCGTCGTCCCTATATACAGTAGGTCGATATAGGTGGATACATCTCATACGTCAATTACTAACCCTCAACGCTACCAAACACCAACGCTTACCAGTCCCCCACGCTTACCAACACCCAGCGCTTATTATGTGCATGTATACTCATCTATGCGCGCGTGAGGTTGGAAAATATACACTATTAAATGAGATTATATTTTATAGTATACGTATACGCATACCTAGATATACACTCACACAAATACATTATTTATTACGGTTATTATCTTTATATTATATCGCACACACACACACACACTTGCACACTAACACACATATATATATTTATATATAAAAATGAGGTTGTGTGCTGTCTGTCTCCTACGATTTAGATTCCTAACTACTCCCACATTTTGCGGTGCAGTTTAACCAAAACCGGGTACCTTATAGTCGTGATTCATATCGAGCCCTTCTGGGTATTAGCGCGCGTCTACGATGAGTCTACGATTTAAAAAAAATTACCATCAATTTTTCCCATTTTTAATGCATTTTTGACATATATAAGGGAAGTAACTCGCTAAAAATTTATTACAAAGTCTCAGAAAGTAAAAAGCTACAGTAACACCCCACCCCTCTGTGGTTAGCCATATTGAGATGGCTATTATACTTTACATCTCTAAAAATGCTTATATAGTTATTTCCATTACAAACCCGAGCAACGCCGGACGATACTTCTAGTATTAACTAAAATTAAATTATTTTGATCCGTATTTACAAAATTTTGCTGCAGTCCAACTACGCTTTGCTTCAACATCGTCTAAGAGTGTCACGGGGGTATTTACGCCGTTTCAATTGTAACATAACAGAGGGATGAAACTAAAGATTAAATAAGAACTGATATGATTCACTACATAAATACATTACTTTCAACATCTGTGTAATATATCAAGTTGCAACTAACAAGTTATTGCTTTCGTGAACTCGCGTTAATATGTTGTACAATTATTTGCATTAAAGTTTTGAAGTGTATCACTCCTTATCATATACGTTATTAAGTATCACCACGTTTTTTTACTATACCTTTGATTGATATCTTATACATCTGGTCAAGTATCTCATGTTTCTGATATCAAGTTATCGAAATATAAGTATTATATATCGGGAATAAAATATTCCATGGTGTCATCCGTACTTTGAATTAAATAAAATGAAATGCAAGAAAAGAAAATATTCTTCAGTGAACGAATTTAATTTTGAGGAAGATTCTTAGTGTTTAAGCGTTTATCGCCAATTAATATATTTCCTCTCTAAGTGTATTCGTACTTTAGACTTCTCATATTTTTGTTACGTATTCTACAATTCTCTTCGTTGCGCCATAAATTTCAGAAGTCTTCATTTTATATTTTTCCTATTCGTGTATATATACAATGTATATATTTATGAGTGTACACACAAATGTACATAATACACATTCATTCATCTACATTATTACTATCTGATATATATATAGATATAGATATATATATACATACAAACATACATACATACATACATATATATATATATATATACA
>NC_043001.1:7272337-7277337 GCF_006345805.1 Octopus sinensis | reverse complement strand
TATTAGACCTCTCTCTAATCATTCCGCTGTGGTGGCCGTAAAAACGGAATGTTTCGGATGCAGAATGTTGTTCACATTAGGATGTATATTACTCAATTATTTCAAATCTGTTATAAATAAGGTGATCTTAGTGTTATCACTTTAGAAGTAAAGGTGAAAGAATGAAAGTGAAACAATATTATAGCCTTATCACATTAGAATTAGAAGTGAAACTATTATAACACATTACAATGTGGATGTTATTCTTCCACTTTTGACACGTAATAACGAACCAGTTCCAATGTTATACAGTCTTAAACCAAATGAAAATTAAAATAACATGCTAACACTCACGGATTCTGATACTATTACCTTGTTAAATTTGATTTGATTTGGTCGATCCATTTGAGAGTGCATAGGGAATAGACAGACAAACAGAGAGACAACGAATTTTATATATATACATAATGAAAAATACTTCACGGATGGAGATTCAATATTTTTATTAATGCATTGTATATTAATACATATATATCGAGATTACAATTACTTTTATGGGACTACCTCAACATATCTAGAGGAGATACTATTGTTATTATTAATAACATCAATGGATCCTACGGGAGCTCATTTATTCGATGTGGGTACATCATCAGACACATTTTGCAATAGTTAACTTTAGATATTCTTATGGTTTGGACTTCAGGTTATTAATCGTTCTACGCCAATCTAACAGCTCTGTTGGGCGCTACTTGTAAATTCGTGCAAACTACGTAGAAGCAGAGCAGTTTGAAAGTGATTGTTTTGTTTGTTGTTTATTTAGCGACACCTGTGGATATAAAATGTGGGAAAGAGAACGAAAACAAAAAGGAAAAGAATAGAGAGGATCTAAGATTGTGAGTTGTATTCAGTCTATTGTACGCAGGCAGTACGACAGGATGAGTAGAAAATAAAAGGACTGGGGAACGCGGGAACGACTGGGGATATGAGGGGAAGAGAGAAAGAGAAAGAAAAGGAGAAAGATGTGGTGTATTAAAGATGTAATATTATTTAATTGACATCGGAATAGATCCCCTCCCACCGCCACAACCCAAGTTTCTCTTATTACAATGTTATAAATACACAAATGTCATAAATCAAATGATGAGTTATAATTTGATTTTATCATTATTATTATTATCATTCAGTAGTTTTATTTTTATAACGTGCTTTCACTTCACTACCGAGCGCAGCTCTGTGTGCCTTGGGTATGTACAGTGATTTGTTGTGATGCTCTGATGTTTACTGTATTGAAAGTGTTCTGCGTAGGATGTGTGTCGTGCCTAGTAGTGCAATTTTCTGTATGTTATATGTGTTTGTAAGTCCTGGTGTTTTTGTTATGTATTTGTCTGAATACTTTTTATCATGCCTAATGCACCTACTATAATAAGAATTGTTTCTGTTTTTAGATTCAACATTCTAGTTACCTCTATTTCCACGTCTTTGTATTTAGAAAGTTTCTCCATTTCTTTTAGAGAGACGTTGTTATCTGCTGGTATTGATACATCAATTAGAAAGCATTTTTTTCTTCATGATCTCTGACAAATATATCTGGTCTGTTGGCCTTAATTTCTCTATCTGGCATATCCCAGAGCATGGTTGCTTTCTCGTTTTCTGTGACCTTTTCTGGTGTGTGCCTATACCATCTTTTTTCTGTTGTTATTCCATAATGTTGGCATAGTTTCCAGTCTATATAGGTCCCAACTGTGTCGTGTCTGTGAATATACTCCTTAGCTAGGACTGGGCAGCCAGAGATAATATGAATTATTGTTTCTTGTCCATCTCCACATATTCTGCAGTTACTTGTTATATTTATTTTCATTACATGTTTTTGGTAATTTCTGGTGGGGAGGCTTTGGTCTTGTGCTGCAATTAAAAACCCCTCTTTCTCTGCTTTGAGTCCTGAGCATCTCAACCATTGCTGGGATTTTTGTTGTTGCTTTTGTTGTTGTTGTTGTTGTTGTTGTTGTTGTTGTTCTTTTTCTTCTTCTTCTTCTTCTTCTTTATATTATTATTATTATTATTATCATCATCATCATCATCATCATCATCATCATCATCATCATCATCATCATCATATCATCATCATCATCATCATCATCATCATAAACATCAATTTTTGTGAAATAAATTGGCGTCATCCAAATTATTTTATTCGTTGGTTTTCGTGTTAGTAGGTATTCGAATTTCGCTCACGCTGTGTTGCCCACCCACTTTTCTTAATGTAGTTACGTCCAAGTACTCATAGCACTATTAAATCCTTTCTACTATAGGCACAAAGCCTGAAATTTGGTGGGAGAAGTCAGTCGACCCCAGTACGCAACTGCTACTTAATTTATCAACTCGGAAAGGATGAAGGGCAAAGTCGACCTTGACGGAATTTGAACTCAGAACCTAAAGAGAGACAAAATGCCGCTTAGTATTTCACTTGGCCCCGGTTGGGTTACTTATGCATTGTTTGAAGAACATTCCCATATGATGTTCGAATATAAGTGATAAAATCTTAAAATACGCATTTCTTTTTACCCTAACATGTAATTAATTCAGCTATATTAAGCATAAGACTTAACTAAACTTCTTATGTTAAGCAGTGCGAAATATAAAAGAGCATTTACTATAGCCGAGATACTAATAACATAAAAGCTCATTGTATTATTTAAATAACGAAGGGAGTTTATATCATGCGGTACAGTCTCTTATTTTCATCTAGTGCATTTAATGGCAATAGTCACTGCATAAACGTATGAGTGTATATATATATATATGATATATATGTAGATATATATATGTAAAACTATCTCTCTCTCCCCCTCTCTCTCTCTCTTCCTCTCTCTCTTTTCCTCTCTCTCTCTCTCTATATATATATATTTAGTATTATTTTGTGTGGGTGTGTATGTGCTGGTGGGTGTTTATGTATATACGAGGGCGTGCTGAAAATCTCCTGGCTTTGGGTAAAAGAATATTCTTGAGGGTCAGTTAATTATGATATTTTATTCAACATATTCCCCACTCAGATTAGAAATACTCGGAGTTGCGGTCGTTGGGGTTCTCTAAGTTCTGTAAAATATCTCGTAAGTTGCTGTCCCTGACCAGGCTTAAAGTTCCTTAAAGCCAGGAACTCTACAGCACTCCCTCCTGGCGTGTGAATATAACAAATAAAAAAGTATCCTCTCCCACATATTGCAGGTCTTGTGCCAAAGTTTGGCAATCATCGCTTCCTTCTCCCCTTCCTCCTCCCCCTACTCCTCCTCCTCGTCATCATCACGTTTATGAAGTAGTGTATTGGTCTCACGATTGCTTAATCGTGATTTCAATTACTAGAGAGGGTGGTACGTTGTGTGGCCGGATAGGTCTTTCGAACTTTCAATACGTGTGAAACGGAAACCATGATGGTCCTCTGGAGGACTTCAGCCCTCAGCTGTCTGGATTACTGCCCCGAACTGTTTTCACGAAATACTGTAATATTAAGAACATTCCACGAGTCTATACAGCGAAGCTACACGAAAAATATCGACAGTGTGTCATATCAGCTACTGGGAGAGACTGAAAGAGTTAAGACTCTACTTTCTGGGACGAGGGCGGGAATGGTAAGTTGTAATGTACATGTGGAAAAGCCTTAAAAAAGACTTCTGCCAAACTGTGACATTGTCAGTTAAACAAAAGCAGTTGGGTGGGTAGCTATTGCGTAGTACTAAAATTTCAAATACTTCTATTAGGATACAGGACCATGTACTGCGAGAGCTTGGGATGCAAGGGCCGACAGCTCTTCAACATCCTTCCGCAAAGCCTGGGAGATCTCCATGGCGTGGATATAGGCGTTTTTTAAACAGAACTGGATCTCCCGATTAACATACCCCCAAGGCAAGAAATACAGACGAGGGCAGCCACGTCAATCTCCCTCATCACAAAATATCACTTATCGGAGGTTTAGTGGAAATCTGGTAAACCAAACGGCGGTGCCCCAGTCAGGCCGCAGTCTTTCGGCTGAAGATAGAAAATAAAAAAAATATCTGTATTTTTTGACATAATTTGCTAAACAGTTATGCCGGCCAAAAAACACAGATGAAACTTTAATAAATAATGCACTTACAGCAGCGTTTACTTATTTATCTTGATTTTCCAATAGATAAATTTTTCCTAAACTTATCTCCATTTTATCTGCTGTTACATGTTATGGTTATAAAAAGAATACTCTTCTATCTGTCTTACATTTTAATTAGGGGAACTTAAATGTTTTGGAAGTTTTACATATATAGTTGCCAGCATAAGCACATATACGCATACAGCTTCACATGGATGATACATTTTCATGTTTCCCATAATGCAGTATCACGTTATAACAAATGTTGCATACGATACAAATTTGTCTTCGTTTTCTTCTTTTATTTCCCATGTGTGTCCTTGTAAATATAACGTTTCAAATATTTAGTGATAAAATTACTTTTATCTATTATATTCCGAGTAGCATTTAACATTTTTTCCAATCTTCGCTGAACATTGTTGGTTTCAGAAGTTACTTGTTGTTTTATATCATTTCGTACCATCTTTGTATTATTTAATGTTTCTTTCCCACATATATATTAACATTCGTGTTATCAATAATTATTCCTCAATACCAATTTCTTATCGTTTTCTTCCTAGATTTCCCTAGGTTGTTTTAGCCAATACATTGTTTGAGATATTGCGTGTTATAATTATGTTTAAATATATCTCTCAATGACTTTACCTTTTACTCTTTCAGCAACAACTTTACCAACACAATCATTCCAGGTTTAGATGTATAGCTTTCGTTTCTCACCATTTTCTGTTTTAGTTCTGCACAATGAATGGACAGGGAGTGACAGATTAAATTTTAGAATACCAAAAGACAATAAGGTCGACTATCAATTTCGGGTGTCCAACAAAACGTAGAAATGCAGATAAAACAAATAGGTAGCTATATATCATTGCATAATATTTCTTGATGGAGAATCATATTTTTC
>NC_043001.1:7234837-7267337 GCF_006345805.1 Octopus sinensis | reverse complement strand
CAAAGAGCAGGTTCTTCAGATTAAATTTGACTGAACATATGCTTTGGAGGTACACTAACGCAGGTACACAATAAAGCACACAAAGTCACGTATCGATTTTCAATGTTAACTACGTATACACGCACACACAAACACACACACACACACACACGTATATATGCGCGCATGTTTGTGTGTATGTGTGTTTACTTGTGCGCGTATACGTGTATATATATATATATATACATATATACACATATGTATGTATATGTACATATATATATATGTATATACACACACATATGTATGTATATATACATATATATGAATATATATATATATATATATATATATATATATTATATATATATATATATATATATATATATATATATATATATGTGTGTGTGTGTATATACAGACATTCGTATATGTGTGCCTGAGAGATTGAGTGAGAGAGAGAGAGAGATGTTTTATGTGTAGTACGTCTGCATATGTGTCTTATGTATTCCCGCTTGTGTTGCATACGTTTTCTGTGTTGAGAAAAGATTAAAATATATGCAGAAACGTTTATCAAAATGTCCTCATAAAATTCCTTTTTTTACTGAATTAATTTCACTAACCTGAATAATTCTGCGCTTAAATATACTGTACGTAATAAATTATTTCCGATTCTAAGAAAATATAGCAAACAATTTATGAGACAATTCAGTGTTGATTAAATCACATATTTTATTACTGGTTCGTACTTTGGCATAAAATAAATTACATCTTCTGGTAATTCCATGAAACTTATTGTAAGAATGTAAGTAAAAACGTTAAAATTATCCGTATATGCAGCTTAAATATGTTAAAGATATTTGCATGTTGCATAAATATAACATAAATTTGGTAACATGATTTGCACTTATCGTGAAAAGCAACTTCAAAAATACTCTTAAACCAGTAAAATTTCTTGGTTGTTGGTGTTTGTTCCTACTCGAGCCATTCCCAGCCTATCAGGACCGGTTTCCCTTTTCGTTGGCGTATAGGTTCCCCACCTCGACGGAACGCTGGTCCGCTGGAGAGTGAAATTTTGTTTCTTAAATTATACAAATTTTGTTCTTCACATTTAGATCTTGGGGACAATCTATTATACTCTTTGTATCTGTCCCTTCTCTTTATTTATTAATTTGTTAAATTATCTGGGATTTATTTACTAATTTCATCTTATGTATGTGCATTTATTTCTTTTGTGTGTGAGTGTATGAGTGCCTATCTACTCTGTATCTGTTGGTATTTGTGTCTAATTCTTGCACCCATTCTGTCTTTAGTCGTCATGTTGCGTAGAGAGGCGATTGTGGGTGTTTCTTTTCCATTTGTGTTTTCTGTTGAGACACGGTCTGTGATTATTATGTGCGTGCCCTCTGTAAACGAAGTGTCATGTATTCTCTAAGCGTTGATAATACCTTAATGCCTATGTTATTAACTGTGCCATTACATTCTCATTGGACATATTGGCAGAGCCCTGACGAGCTATTATCCTTATTGAGATTCGCCAATGTCCACCTATCCGCTCCTCTATGCTATGAACCGTCTCTCCAAAATACGTGTTCTCGTTTCTGCACCGTTCCTCAGTCATCATATGCTATAGATTACATACCTTTTGTTACAGTTAACCAGTGAGTTCATCCTACAGTTGTTTTCCTTACGTGGGAGTTTTTGAATGGACATGTTCTAAAAATCAGGGATTCCTGTCCTTTGTCCTAATTTAATCCATAGATTTATCTTGCCTAATGTTATTCTCACGAAATATAGCATCCAGGTAGTTTTGGCTGTCATACCATAATTTGACCTTACTTACCTTCGTGTCCTTTCTATGTTGTTCCCTGATTTATTCTTCTATATCAGGCAGATCCCATTTGCATCATTCTGTAGGATGGGCTTAGATGTCGCTCTTTTGTACACTCTAGTCCTCTGTTTTTGGCTGTAGCCAGAGAACTCCTTGCGGTGGATGAAGTGTTGTATATATTTTGTCCTATTCCGTTGTTTCCTTCAATTCCGTTGTAACACATTTCTTATCACTTTCACCGAGTCAGCTACTAGTATAGTCAACTCGATAACAGTTAGGTACACGAAAGTTTATGTATATATATATATATATATATATACAGAGAGAGAGACAGCTAGACAGACAGACAGAGAAAGAGAGAGAGGGAGAAACACACACATATATATATATATACCTACGCAAACACACACATATATATATACATATACATATGTTTATACATACAGACATAGATGTGTGTGTGTGTGTGTGTAAGTGTATCGGCTTATCTAACTGCTACCTATGATCTTCTAAGCACTAGGAAACATGACAATTGTCTAGACACAGTACGCACAAATACCTCATTCTAACTTTCATAACAGTTTGTTTCATTTTGCATAATAATAATTTAATTAGCGAACAGGTTTAGTAATCATTGTATCAAATGTCTTTTATGAGACACTTGCATCTCACATTTTATGTTATATTTTTTAAACTTCTATGGTTTGCAATAATTCTTCCGACATCTTCAAGTTTTCTCATTTTCAATGAACGCTATTCTATTGATTGAGGTTTTCTTTCTCCGAAATATTTAATTCGATATGTTTAAAGACACCAAATTGAAAAGAATATTGCAAAAACAATGTTATTATGAACACGCATTACATGTCACATTGCCCATGTCACGTAAACAAAATGTAATCACGTTACTTCCCAAATAATACACTTAGTTATAATGTTAGTTATAATACTAACCTTAGACTACAAACGAATATATTTCGACTCTACGAAGTTTTGATGAGTGGCAGAATGATAAAACGCAAATGGGAAATGAAATTATAATTTCAATAGAATTTAACCGTAATCTCATTTTGTGATTATTCTAATAGGCACAATACATTCTTTGTACTTAAAGATTAACTTCTTTTCAATTAAGAAAAAAATTAAAAATTTATTTTCATTAATACTTGTGGCTTTCTATAATAGCTATTGAATTTTGTGCTGAGACTGAATATTTTTCCGAACGACACGCATATAAAAGCACGAATACCTAATCAGCGCACAGACGTATATGAGATTATGTATGCGTGTATGGTGGCGGAGTTTGCTTCAGAAAACTGCGGCCCTTAGATCGATCGTATTTCTGCCAAATATTTCGCTTGCCTGATCACGCATTATGTCACTTTTGTTCAATCTGTGCATCATAAATTCACTTGCTTTAATTGTAAGCTTTCTCTCTCCTTGTCTTTCATACATTCTACCTTACCATTTATCGATCTAAGAAATGGATGTGCTTAGCTATTCCCTGATATATTGCTAACATCTCAGGCCATATCGGACGTCATAGATTAAAGACATCCTCACCTTAATATAGGACACGAAACTAGGTGAATGATGACGTCAGTCAGACCCGGTCTATATATATAGGTGTGCGTGTTTATTTCTGTGCGCATATTATGTGTACAGCATTGTAATGATAACAATATAAGCAGTGAAAAAAGTCGATGAGTTGGTAAATTCGTTAGCATGCCGGACAAAATATTTAACAGTATTTCATCCGTCTTAATGTTCTGATTCAATTAACTGTGTCGATGTAATCAATTTATCCCCTCACCCAAATTTCTGGCCTTGTGCCAAAAATTGAAATCAATACACGCGTCGAAAGAAAATGCTGTGTTTGTTTTAATCAATCTTACGGTTTGTATACAAGTCTCACAAGGTACGTTTTCCAAAGATTTATCGTTTCTGAAAACACACGTCTTAGTTTTTAAACGAGCCAAATTTACGCTGGTTCATTTTACATCTCTTCACTCAAATAAATATAAATGGCATTGTGATTTGATCCCACCGATCTGGCATTAAATACTAAATTTACGCGAATTATTGTTGCATAAGTTTTATTAACTTTACACAATATTTTATGAAAATAGTTAGTTGCAAATACACATACAGACAAACACACACGCATATATATATATATATGTATGTATAAAGTTAATCCAAACAAGAAAGCACAAAAAACACAGCAACGCGAGGACGTGGAACAAATATAGTATTATTGGATATATATATATACATGAATGTATAGCCATAAATATGTATACACATACATACATATAGAGAGTGTGTATATTAGCGATATTTTTCATATTAGAAAATGCTTAATTCGACATCTAGATAATATTGGACCGGAATGGTGCCACTGAAAACAATATATCTCATATATATGGTATTGCTTCTGCCAAAGAAACCCGTTAAATACATATCCATTATATACCAATCTAATGTTTGATCAGAATGGTGCCACGATAAGTGATATATTCTCTCTCTATATATATATACACTGCGTTGTTTTGGCTACAGCTTAACCTCTTGAATATATATCTCTTTATTTCAATCGGTGCAATGGTTATTTCTGATGTTTATTAGCAATCGCAGAGCGATAAACATACAGTTTCTATCTTACATGCTTATACAAAAATATGTAATCCACTCTGCTTTGTATTTCAACATTTTTAATATTAAGTAGATATAAAGTATCAGCGTTTTCTATATATGTGAGGTTAAGTTTTAATCGATTGCATGATAAAAGGCAAATTAGAATTAATATAGAAGAAATCAACGTTCTATTTTTGCTATTGATGATATTACATACACTTACCTAAATTTAAATATGCTTCGAACAAATATTGGCCCAGGCCATGTCTACCTTAATAGCGCACCCTGAAAAGATTGCTAAAGTCAAGTTCTGTGGTATTATGGCACATTAAAGTAGGGAGTCTTGTTGAGTGAGTTGTATCCGCTGTTGGGAGATTATCTGCTCTCACTTGAAGATATTTATCCAGATTCCGTTTAAAGGAGAAGGGATTTTTCCTCTTCGAAAGATATATAGGACCGGGCCTGTTAAGGGAAGTAAATTGTCATGCGTTGTATGTATGTGTTATGATCCAGATTTGCGTAGGGGATGTATGGCACGTGTTCGTAGCCTTTGATTAATATTGAAACTAATGTTAAGGTCATACATACTTGCATACATATATATATATATATATATATATATATATATATAGATATATATATATATATATATATATATATATATATATATATATATATATAATATATATATATATTATATATATATATATATATATATGTATATCGGAGTACTTATTTTTAATTTTTGTACATTTTTATCATTATTCTTTTGCAAAAAACAATGCAATTTTCTTTTTTTCCCCTTTCTAATTAAAAAAAAAACTTTTTAAAACATAAATATTCTTGACAAGTCATACAATGACGAAAACCGGTTGAATAAATATATATTTATATATTTTATCAATTTCTCATTTTATTAAAATTTTCTTTCATTTGAGCATTCTGCATTTTTAAAAAAATGTTTCCTTACTTATCATTTCTCCACGTGCGGTCAACACAACCCCACCATTTATTGATCTATATATATATATATATATATATATATATATATATATATATATTATATATATATATATATATATATATGTATATCGGAGTACTTATTTTTAAATTTTTGTACATTTTTATCATTATTCTTTTGCAAAAAACAATGCAATTTTCTTTTTTTCCCCTTTCTAATTAAAAAAAAAACTTTTTAAAACATAAATATTCTTGACAAGTCATACAATGACGAAAACCGGTTGAATAAATATATATTTATATATTTTATCAATTTCTCATTTTATTAAAATTTTCTTTCATTTGAGCATTCTGCATTTTTAAAAAAATGTTTCCTTACTTATCATTTCTCCACGTGCGGTCAACACAACCCCACCATTTATTGATCTATATATATATATATATATATATATATAATGTATATATACAACTTATAAACAAGGGCAAAACAAAAAAATTCTAATGCCAAATATGCCGAAAATAGACACTTCGTCGATAAAAATATAATTTATCACTATAAGTACGTGTCTCGAAGAAAGCCGACAGCAATTTCTAAAAAAAGTCCGTTATTACCATATCGGACCCGATTTCAGAGTTAATTCATAAGAACATTCTCTTCATCAGTGATAAATGCGGCAGTGGATATAATGTGTATGTATATATATATATATTTGTGTGTGTGTGTGTGCGTGTGTGTGTGTGTGTGTGTGAGTTTGTGCTTGTGTGTGTGTGTGTATGTACATATAGAGGTGGAAATTCATTGATGCCAAATCAGGCGTGTATGTCGGGTGTTGCAGCACTTCCCAGCCATGCGTTTGAATGGCTTCCTTGGTCACATTGGCGATATGAGGGAGGGCGTTGTCGTGCAGCAAAATTCCATGCTGACGGTTAGGTCTTTTCTCTTGAATAACCGTGTTGAGTCACTCCATCTGTTGATCATAGAGTTCCGCGTTGACCGTTTGGTTCCGTTCAAGCAATTCGTAATGGATAATCCTTTCCTAGTCCCACCATACGCACAACATCGTTTTACGCGGATGAAGACCTTGTTTCACGCGCGATGTCGCTTGTTTACCGGGGCTAAGCCATTCCTTGCGCTGCTTCATATTGATGTACAGGCACCATTTTTCGCCACCAGTAACGATTCCGTAAAGAAATAACTTGCATGTGATGGTGACAGTCTTTTGTAGAAGAGTAATGTTCCCATTCTGCTATTAAAAGTTACATAAAGGGTGGCCAGCTGGTCGAATCGTTACCACGCTCGATGGAATGCGTAGCGGTATTTCGCCCGTCAAAAGGCGGAGAGCTGGCAGAAACGTTAGCAAGTCGGGCGAAATACTTAGCGGTATTTCGGCTGCCGTTACGTTGTGAGTTCAAATTCTGCCGAGGTCGACTTTGCCTTTCATCCTTTCGGGGTCGATAAATTAAGTACCAGTTACGCACTGGGGTCGATGTAATCGACTTAATACCTATGTCTGTCCTTGTTTGTCCCCTCTATGTTTAGCCCCTTGTGGGTAATAAAGAAATATTTATTTCGCCCGTCACTACATTCTGAGTTAAAATTCCGCAGAGGTGTACTTTGCAGTTCATATTTGCGGGGTCGGTAAAATAAATAGCAGTGAATCACTGGGGTTCGTGTAATCGGCTATCCACCTCCCACCAAATTTCAGGCCGTGTGCCTATAATAGAAATGATTAAGTTGTTACCTACGAAACAGCTGACAATTATCCATTGTAAGTTATTATTCATGAATAAACAAGTAAATAAGTAAGTAAATATAAATAAACAAATGAATAAGAGTAAACGAGTGAAAAATACTATCTTACGGCTGTTTCTACTGTTGGGTGATCCACACTGCCAAGTTTGTATTACTGGCATGATGTGGAAAACTTGGCAGATTGAGCAACCCCATAGAAGAAACAGCCGTAAGAGCTTGGTATTTCTTCACTCATTTATTATTAGGCATTTGTTTATTTTGATTACTTATACATTCGATTGTAATCAATTAATGAATAGATATAAGTGAATATCTACAGGCTGATGTTTGTCCACTGATTTTGTTATTTGCCCTATATATATGTGTGTGTGGGGGGGGGGCTGTTCTATCAAATCATATGCTCCACATAGGGGATCTCTACATTTGGTAAGTTACATCATTTCTTCCGCTGATGCAAATCTTGCTTTGGTAAGAAGCTTCTTAAGATTTGGTGGTTGCCTTCAGCTGTTGATTATTTGCGGTTCTTTTTTTATTTGTCGGAGACATGGTGACGGGTGTAAAATTGGTAGAAGGTGTTTGTTTGTTCGTAAGATATTGTGGTTCCTGGGATGTTCTGAGTTCAAACTCCACCGAGGTCGACTTTACCTTGTATATTTTTTTTAGACACGTATGTTGTGTTGGGTAGCATTTATTGCTGTTCAAACCTGAACTGCGGCAAATATAGGAAGTAATTTCGATATTTAAATGACAATGATGGTCCCTAATCTTGGGTTCAAATTTTGGTAACGAGCCAGCAATTCGATGATTGGTGGGGTAAGTCCATTGCTTTGTCCTCAGTGTTCGACTGGAACTTGATTAATCGACCTCGAAAGGATAAATTCAGATCACAAGAAGGAACTAAATGCCGCTATGCATTCTAACCGGCATTCTGCTAACAATGCTGCCAGCTCGCCGCTTTTAGACGGCGGCTAATACTATAAATTAATTAAAAGTGCATTTACAGAAGAGAAAACAGAAAATGGTGGATTCATAAGTACCTCATTATAGAGGAATTTCAAGATAAGTATTTCTGAGATGAGGATGAAACATAAGTCGTTAGTTTTTTGAATAAATACATGATGATATGCAAAATAAAAAAAATAAAATCAAGGTGAGAATTGCATATAGATATGATACTATAGATGCCATATTGTGAAGTAGGCTAATGTGTTGCTTTTACTCAAGTACTTAAATATTGCAATATAATTTCATAATTAGCGCATCTGCTCTGATTCCAGTAAAGTAAATTATGATATGATGTTTAGCATTGAAAATGATAGAAATTATAACAGGTGCTTCACTTCTGTAATTGTGAACGCACGTTGTGATACGTACATACAGAAATCGGGAGGGGAAGAGCTAGAGAGGTGCAAGGTAGAAAGGAGGAGGACAGAGATGTGAGAGAGAAAGTGAGAGAGAGGGAGAGTAAAGGAGGGAGAGAGAGGAAAAACAAGCAAGAACGAGAGTAACATAAGCACATGCATAATATATACCCACAAAGACAATCAGCGTGTTTCTGTACGCATGTGTATACGTATGTGTATATACATCAAAATTGTGACTGCGTTTATTTGGCTTATGTTTGCAGTTTTGATAATGGGTTTGAAAGCCTCAGTGATATATGCTTAGTTATGGAAATCACCTGCATATCACACACACACACACACATACACACACACACACACTCACACACGCACGCACACACATACACACACACATACACACACAAAGACACACACAATATATATATATATATATTTGTCAAAAAAAATTAGCATTCCAAAATATAACAATGCGTATATGCATAAACACATAGAGACACGCAAATATAGACGCACGTACACACACATACACACACACACACACACACACACACATACACACACACACACACACACACAACACACACACACACACATACACACACACATACACACACAAAGACACACACAATATATATATATATATATATTTGTCAAAAAAAATTAGCATTCCAAAATATAACAATGCGTATATGCATAAACACATAGAGACACGCAAATATAGACGCACGTACACACACATACACACACACACACACACACACACACAAGCATGTCAGTATGTATGTATTATTCATGTAAAGTAAAGTATTCTCGAATTGTAATTAACAACCAAGTGGATGAAAATGGCATTTAGCTAGACTAGTTATTTTCTCTGTCTAATATATATTCCTCCATGCTCTTTTTACGTATATCAAAATGACATTACCTAGTTGTCTTATGAATTATGATTTATACCTAATTATTTTAATCTTCAGGTATAAAATGAATCTACGTGCTACTTTCGATAAGTGAAAATCGAAATTTCAATTTCAAATTGTCATAATTCTAAATAATTTTAGACTTAATCTTTCTTTTTCTCTTGCTCAAGTAATTGATTCTTCTAAAATGAATAGTTTTAAAATTGTATTATTTTATGGGCCTCGCAATGTGAGCCTTTTTATTTTCGGCACGTAAAATGTTGATTGAGTGAACGCAACCCAATAAATCTTTCTCAGAAATAATTAAGACTCATGACTGCCATAGTAGTTAATATCCTCTTGAACCTGAATATAAGATTTTCAATGAAAGTTGAATCACGAATTATAGAAGCAATAAATATGAAAACAGATTATCAACTGACTAAAGAACCTCTTAAGCGAAGATCCTCGGATTTCATTGCAGATTTTGGAAGCATAATGACAAAATTGCACGAAACAAGAGGTTATATAAGCTACCGATTTCGAAGTCAAAGTGACTTTATTCAGATGAAGATAGCAAAACTGAAATTTGGCAATAGAGTAATGAACAATAAATTTATAGGAATTATATATGCAAGCACATGCAAACATCAAGATTCATATACACACATGCATGCTTTGTTTTTTTAAATCTAGGCAGAAGGCCTGAAATTAGTTCGAACCACAGTGCGCAACTGGTACTCAATTTAACAACCTCGAAGGAATGAAAGGCAACTTCGACCTCGACCGAATTTGAACTCATTAAGTAAAGACAGACGAAATACCGCTAAGCATTTCGCCCGGTATGCGAACGCGTCTTATTTCTTTACTACCCACAAGGGGATAAACATAGAGGGAACAAACAAGGACAGCTAAAGGGATTAAGTCGATTATATCGACCCCAGTGCGTAACTGTTACTTAATTTATCGACCCTGAACAGATGAAAGGCAAAGTCGACTTCGGTGGAATTTGAACTCAAATCCTAACGGCAGCCGAAATACCGCTAAGCATTTCGCCCAGCGTGCTAACGTATCTTATTCCTTTATCGTTTCTGCCATCGTTTCTGCCATCTCACCGCCTCACACACGTATATATTTGTGTTTGCTTATTTGTGTGCATGTGTGTGCAAGCATGCGTATGCGTGCGCACGTACACTTACCGCATATTTGTGACATTTAGTTTAAATGTATGCTCTCGTATTATTCATATGTGGAATAAATATGGCCGAGTTTCAAATATATAATTTGAAACGTAACTATTGCACATTTAACAAAAGCACGGAGATCCGTGACGTTGCAGCACCAAAATTGTTTTTATAACACTTATATTTACGCTATAATTTACATTCTACTTTTATATGACTCCCGACAACTGTAAAATCTTTTTTTATTCTTTTCCTTCATCATCATCATCATCATTATCAGCATTGTCATTTAACGTCCGCCCTCCATGCTAGCATGGGTTCGACGGTTCGACAGAGGACTGACAAATCAGGATGCTGCACAAGGCTCTAGTCTGAGCTGGAAGGTTTCTATAGCTGGTGGTCCTTGCTAACGCAAACCACTTCGAGAGTGTAGTGGGTTCTATTTACACGCCACCGCTACGGGTGCCAGTCAGGCGGCACTGGCATCAACCACGCTCGAATAGTGCTTTTTTACGTGCCACCGACTCGGGTGCCGGTCAGGCAATGCTGGTATCCACCGGCTCTGGCATTGGCCCGCTCGAATAGTGCTTTTCACGTACTACCGGCATGGGTGCCGTTCAGGTGGCACTGGCATCGGTCACAATTACGATTTCATTTGACTCAACAGGCCTTCTCAAGCACTGCATAATGCCCGGCGGTTGAAGTATAGTTTTTAATTAATTTCTTTTCTTTATTCCTCTCTTCTTGTTTTCGATTTCACCTTAGAAATACTTTCCCAAGTTTCAAGTCACTTTAAATAAAACCTTTCGGTTTAATAACACTGTGTACAAACTCTATACTTGGAATGACCAATTTTAAATACTATTGGAACTTATTCACAAGGTATTAGAATCTTATATGTACACCATTCTGCCTAAATAATAGATCTACAGATGTAATATCCCTGCATATATCACTTCTATTTTCATTCTTCCACTTCAATCACACAGTCTCCGATGAAGGGATATATAAAATATCCCGGAAACTGCTGTAAAACCTACTATTTATAAAGGTTCTAAAATCTTTCACAGCCTTGGATTTTTATCTCATTGTGAAATTTGTTTTTTATATATATATACATGCTGATATATGGCCTTAGTTGGACTCCTCATTCGCATAATCACCAAACCTCGAGCTTAGCTATAGTCTGTCCATAGCACTAATTCAGCATTAACTGACAGCTTTGGGTCTTATTGACACCATTACATCTCATAACCCTATATATATATATATACTAGCAGTATCGCCCGGCGTTGCTCATGTTTGTAAGGGAAATAACTATATAAGCATTTTTAGAGAGTTATAGCCAAAAAATAGCAATAAAATGCATTAAAAATGGAAAAAAAATTATGGTAATTTTTTTTTTAAATCGTTGACTCATCGTAGACATTTTTAGAGAGTTACTTCCCTTATATAATAGCGAAAAATGATGGTAATTTTTTTTTTTAATCGTAGACTCATCGTAGACGCGCGCTAATACCCAGAAAGGCTTGATATGAATCACGACTATAAGATACCCGGTTTTGGTTAAACTGCACCGCAAAATGTGGGAGTAGTTAGGAATCTAAATCGTAGGAGACAAACACACAACTTCGCTTTTATATATAAAGATATGAAATTATACACCCAAATACAGGAGCACTAGCACACGCAGACACACACAGAAACATACATATATCTTACCAAAATACTTGCTATAGTATTAATTAAATTAATTAAACTAGTTTCCTACACTGGATGAATAATATAGACCTGATTGAAGTTAGAGTAATGAATTTTTAGGAAGAACTTCTTTCCTAACCTAATGCGATGCCGTATGTTTGCTGGAGACGTTTATCAAAACAAAAGAACTGAAAAGTGTAGCCTGGTCTACATATATCAGCCTCGAAGGAGGAACAACAGGACGTCGTTTTACTAATTTCTTTCGATAAGAAAACGATTAACTGAAACTTGACTTCCATTTTATTTTTTATGTTCCAAACATTTTCTTAATTAAATTCCATCGATTTATAAATCACAATCTGTAAAAACATAATGTCAAACAAACAGAAATAAACCATAAATAACTACTCTAAATTCAATCGTTGTTTAACATTAATTTTTATAAGTAGAGCTAAAAACAAATACGATAACACACAACAAACTCGGTAGGGAAAATGGCACAACATTCAACTTTAAATATATGACCCATGTTTATTTGTTTACAAAATATCTCTAGTGAAAACAAAAACATTGTTGATTCATTTGTAAGTATGTAGTAATATAATGATTAAATACCTAAGTTCATAGCCGTTGAGTAATTTTGATTTTCGTTTGCTTTCGCACGTATATAGAAAAACAACTGGAAATAATTCTTCTTGGAAAACTGAGATGGTTGTAATCAAACTTCATCAATATACATGTATATACATGTATAAATTTATGCGTTTCTGTGTGTGTGCGTGTCTCCGTGAGCATGTGCGATTCTGTGTGCGGAGATGTAGATAGTTAGATAGATGGATGGACAGATACATATATAGGTAGACAGAGAGAGAGAGACAGACAGACATACAAATATATTATATATATATATATTATATATATATGTATATAGATAGATAGATAGATAGATAGATAGATAGATAGATAGATAGATAGATAGATAGATATATAGAAATGAGTTTCTTGGTAAAAGGCGGCGAGCTGGCAGAAACGTTAGTACGCTCAGCGAAATGTTTAGCGGTATTTCGTCTGCCGTTACGTTCTGAGTTCAAATTCCGACGATGTCCCCTTTGTCTTTCATCCTTTCGGGGTCGATAAATTAAGTACCAGTTACGCACTAGGTTCGATATAATCGACTTAATCCGTTTGTCTGTCCTTGTTTGTCTCTTCTGTGTTTATCCCCTTGCGGGAGGTAAGGAAATAGGTGTTTCGTCTGCCGTTACATTCTGAGTTCAAATTCCGCCGGGGTTGACATTGCCTTTCATCCTTTCGGGGTCGATTAAATAAGTAGTACTAATGCGGTGGGGTCACTCTAATCGACTGAATCCCTTTGCCTGTCCTTGTTTGTCCCCTCTATATTTAGCACCGTTTGGGCAATAAATTTATGCGTTTCTCGAATCCATTTAAATAAAAGGCATCTATATGGCGGAAAGTATACACGTCATTTAGCTCTGACAAGTTATACAACGTCGTATCTCCATCCAAGTCTGTGTGCAGGTTGCATTTCGGCAGAAACTCTTCATCTTACATGCTGTTTTGTCCGTGTATGTGTTCTTTATTAACTGACTTTGTACACACAGAGCTAACGTTGTGGTTATTCGTTTACACGGAGTTGTAAAAGTTTATCAAATTCATAAAATCACTGTGTGTTGATGTGTGCTTGTGTTTGCTTGTGTATGAATATGTATGTGTATTTGTTTGTGTGTGCATGTGTGTGTGTGTTATTTACGTTAGAATTTTTTTCTGTCATTACGGTATTTGGAACTTTAATGACTTATATCAATTTGTATGTATGTACTGCTCCTTAAGGAGAAAATTCGAAGTATGTAATGAGGAATAAAATAACGTTAAACTGAATGTGACCAAGAAGTACTATTCAAGCAAGTCACCTGATGACGTGCCGGTATACAGCTGCTGCTGTACAAAATTCACTTATGCAATTCTTCATATAATATTTATCTTATAGTATGGATATGGAAGTCTCAGCTAGCAACATATGTTGCCATTGCATAGAAACAATTGCTGTGAGCCGGAATTAATGCTTCATTTCTCCGTATTCTTATTATATGTGAATGTGTGTTTGTGTGTGTGTGGGGGATACGTATGAAGGAAAATTAAGACAAAATGAAGAGAGAGAGAGAGAGCGAGAAAGAGAGATAGAGATAATTGGAGAATGCCTACTTAAGCAATGTCCTAAATATATAACGTACATTCTGTAATCTCAAATTACATATGATATTTTATTGTTTATTATTTCGCTATTTCTCATAACATATTGAAGTATATCTCATTTATTTCTAGACAAGATGGATAATTAGATATTAAGTGTAACGTATCGATTTTTAGAATTAATGCAATATTTTTTTAGAAGGAAGTTAAACTGGTTATTCAACAAAACAATAATATTTCTACCACATAATATTTATTCAATTCTCTGTAATATATTTCTTTCTAAACACTCTTCAGTTTGAGAATGCTCGCTGCACTGTGTTCTGTTTAAATTAGAAATTCGATTTTATTATTTTTCTTTATAACTATCGATATTTAATTCCAATATTCCGATTAAAGTATTTGTTCTGTTGTTTCTGCTTTGCATTAACGCCATTTTATCTTCTACACAATAGATAATCTTGTTTTCAAAATTCAGTTAGTACTTTTTTTTAATCAATTGGCGATTTTCTGTGTATGAAAATATTTACACGAAATTAAAAGAGGAAATTGCTAAGTCAAATAATATTATAAATGTTACAATATTTTATTCCATGCTTGTATTTGTAATGATTTCTTTTTATCTCTATCTTAACTAAGGTCACAAGACAATTCTTATTAGTGTTCATAGAATTTCGTATGACTTTATGCAAGAAAACTGTTGAGAAATTTGATACCAGACTCATAGAAATTATTAAATTAGGAAATTTGTGTGTATTCAGTTGTGGTGTATTTTCAAATTATTCTCAATTTTTTATATTTATGTATTTCAAAAGCAGAAATGGTTATTGGTTAACGAGATCAAATATGTTTGAAGTTGTAGTCGACAAATCAGAGGGTAACGTGCCCAAATTTAGTATTTGCGCCCTAATCAAAAGAATGTGTGCGTCATTAGTGTATTGGCCGCGCGATCTAATGATGGTTTCCATTCCTATGAATGTTTAGGACTCAGATAAATGTAATCTGATAAACTATTGGGTGGGCCGGAAAGTTCGTGCCAATTTTTAAATGAAGGAAAAAGGTCAATAAAAACTTGCCATTACATTTTAAATCAACCAAATATGAACCATTTTGTTGCACAATGCGTCTCCATCTTTCCTTTAACTTGAAAATACCTTCTTCCCGGAATTGAGGTGCCTGGGAGGGTAAGTCGAAAGGTAAGCAACTATAAATCGGCACGAACTTTCCGCACAACTCAATATACTAACATTCTGCTTGAAATCAAAGTACTTTTTTTTTAAATAAAGCATTATAGTTGTTGTGTGCCTGTGTCTACGTTTCAAGGATATTTTTTCTGCAATTATGTATGTAACATGTATAGTCTGACTGCTACTAAAGTAGCGACACTCCAGACTATACGCCAGGAAGATATTCATCAATGAAAAACATCTATGGAAGCACCTCCATGTAAACTTCCAACGGGATCTTGTAACCATAATGGATCGGGTGCTCATTTAAGCCTAATTTCCTCCCAATTGTAGGAGACCACAAAAAAATCACAATGGATGCACACATTTTCGGAGGACAGATATATAGAATACTATAAAGTTTAGGACTCTGTCAGACGAAATAATTAACTAACTACTAATATGGGACACATTGGGTTTCGTTTGACGTCATGAGCTTCCTCATCGTAAAAATACAAAAGACCAGAGGTAGGTTGTAGTCCAGCGATATACTCCTCTTATATGGAATGTATTAGATATAACAATGAAGAGCTTAAATCTCGCGAGGTGTGATGAGGAATGTAAGGTTCGATAGTTCCAATTGATTTACCATTATAATTATTGATCTGTTGTATTGTATATCAAACAAACTTATAAGCATTAGTAAATTGTCATTCCAATATTGCATTGATTTGATTGTCACTAACACACATATCTGTATATACAGGCACTTACTCACACGCGCACGAACACACAAGAGAAAACACACACACACACGTGTGTATATATATATATATATATATATATATATATATATATATATATATATATATATATATAAATGCATATACATACATAAACATATGTACATTTATGTATGCATATATATATATATATATATATATATATATATATATATATATATATATATGTGTGTGTGTGGTGTGTGTGTGGAGGCTCAATGGCCCAGTAGTTAGGGGAGCAGACTCGCAGTTTCGATACCCAGACCGGGCGTTGTGAGTGTTTATTGAGCGAAAACACCTAAAGCTCCACGATCTCAGGCATTGGGTGGCGGCGATCCCTGCTGTACTCTTTCGCCACAACTTTCTCTCACTCTTTCTTCTGTTGATCTGTTCGCTTAGCCAGAGGGGTGGCGTCATTTGAAGGCTAAAACAATGCGAAGGGCATTCTGACCAGCGATGTGTAGCAACATCTGATAGCCTGGTCGGCCGCGATGATCATGGTGATATATATATATGTATTTTACATATAATATATAGTATATATATATATATATATACCCACACACACACACATATATATATACATACATGCATACATACATATGCATGCATATATATACATATACTTACATATGAATACATATATATATGTATATATATACATATTGCATATATATATGTGTGTGTGTGTAGATATAGGCACGTATATATCTCTATAAGTTTTGTATGTGTATGTGTGTGTTTGTGTGTGTGTATGAATGTGTTATATGTTTTGTACGTATAGTCATAATGTATACACACACACACACACACATATATATATATATATGCATGTGGGCATAAGGGTGTTTTGCTTAGAATGCGTGGATGTGTGTGAAAATATGAGCGAAGTTCAACTTTGCACCGACTATAAATATAGGAAATGTAATTAAGCAAAATATAACATCATCAAGACAAGACGATTTTATTTTAAATACATTTTTTTTATTTCATAAATGTGGGCTTAAAAATTGTAAATTTACCAGGAAAAATTATTTCATGATCTTAGTTTTATTTGTAATCAGTGAAACCATAGTTTTGATGTATTTGCAAAGTTCAGTCATTAAATATATTTTAAAAGAAGGAAGAATTTTATTGGAATATAATTCTTGCTTGTGTGTGTGTCCATGGCATTTACACATATTTTCATTGCATTTCCATTACTCACTGATGCAATCATTACAATCCACTAAGTTGAACTTATATATATATATATAAAAAAAGGGGAAATATATATCGCGCGTAAAATAATAGCGAATACATACAAAGGTCAGGGAATGATTGACCGTTCTGGGCATGAACAAAGTGCTGTAGTCAATTATAAAATTATATAAGATAATAATACAATTCATAAATTCACTTTGTCAGAATAACGTCATATACATCATGTCTGCTTGAAAAAAAATGTATTTGTCGAAGTGATTGTATGGAAATACACGTACATATAAAGAACACGGTGTGTATATGTATACGTGTATATATGAGTATACATATATAAGTATGTATGTATATAAATTTATATACATGCACACATACAAATGAGCTTGAGTTTTGAACATATATGAAGACAGTAAGAAATATAAAATTATAGACACACGTGCAATGTATATATATATATATATATACGTATGTATATATATTTGCATATATATAAATATATATATACATGTGTGTGTATGTATATATATATATATATATATATATATATGTATATACGCATACATATATAAACATATATATACATGTACATACATATGTATATATATATGCATATCTATATAAGTATATACATATATGGATATTTATTTCTGTGTATATGCATACACACATAGACAAAAAAAAATATATATATATACTTATATAAACATATATATATATATAAGAAAATTTATAAAACTCTAGAAAAAGCATTAATCAATAGTTCACGGTTCATGCAATTATATTTGTCCTCATCAGAAATATTGGAATAAATTTCAATTTTTGAAAACCAAGACACACATTTAGACAGAAGACTAAAATTTATGGCTAAAAATAAATATCACGTCTAGGTTTCTACAAGTTCACGAATCAAAGTCAAATATATTTATTTATATAGTTTTCTTTCATGCTGATTAATAGACTTCTGAAAATGATAGTCATAAAAATATATTTAACTATTTCAGATATGCGCTGATGATAAATGTAAAGCTAATGATTTATATCGGTCTTATCGTAAGGAACAAGAACGGTATTAATAGATGTATTTATATGAAGAGAACAGATATACAGTCATGTGCCTAAATCTGTCTGTGTGCACATGTTTGTCTATCTATCTATCTATCTATCTATCTATCTATCTATCTATCTATCTATCTATCTATCTATCTATCTATCTATCTATCTATCTATCTATCTATATATATATCTATCTATTTATGATTCACTCTCTCTCTGGATAAATGTGGTACAATGGTTATGTCTCTACTACTATACCACCTGGCCGACAAAAAATCGTAAGTGGATTTGCTAGACGGAAACTGAAAGAAGCGCGCCACATGCATGTGTTAAACCCTCCTTCCCTTCTTTCCTGAGCGTCAATAATACTTTAATTGTTCCACGTCCTGCTGCTGTGTATTTTTTCTTTTTCTGTGTTTTCTTGTTTGGATTAACTTTATATATATATATATATAGATATATATATATATATATATATATATATGTATATATATATATATATATATATAATATATATATATATATATTATATATATATAATATATGTATACATGTTTGTGTGTCTGTATTTGTCTCCCCACCGAACTAGGTGAGTTTACGTCCTCAGTAACATTGCAGTTCGGCAAATGTGACCTGTAGAATAAGAACTAGGCTAACAAAGAATAAGCACTGAGGTCGATTTGATCGATCAATGTAGGTGCTCCAGCATGATGCCCATAGTCAAATGCGTATACACATACACGCATATGTGTATATATATATAGCGAGAGAGAGAGAGAGAAAGAGAAGGAGAGAGGGCGGAGTGAAGAGGATGTAGCGGGATTGATAGATATACGTGTATAGACATACGGGTGTACGTGTGTATCCACATGCATATTACTCTTTTACTCTTTTACTTGTTTCAGTCATTTGACTGCGGCCATGCTGGAGCACCGCCTTTAGTCGAGCAAATCGACCCCGGGACTTATTCTTTGTAAGCCCAGTACTTATTCTATCGGTCTCTTTTGCCGAACCGCTAAGTAACGGGGATGTAAACACACCAGCATCGGTTGTCAAGCAATGATAGGGGGACAAACACAGACACAAAAACATATATATATATATACATATATACGACAGGCTTCTTTCAGTTTCCGTCTACCAAATCCACGCACAAGGCATTAGTCGGGCCGGGGCTATAGCAGAAGACAGTTGCCCAAGGTGCCACGCAGTGGGACTGAACCCGGAACCATGTTGTTGGTTAGCAAGCTACTTACCACACAGCCACTCCTGCGCCTATATGTCTGTTAATTGTTTGCTTGTTTCATTCATTTGACTGCGGCCCTGTTGGACCCCTCCTACGTGAATATTTTGTACATATAATGTAAGGGTCAATTTTTAGTTGTTTAACATACACAAAACTGAGTTGCCTGTTATTTCCTTCGATATCTCTTCTATAATCGGCGAGTGTTTTCTCGCTGTCCCTTTTCTAATATATTTCTCATGAAGTCAACATTGTATTTCATTCCTCCGTCTAAAAAAACACAGTACAATAGGGCAGTTGGATAATTCTGGGTGCACTGCCATAATAATTCGTATCTTTGCAAGCACGGCAAACATAATCAACCGTGAATCTTACCACAAACATGAAACTCTGCTGTCGGGAGAATTTGCAGGGCTAGGTCACTGGGCAAAGAATATTTTCTTGTCTCCTTTTCAAAACTGTGAATGCCCTAAATAAAAATTTAAAAAAAAATTATAGCTGGCATGGAGACTAAAGCTCAATAGATGTGAACATTTGACATACCAAATGTATCGTTTTTGTTTTTATATTTATTAATTTTTTAAATACATTTTTTTTTAGAATGGTTTTCACAACACGAAAACCTCACTTTCTAAAACAATGATATATGGAAAACTGAAATGACAATCTATTCTTTATTACATTAATATACCGATTACATAATTCAAATCAACGTCTCATAATTAATACAATCCAAAGAAAGGGTGAAACTATCGCGAATCCCAATGGCACCTATCCTGCAACATCTACAATTCCTACTTCAATGACAATACAATGCAAACTACAGCTAAAATTGGTCAGCCACTCCAGATACTGCGGTTAATATTGATCACCAGTCCCGCAGCTTCAGTTTCCATCACAACCCTGAAACAATCAAAAGGATTCGAATCACCAGCCCTTTGGGGGTTTTTTTGGCAAACATTTGAACTTCCAGAGTTGATCTAATAAAATATTAAGTCAATTTAATTACTCTTTTACTTATTTCAGTCATTTGACTGCGGTCATGCTGGAGCACCGCCTTTAGTCGAGCAAATCGACCCCGGGACTTATTCTTTGTAAGCCCTGTACTTATTCTATCGGTCTCTTTTGCCGAACCGCTAAGTGATTGGGACGTAAACACACCAGCATCGGTTGTTAAGCAATGCTAGGGGGACAAACACACACACATACACATATATACATATATATACATATATAGGACAGGCTTCTTTCAGTTTCCGTCTACCAAATCCACTCACAAGGCATTGGTCGGCCCGGGGCAATAGCAGAAGACACTTGCCCAAGATGCCACGCAGTGGGTCTGAACCCGGAACCATGTGGTTGGTTAGCAAGCTACTTACCACACAGCCACTCCTGCGCCTATAATTCATGTAATTTTTTTTTTTTTTTTTTGCAGGATGACTGTCTTGTCTAATTAACAGATTGAACACGGTAGGATATTTTGATAAAACTATAAATGCATTCTTTGTAATGTTCTCACAGAATTTCATGATGTTGATCACCCACAGACTCTCACTGCGTGATGTGTTAATACACTTTTCACTCGGTGATATACCAACATCATGCTCATCGATATTGTTATAAAAGGAGTTCGCCAATAATTTTAAATAGATTCAGTATCACATAAGGCAGAAAGCACTACAGTGATAGGACTCCTTCATCTTCCCAGGAATTGAAGCTCATTTCACGCTTCTCTAGATTATTCATAGGCACCGACATTTCAGCAGTAAAGTCGAATAACTTTGTGTGAAGCCACACATATTTGGCTTGCATAGAGCTTTTCATGTTTGGATCAGCAAACAGCAGAGCTTCAAAAGGAAATATTTAACCTTCACACTAATTTTCCTCATTAAACATTCTATGGATGTGAACTTATACAGTCTAGTGCCCTACACTCCGCCGATATCAATCACTTCCATGGCTGGATATTGATATCGGCGTATTTGCTACGCATTTGTAAAAACAATATTTCGTAGCACAAAAGAAGTAACATGAAGTACATGTGAGAATTGAACATGAAGCAATGAAGGAAAACAATTTTCAGTGAATCCGTTATGCATATCCCAGAGATTTTAATGCATGCAACACAGCTCAGTGCAAACTTACCTCAGGTGTTTCAGTCAATGGGTTGCGGACATGCTAGGGCAAAGCGCTGAAAAATTTCAGTCAAACTGACCGACAGCACTACTTGTTTTTTAAGCCTGGCACTTATTCTATCGTTCTCTTTGGCCAAACTGTTAAATTACGGGAATATAACACGTCAAACTCGATTGTTAAGTGGTAGTGAATGACAGACAAAACAACACACGTAGAAACAAGCATACATATAATTACATACATATACACACATGCATATATGTATTTATATGTATGTATATATATGTACATATATATATGTGTATATATATATATATATTTATGTATCTCTCTATACATATATCTATCTATCTCTATATGTACATGAATGTATATATATATATATATATATATATATATATATATATACATGCATGTACATATAGAGATAGATAGGTATAGATATATGTATATATATATATATATATATATATATATATATATATATATATATTATATATATATATGTATGTATGTACATGCATGTATATCTATATACTTTATAATTAGGGTTCAGCAGAGATTTGCTTCGCCACATACCGAAGTTTAGAAATAGCAGTAAAAAAATCTTAGCTATTCCTTCTACTTTAAAGAGGGCTCCCAGAGAAACCAAAGTACTTGAAAACAATTCACGCAGGCAAAAGGGAAAAATAACGAAATTCAATCGGTATTAGGTTACCCACGTACGCGCGTTTCGGAATTAGATCGGTATAAAGAATAAATAGCTATACCTTACCCGATTATTTTCGGCTCATCAGCGTGGGGTTCCAGAAATGTTAATTATTAAAATTAAATTCGAAAGCACTAGAGAATATCTCTCCACCTAACGGTATCAGAGAGATCATATTCAGTGCAAGTGCCGCCAAATTCAAAATACGAATGAGATTTCATCACCCTAATATATATAAGTCTTTTACCGATCCAAGATATTCGCCAATGGGTCCACGCACTGGGATTGATCCCGGAACCATATGCTCGAGAAGTAAACTTGTTACCACACTGCTACGCCAACACCTAATTATTGAACATTTATCAACGGATTACCAGCATTTGCAAAAGCCCTCTTTACGTAACATTCAAGATATTTCATTCAAATAGCTGGGCAATTCTTATGAAATAGGTTTTAGTAAAAGCATACACATTATCCCCTTCCTTCAATCCGAACTCAACATGTCTCCTACCTCCCAAACACTATACCTCCATACAACATTATAGTTGATAACGAGAAAATAAAGCAGCATAGTTACTGTACTGTATCACTTGCGTAACAGTTCTATTGAAAAATCTGTTTTTGTTGACGAGAATTCTCAGTGTAGATGCTCACGTTGTAAATTATCTGCATGTACTTAAGCAACAACAATGAACGTACATTGAGAAAGCGCATATTTCTATAAAACAGAAGCATTAAGTGAGCATAAAGTATATTTTCAAAACATCTGTCTTTTCTTGCGTTCTTCTGTTTCGCTCTCCTCATATCTGTCTTGTGTATTGATTGTGTAAGAAACTCTAATATATCATGAATAACTGTGACACTGTCCATGTAAAGAGACCTCCATAGGTACAGATTTCCGATATTTATGGCATAAAATGTATAGTCTTACAAAGGTATACAAAGCCAGCAGTAAATTGTCGATTCTTTAAAATAATCGATCGTTGAAACAGCTGATATGCATCTGTACACATAGTAACTAATTTCCGGCTCATTAAAATAAACTGTTATTGTTTGAACATGTCCAATCAGCGGAAAATGAAATTCCACTTGATTTATTGTAAGTTTGCATCGTACATCAAGTAATATTGAAGTCTACACGGCATTTTGTATTTTCTTCACTAGTTTTTATCCATAAAGGGTTGAAACATTGGCAGTGATCACTCAACGTGAATCGATTTAAACATACTTTATTCAGAAAAAGTGATTGCGCATATTAGGAAAACTTTTTAGAAGTTTCATTAGTATTTCAATCTTAATATTTCCATTATAATTATTCCACTTGATCGATAATTCTGTTACATAGAATCTTTGATATATCATCGTTGTCCAATTTAGATTATTTTTATATATTGTTATATGCTTGTTGCTCACTTATTGCTTATAATCTGCAATAATACTTTAGCAGAATATAAGCAAATTACTTGTGTTCCAATATCTTAATTATTCGCATGTATATAACGATATATTCGATAAGAACATTAAATATTTTATTGAATGGATAAAGTATACTTTAGAAAATGCTGTCGTGGTCATTATCTGTGAACAATGATTTAGTAAAGAAAGGGTTATTTTAATAGTTTCGTGATTTCTTCATAAAATATTAAATTCATAGAAGTGATGAACAATGCAGAATTAATCTATGTGTTGGTCATAATTAAGTGAATACCATCAAAAGAGTAAATTACGTGAAATATTTAAAAGCTCAATCAGAGCTGGGTTAATTAATTGATTTAGCAGGCCATTTCTCCGGCGGCTGCCTTCATTGTAATTTGATATATAATTTCACTTATCCTTTTATTGCATTTTTCACAGCCGTGAACTGAATACTAATCACTTATTGGTTTGGAAATGGTGTAAACTGTTGCCTTGAAAACCACCAATGGATTTCTTAGAGAGTGAGGCTGTCTACTAAATTAAAAGCCTTTTTTTCCCTTAAATCACCGACAGCCTCAATATCTAAGGGTTGGAATATTGAAAAATAAAGTGTTAGATTCATTTAAAATACTGAATGCTCATCACTGTAACTAGATTCATCAGTGGCAAAGCTTTGTAATAAGAAACTTGTTTCTCAGTTTCATGCATCCGGGTTCAGTGTCATCATGTCCAAGGGCATCTATTATTACTCTGAACTACCCAAAGTCTTAAGGGAACATTTAGCAGACAGAAGCTAACGGAAAACCTTGTACATAAACATTTGTGTGGGTGATGTGTGCGCATGTGCCTGATGTGTTTGTGCGCGCGTACGTGTGTATACTTGATGAATGTATACGCATGTGTGTATGTGTGCGTGTCTTTGTATTTGTGTTTGACTTCACAGCCAGGTTATAACCGGTGTTGGGTATCTTTCAGTACTAGGCTTACAAAAACGTACTGGAATCGATTCGCGGTCAATTATAAGATTCTTCAAAAAGATGAATCAGTTTGGCTGCAGTCTAATGATTGAAACAAGAAAAAGATAAAACAAATAAAAGAAACGAAATCGGATATGTCATGTACTGGTCTTCAAAGCAAATTTTACAGATATTCTCCAATAAATTACCAATAATCAGTTAGATTGCCACTGATTTGTCGTTCAACACAAAGCACAGATGATAAAGTGAATTGCAACCATATTGCGGTGTAGATTTGCAGCAGATCGATATGGCGCAGAACGTTGATGGAAAACTTAACCCTCGGTCAATCAGGAACAAGAAAACTTGTCATAAAATGGATTCCAGGCCTGAGAAATCCCACCTGATTCATTTGTCTCGTTTTCAGAGATAAACGTTAGAATCTATTAGGGAACGGGTATTGCATCCTCGGGAGATTACTGCTTCATACGATGAGGCTAAGACTTATATAAATATCTATATCTATATCACTTTCTACATCTATTTATCAATCTATCTATCTATCTATCTATATATATATATAACGGGAAGTTTTATGAAAATAAACAAAAGACGAAGGCAGGTGGAGTACAAACAAACAATTGTATTAGTATGGCGCTCAGGAATATAAATAAAACAAGTCTTTTACGTTTCGAGCTACGCTCTTCAACGGAAAGATACACAGAAAAGAAACACGGAGAGAAACAAGGAGAGAAAAAAAAAACCCGTGCAGAATCTAGCGATTCAACATGGCGATTCCATATATATATATATATATATATATATATATATATATATATGTATGTATATACGTTTGTATGTGTGTGTGGGTAAGTGAGTGAGTGTGTGTGTGGGTGAGTGAGTGAGTGTGTGTGTTAGCAATTTATTTAACTATAACGAGCTTTCATCTTTAGGATCGGCATTAAAAAATTTGTCTGTAAACTTAGTTCTTCGATCTACGGCACACAATGACTGAGAACCCATTCCTATCAATGCGCTTATACATACATACATACATACATACTACATACATACATACATACATACATACATACATACATACATACATACATACATACATATATACATACATAGAGTTGTGGAATTTAGCTGCCCTGTGTGTGATAGCATAAGGCTGAAGATCAGTAACATAGACAATACCTACGCTAAACTATTGAGAAATCTGTACATGCTGTATCCTGATTACAAGTTCAGGTTTATGCCTATAATTATTGGGGTGCTGGAATATGTGAAACTTTGACTAAATACCAATATTGCGAAATTAGTCTTCTTAAAACCAGAAAAGTAAAAAGCTAATTCCATGATTACAGATCCATCACCTCAATTTAAGAATCTGTAAAACATTGCAGTAGTTTATCATTTGAATATATATGAGCATGTCTAGATGAGCAACTCTATGCATGAGAATATACAGGGTGGACCAAAATGATCTGACACACATTTGGAGGCTTAATAAAAGCATAAAATAAGAAATAATGAAAAGAAAACTTTAATTTTCTGAATTTCCTTAAATTTTAAAAATGAAATCAGCTAAATGCTTTCCATCATTGTCAACACACTGTTGGAGACGTTCATGAAAGTTTCCGATTACTATGGGTCGTTTCTTCTGGAATGGTTGTTATTTCTACAAAAATTGCACGCTTTAATTCATCAATAGATCGAGGGCAATGACTGAATACTTTTGATTTTAAATATCCCCACAAGAAGAAATCGCATTTCACCATTCCAGAAGAAATGATCCATAGAGTTATCGATAACCTTCAGGAACGCCTCCAACAGATTGTTGACAATGATGGGAAGCATTTTGCTGATTTAAGTTTTGAAACTTAATGAAATAAAATGGCATTATGTATACATTCTGAAAATGAAATTTTTCTTTTCATTATTTCTTATTTGGTATTTTTATTAATCCTCCAAATGTGTCAGATAATTTTGGTCCACCCTGTATATAGAAAGCAAAATACACAAATCTACATACACATATATGTGTGTATGTTTTAAATCATGCTTTGGAATTTGTAGTGATTGCCTAGATGTGTTCCCTCTGCAATTTTCCTTATCCTTCGATTTAGCTTGCAATGAGTACTTCTTAATACAGCATATATGTCGTGAATTATACTAAAAAACATAGCTTATAACAAAATTTAATCTTATATATGCATGTGATTATGTATGTATACATACGCACATATATAAATACATATGTATATGCATGGGTGTATATATGTATGGATGTATGTGTGTGTATATTTGTATGTTAGTGCGTGTGTCATCGAACGATATGGGTATGTATATATTTGTGATTATATTTGTGTATAACTAGAATAATTGGTGCGTTGGAAAGCTCATTGTTGTATAAATTCCCGCATGTAGGTTTCATGTACAAATACTGCCAATTAAATTTTATATATATTTCTTTAATTTGTGTCCTATAAATATATATACAACATAAAAAAGGGAAGATCGTGATGTCATTGACTAATGCCCAACTAACGAATTTACTGGACTCGAGCCAAAAGTTAACACCTTCATTGCAAATTTTTTATATTATTATTATTATTATTATTATATTATTATTATATTATTATTATTATTATTATTATATTATTATTATTCAGAAAAAGTTTTGAAATCTTGGCTGAAAGTTAGCAATGCCAGCGGTGTGTGTAAGCCAATGACATTGCTACTGGTTCTAATCTGATCGACCCCGAAATAATGGAAGCCAAAGCTGACATCAGTGAATTTAAATGTGAGAACGTAAAGCGAAACGAAATCACACTAACCATTCTGCCCGGCGTGTTAACACGTCTGATAGCTTATCGCTCTCCCTCTCCCCCCTCTCTCTCTCTTTCTCATGTCACTGATTCTCTCTGTCTCTCTCTCTCTCTATATATATATTTATGTATATATATTTATGTGTATATATATATATATATATATATATGTGTGTGTGTGTGTGTGTGTGTAGATGTATTTATATATTTGTATATGCATACATATACACACGCACACACATCTAATTCTTCTTTGTTAATCGGCTTAAATCGAATAAAGCCATTCTGTGTATGGATATCAACTCGTATCATCCCATATCTCATTACCTTTACTTATATAACCATGCCGTATTCTAGCATTTATAATAATATTTTTAATAGTCATTATAATGAGGTTAACAACAGCTGATTTGATAACGTTGGGTCACAGGTTTCAGCATGAATTGCTGTACAATTGCCCTATCACAAATGCAAATGTAGAAATCTTGCTAATTGTCTCTTTGAGAATAAATGATTGTAGAAGGAACCGATGTACTAAGGTGATGCAATTATGTTCAACACATAATTTTCTATGTAACTGATTGAATTTTCACTGAACTAATCGGATGAAAATGGAAATATCTGCTTCGTGGTCAAATTGTGAAGAAAAATAGCGAACCGCATTGATGAAATCAAAACGTGATATATTTGGTTAAGAGGTTTGGTTCAAGGACACATGCTTACAATTTAGATTCCATTTTATGCGAGACTGTGCCACGGATTTCAGTTCAATTGCTGATCGGGGTGTGTCACAATATGAACGGATAAGATATGGGCGAATTTATGCTCACGTCAATCACTATATTTAGGGGACATGATTTCAATCTTGCGATGTATCACTAAATTTCTATTTAATATGTCGTTTACAAGTTCTAGTAAATACGAGGGTAAGTAATGTCGTCCCCTATAACGAAGAATTAGATACAAACAGCTGATATTAATATATGTACTAAATGCGCACCTGTAAATATTTAGCACATAACTGAGATTTTCGTTAAGCGTGATCCAAATTAAGATCAATCAATTATGATATTCCAGTGAAGGCGCGTGGCTCAGTAGTTAGGATGTCAGACTCATGATCGTAAGATTGTGATTTCGATTCCTGGACCAAACAACGCCTTGTGTTCTTGCGCAAACCACTTCATTTCACGTTGTTCCACTCCAGTAAGCTGGCAGGATTGAGTAACCCTGTGATAAACCTGTGTCCTGTCCGGGTAGGAAATATATACACCATTGAAACTGGAAAACAGGCCCTCATGAGGCTAGCATGGTTAGAGAAGGAAACATTTTTTAAAGGTATACTATGTTTATTTGTGTACAAATCCTACTATTTAATAATTCATTTTATCTGAAAAGCAGTTATGAGAATTTTACTGATAGCACATTTAAATAAGAATGAGAATGAAAGATTATAAGTCTTAAGGGTACGATCTTTGTACGAGAAAATACAATATTTAAGATAATATATACTTATTTTTTTATCTCCATACACATATCACAGGCGTGTCTAAAATAAATATTCATGTTTTACCATTTCTCTTGCGGTAGTAGATCAGGTAATACAGATTCGTATTGTCATTTGCAGTGAAAACAATGCATCCAAAATCAGAACGAAATTCCTACGTTGTGGCTGGCAAAGTTGAACATATATTATGCATATATAAATTACATACATATATATATATATATATAATATATATATATATATATATATATATATCTATATATATATATATAATATAGTATATATATATGTATGTATGTATGTGTGTTGTGTGTCAGTATTTGTCCTCCTAGCATTGCTTGACAACCGATGCTGGTGTGTTTACGTCCCCGTCCAATAGCGGTTCGGCAAAATGAGTCCGATAGAATAAGTCCCGGGATCGATTTGCTCGACTAAAGGCGGTGCTCCAGCATGGCCGCAGTCAACTGACTGAAACAAGTAAAAGAGAAAGAGAGAGTATATGTTTTAATTTGGGCCATGATAATGTGTTCCCAAAATGTCTTCAGATAAATGCTCAAGGCAGATGCTCCTCCTCTCACATCCCTTCCGAGTATCATTTGGGGAATCTGTCGTTTGAATGATGAATAACATTCATGATTCAGACCGTTCAAATTTATTCCTCTATTTGTTTATTTTTACGTAAACGTCGTAATTTCGAAATTTCATAGCAATTATATATACTCTTTTACTCTTTTACTCTCTCTTTCTCTTTTACTTGTTTCAATCATTTGACTGCGGCCATGCTGGAGCACCGCCTTTAGTCGAGCAACTCGACCCCGGGACTTATTCTTTTGTAAGCCCAGTACTTATTCTATCCGTCTCTTTGCCGAACCGCTACGTAACGGGGACGTAAAGACACCAGCATCGGTTGTCAAGCAATGCTAGGTGGACAAACACAGACACACAAACACAGACACATGCATATACATATATATACATATATACGACGGGCTTCTTTCAGTTTCCGTCTACCAAATCCACTCACAAGGCATTGGTCGGCCCGGGGCTATAGCAGGAGACAATTGCCCAAGATGCCACGCAGTGGAACAGAACTCGGAACCATGTGGTTGGTTAGCAAGCTACTTACCACACAGCCACTCCTGCGCCTAATACGCATAATCAAATAAACTTCATATCTACTCTAGCGATTTAGTCATTTAAGTTATTCACACAATTCAAACCGTACTTTCTGTGTATCCTAAGTTTAGATTCAATAGAAACGTTGTAAATTTAGACTGTCCACGAATACGCTTTGTTAATATTCATATTTGAAGGGGCACAGAAGCGATCTCAGAATTTATTAAATTTCATTGACTGACACGTATGTAAAGATATATGGGAACCGCTCGTGACTTACATATTTAACCCTTATTCATAAAATAAAATATTAGAATTTAGTCGATGAAAATTTACAAGTTGATTATTAAGTAGATTGACAATACTTTACATACATACATTTACAATTAAAAATGGCTATCCCTTGCTTTCTCCATATAGCTTAAACTTTTATCAACTGGTTTATCACTTCAGAAATTATTTATTTATACATTTTCGTTCCTACATTTGATCCCTTTTTCTATGAGCCTCCATATTTACGGTAAAAGTTGACAAGTGTTGTTAAACAATAAAAAAAGTAAACGTTACGGTAGGCGCAGGAGTGGCTGTGTGGTAAGCAGCTTGCTAACCAACCACATGGTTCCGGGTTCAGTCCCACTGCGTGGCATCTTGGGCAAGCGTCTTCTGCTATAGCTCCGGACCGACCAATGCCTTGTGAGTGGATTTGGTAGACGGAAACTGAAAGAAGCCGTCGTATATAGTATTATTATATATATATATAATATATATAATATATATATATATATTACATATGTATGTGTGTTTGTGTGTATTTACGTCCCCGTCACTTAGCGGTTCGTCAAAAGGGACCGATAGAATAAGTACTGGGCTTACAAAGAATAAGTCCCAGGGTCGATTTGCTCGACTAAAGGCGGTGCTCCAGCAACACCGCAGTCAAATGACTGAAACAAGTAAAAGAGTAAAAGAGAGTAAAGAGTTAGTAAGCTTTATACTATATTTGCGAAAGAATGTCTAAGTTAATGTCTGGAATTGGGTAAATTATTCTGTGGAAATGACGCATCCGGCATATTTAACCCTTTAGTGTTCGCATTATTCTACCAAAATGAATGCTTTTTCATCCTCATTGCCTTGAACTAATCAGGCATTATCTTGGAACTATGAGATTTTGATGAGGTAGCTGTTCCTTTTTCAAATAACATTGTAGGGCTGGTGTGAGAGACATGATCTGGCCAGTTTGAACATAAAACAGGCAGAATACTTTTGGCCGGATTTGGCCAGTTTAAATGCTAAAGGGTTAAGTGCCTGGCACTATATGAGTACTCTATGTTGAATAGCCAAGAAAAGCAGCAATATAAACAGCTCTTAACCATTAGAGCAGTTTACCTTCCCGTTGAGCCTGTGTCAACCTGTTTTCACTTCAGAAAGTACCTTCAATAGCAAGGAATATGAGCAGCTATAGGAAATCGCTATAGCTGAGTATGCAACATCGTAAATAAAGAAAACATGTTTTACTAGCAGCGAAGATATATATATGTATATCTATGTATGTGTATATATATATATATATATATATATATATATATTATATAATATATATATATATAATGTGTGTGTGTGTGTGTGTGTGTGTATATACATGTAGAGGTAGGTACGTACATATATGTATATATATATATGCATATGTTTTATTTATTAATATATTATATGAAGGAACGCACCCATCCCTTTCTAAGTAAGATTGTTCTTGATATTAATTTTGATGCGCAATCTTAACCTTTCTGTCTCCTCCGTTTCTCAGCCTTCATTCTTTGATTTCCTTTTCTTCTACTTAACTGTCTCTCCCTCTCTCTCATTCTTCACTCTCTCTATCTC
>NC_043001.1:7212337-7232337 GCF_006345805.1 Octopus sinensis | reverse complement strand
CTTTAAGTTCATTTACGGAAAGTCTCTGTGTAGCTCAGATTAATAAAGCTCATTTTATTATGTCGTCTGCATATCTATTTGTAATATTAGTTTTAAGCCGATATAGTGTAGAAGAGATATGGTAATATCCTTCCTAGAATGGAAAAATAATTTTTGAAACACAAAAAATACAAATCTTCATTCGCATATAATGGAACAATGGAAGGATTTATAAACCAACTAAACGAAAAGAAAAAAATTCCTGCTGTATGCAATATCCTGGTAACACCAGAATAAATAAAAAGGACCCTTTAAGAGAACGCCATTTAACAACTCAGGCAATGCACCTCCACAACGGAATAGTTTTACTTCCTGACCCTGCAACGTCTGAATTCATTGAGGAAACGGATGATGTGACTAAGGTCAAGCTAATGAACTGTACTCTCCATCCCTACATCTGCATACACACATATCAAAAGAGTCTAACATAACCACACACTCCTCCACCTCTTTAATGAATTATTATTCCTTTCTCTCTATCCATCACCTTCTATTGTTCCCTACTACATTCACACAGAAATGCCGACACAATTCAGTCGAACTTTTAATTGGTGAAAATTGATAAACTTCCATCGTTTATACATTCGTTGCTTCCAAATTTAGTGCCATATAACCGCCTGAAGAAGTGAATGCATGAATTATGACCCACCCGATCGCCATGGATACTACAGACTCTACTGTAATACTCTCAGGAATACAGGCTATGATCGTAAGAAACACGGAAGTAGTGGATACGCGTGTAGCATAGCATGAAATATTCATAAATTTTATGTATGGCCTATTATTATAATGTTATTATTAATATAATTACATATGCGATGGACTTATTTCAGTTTCCGTCTACCGAATCCACTCACAAGGGTTTGGTTGACCAGAGGTTGTAGAAGAAGTCATTTGCAGAACGTGTCACGCGATAAGACTGAACCAACCCGGAATCATTTATTTGGGAAACAAGATGTAAGTGTTGGTATCTTGATAATTGGGTAATTAAACATGAAGTGAAAGTTACTGAGTCAGCGCTTTAATTATCGGATTGTAACATTAGACTCATAAGTCTTATTTTGCTACAGTTTGAACTAATTTATAGATATTAGTATTTAACAAGTTCCAATACGCCATACGGTCTTTTCACATTTTTTTTTTATGTGGATTTATACAATATTGGTAATCATTCCCGAGTCATTTGCAAATGTAGACATTGTCCTAAAAAGAAATATCTATTTCGTAATTAAGCATATCGGAGTATTTTTATAGAATGTTACCCAGTTACACAATAAGATGTATTTTCCCGAACATTCGAACATTTAAGTGTGATAATTAATTACAAAGTTGCCCTCAATTTGTTTAAGATAAGTGCCTAAAATCATCTTTTTTTCATCAGTAATATCATAACTTTTAGGCGAAGCCTAATTGAAACTGTTTAAACTGATGTAATTAGGGATTATCAACATATAATTCCCCTCCCAAGGTTCAATAGTAAATTATAAAGCATTTTCCACATAGTAATATTCAGGTAATCCAATATGTTTGCAGTTATATTCGATATAGATTTGTCTCTTAGTATGCTATCAACGTAATTTAATAAGACAATATAATTGCCCATATTCATAATTTCCCTTATTGTCGCAAACTGATAAAGAGTAAACAGCATGTGAAAGCGGAACATTCTCTCTACGTATATACTGTGGTTAATTATTGAAACTCGCAACTCTTTTTCTTATCATTGAAGTATCTGAAAAATTCGCTCATACATAATCTTGTTATACAATAACGAGAGATATATTATTTGGCATCTAATATGCTCATTCGAGTTTAAGGGTATTTTTGGAACATATCTTAAATAATATTGTAACACGTTTCAAAATAAATTATGTATCGGACGATAAAATCGGAGATAGAGCGTTTCCAAATATGTGCTCGTTACTGCTGGATAGTTTTCTGATGTAGGTCTGATGAAGTAGCTTAGAAAGTAGGCTAAAATCCGACAACTTTTATTACAGTTGATTCTTCTAACATATTCTGTATAGTTGAATCTATACAAGTTTACCAACTGGATGTCTAGACAGCGAGAAATCTATTATAACTTTCAAATGCTACACTTCAAAAGAATTTTAACATTAAACAAATATCAACAGATATAGCATCTAAATGTATTGCAGAAAGCAGTCGCAAAAAATGCTAAATGGGCCATTAATATTATTCCAATGACATTAATTTCTGAATGATGTTGGCTTCACGATGCTCGTCTTTGGTCATTTCTTTAGATCATTAGTGCATTTTAAATGCAATTGTTTTCCTTATAATAATACATTTTGTAACATTTCTACAAATCGATAACTATTATGGAATTTATATTATTGTATCGACAGAATCTGTGATGATTTAAGTCAATTAATGGCTCTAGACAATAAATCATACAAGGACAAACACCTATATAACATAATTATGAATACGGAGAATTTTACTGAAACGGTGACCAGGCGCAAGGACGCTGGTCGGAATATGAATACCGCTTGGCCATCAGAGGAATATATAGCGGTCAATACTTTTGCACGCCATCATGGTGATGTGCATGTTAATGGAACGTTAGAGAGAATATTTTGCGAAAAATTGAATTAACTAACAAAATTTGAAATAACTAAATATCCGTTTCTTTATTACCCACAAGGGGCTACACACAGAGGAGACAAACAAGGACAGACAAACGGATTAAGTCGATTACATCGACCCCAGTGCGTAACTGGTACTTAATTTATCGACCCCGAAAGGATGAAAGGCAAAGTCGACCTCGGCGGAATTTGAACTCAGAACGTAATGGCAGACGAAATACAGCTACGCATTTCGCCCGGCGTGCTAACGGTTCTGCCAGCTCGCCGCCTTTTGAATTAACTAAATATCGTACACAGACACACACACACACAGATGCACACACACAAACACACTAATACACACACGCACAAACAATATTTTGCGATTTTACACAATCATTTATATCTATGTACATATCCTATTTCTGGGTCTATAATTTTGGCAAGTGTATTATTGAAATTAGGTGGGTATGGAATTATACGATTTATGGGGTTATTTAAGTTTTTAGGTGGTAGTCATATAGTATTATTGGTTGTTATTTGTTTATGGGGAGGTTTATTAACTTCTGTTATTTGTGTTGGTCAGAGGGATATAAAAAGATTGATTGCTTATTCTTCTATTGGTCATATGGGGGTAATATTAGCGGGGATAATTAGAGGGTTTATTATTGGTTGAGAGGGGGCTATTTTGATGATAGTTTGTCATGGATTATGTTCTTCGGGTTTATTTTGTTTAGGAAACTTAATTTATGAAAATGTGTTGGTGATATGCTATTAAGATCTTAATGAAAGGATGAATATAATGCAATTACTTTCCTTGTGGTACTCTCTCTCTCTCTCTCTCTCTCTCTCTCTCTTTCTATCCATCTCTCTCTCTATATATATATAGTTGAAATTTAAAAGAAAAAAGCAAAAAACAATACGAAGACAGTTGTGTAAACAACAAACAGATGTATTATTTTAATGCTTGGAATGTCAGAAAGACTTTTACGTTTCGAGCCTACGCACTTCGACAGAGAGGAACACTCAAACAAAGACGGAGAAAGAAAAAGGTTTAGTGGCTAGCGATTAATCATAGCGAAGGCCGGACAGAGGTTGTCAGACCGGAAGGGTAGGAAGAAGGGGATACATATATGTAATTTTTATTTCTTTTTCTTCTATTTGTTACAGTTATTGCACTGCAGCCATGCTGGAGCACCACTTTTAGTCAAGCAAATCGACCCCAGGGCTTAATCTTTGTAAGCTTAGTAATTATTCTACCGGTCGTTTTGCCGAATCGCTAGGTTACGCGGAATTAGACACACCAGCATCGGTTGTCAAGAGATGTTGGGGGCACAAACACAGACACGCAAACATATACATACACATACATACATGCATGCATATATATGTGTGTGTGTGTGTGTGTGTGTGTGGAGGCGCAATGGTCCAGTGGTTAGGGCAGCGGACACGCGGTCCTAGGATCGCGGTTTCCATTCCCAAACCGGGCGTTGTGGGTGTTTATTGAGCGAAAACACCTAAAAAAGCTCCACGAGGCTCTGGCAGTGGGTGGTGATCCCTGCTGTACTCTTTCACCACTCTTTCACCCACTCTTTCTTCTGTTGGCCTGCTCGCTTAGCCATCGGGGTGGCGTCATTCGAAGGCTAAAAACAATGCGAACGCATTGTGACCAGCGATGTGTAACTACATCTGATAGACTGGTAGGTCACGTGATAACATGATATATATATATATATATATATATATCATGTACGACATATACATAAACACTCACAAACATTTATACTACGAGCTTCTTTCAGTTTCCGTTTATCAAACCAACTAACAAGGATTTGATCGGCCCGGGGATATAGTTGAAAACACTTCCCCAAGTTGCTATGCAGTGGAATTCAACGCAAAACCATGTGGTTCGTAAGCAAGCAACTTACCAAAGAGCCACACCTGTGCCTATATATATATATATATTCAAATTTCTCTTCCTGTCTATATGTGTGTGTGTCTCTCTCGTATATTTATAATGCTCTTATTCATCCCATTTAATTCGTGGAATCATTTCTATTCAGTGTAAGTCGCACTTTTCTGGTGATATGTATACATTAGTTCATTCATTTTCATTAAATATATTTCCTATTCAATGTATATCGAGGGATTAACTTGCTTGTCTATACATTTCCTCCTCTATCTGCTCATGTTCAGATTCACTTGAGCGTAACGAAGTGTAGTCTATATACAGAATATGCATATTATATATATATATATATATATATATATATATATATATATATATATATATATATATATATATGTATGTGTGTTGTATATATATATAATATATATATAATATATATATATATATACATACATGTATTGGGCCCTACCTGCAAGGTCATGTGCTGTTTATCACTATGTCACGCGCACATGGTTATGAAGCATGTGCCTAGTGTACCCTTATCAGGCGGGTAGTCATGATGGGTATACTGGGCTTCGTATATTTTACCCCAGTGTCACTTTGATGGCATGCACTGATCTCTCACTCAATAATAATGATAATAATAATAACTATGATAATATTTCATAGTAGTATATACATTCTCTAATTTAAAGCGACATATATATGTATGTATATATATATATATATATATATATATATATATATATATATATATATTTATATATACAAGCGCTCTGAGCTTTAAAGCGCCTGTTGGAAAGGAAGAAACGGAACTGGAGTCAACAGTGAATATTGGATATATATTCTGTAGGATCGTGTTCTGTTGTCAAGAGCAGGATACGTGAATCATGCGAAGCCGCTTGATAATCGAAATGCCCAGGCACCTAATAATCTTGAGCCCCAACCATTTCTCTAAAGCAGTGTCACATGTCATAAACCTTGGAAGATAATATCTGGACTTAAAAGACATATGCTAGTTCACAAAATCATTTCTTTTAGAATCGGATTTCAAAGGGCAAAAGTGCAGAAGTTTGAATAATACCTGTCACTCTTGAATTACATCCTGTCAATCAGCTGCTTGTCTTCAAAGTAATGAGAGGTATCATAAATGGAGCGATTGTTACCTGTGATTGAGAAAGGTGTGCGTTTTGAATGGACGGCTATCATTTGTCAAGACGAAGCAATCATATTATATATATATATATATGTGGTGTGTGTGTGTGTGTGTGTGTGTGTGTGTATGTGTGTGTGTGTGTGTGTATGTGTGTGTGTGGTGTGCGTGTGTGTGTGTATGCGTGTGTGTGTGTCTATTGAAGTAGTGAGTTCTTGTTGAGTTCTTGTTGAGTGAGTTGTTTCCAGATATGGGTGGCTTATTCGGTATCCCTTGAAGAAATCTGCCCAGACTCCGTTTAAAGGTGATGGGATCCTTTTCCTCTTTCATCTTATTCGGCACAATGTTAAACAGAGTAGGGCCTGTTGAGGAAAAAAAATTATGTCGCAGTGCACGTATATGTGGTTGGGTTGTCCGGAATCTGGTGACTACTGCCCACACCTCTTGTGATGCTTCGGCTTACAGCGAAAACTGAACGATGAAGGGATATCATGATCGGCACTCTCCAGCCATCCACAGCTGTTGCTAGCATTTAGTCGTAGCCAATGCTGGTGGCGAGTAACTAGCACGTAAACAGCGCCTTTCGAGGGTTGAGAAGAAGACCTACTGAGACGTGTAAAAACGCAGTCGTGACAGATACTGGTGTCACGCAAATGGCACTTGTACCGACAGCACCTAATATCACCCATTACACTCTCGGAGTGGTTGGCGTTAAGACGGGTATCCAGCCGTAGAGACTATGCCTTTTAGATTGCCAACCCCGGTCAAACTGTCCAACCCATTCCAGGTTGGACAACGGAGGTTAAATGATGATGATGATGATGATGATGATGATGATGAGGAGGAGGAGGAGGAGAAGTAAGTGTCATAATGAATGTTAAGGTATCATCTTCATCCCTTCGTTACGAGTTTACCAACAACACATCGTCCAGGGCCTTTATGAATATAAACACAGATATAAACGTTTGAGTAATCAAGCAACATGTTCCATGTCATCTTGTTCTCATATAATTAGAGAGCGTAACGAAGTGTAGTCTATATACAGACTATGCATATTTATTTATTTATATATATATATATATATATATATATATCTATATATATATATATATATATATATATATATATTATATATATATATGTGTTTTTATGTTTAATTTGAAATATTTTTAAGATAGAAGGGACTTTCTAGAAATGTGATAGACTGCCGCTGAGAAACTTAGAGATAGAAAATATATTATATTTTCATACTCATTATAAATAGGATGGTAAACACGAGCATCGTAATATTAAACTCCTGTAGATATATCTAGTATCAAAATGATTGCGTGTAGTTATGTGAGTACTCAAGGCCTAAGCGTGTGAATACGCGTCTGGTCTAGCATGGACGTCACTGACAGTGCGTGTATGTGTGTATGGGTGTGAATAAAAATATCTGCATGCACAGTTGCTTAAATTGAGGATATTAAATCCCCGTATTACTCGTGATACCAAAGTATACTTATCAATACTTGCTTATACTGGATGTATTCTATATGTATCAAGACTAAGAGGTCATCTGATGAGAACGGTTTTCTCCAAATGATGTAATGTTTTCGTTAATCAATTAAAGAAGTCGCTTGAAACGGCCGCAGTGAATAGATATATGGGCAACTTTTTTTCTATTATATATATATATATACTACTACTACTAATATAGGATGAATGTTTTTTTCTCTACAGAAAAGAATTCCATCAAGAAATGTGGCAGCATATTAAAATACCTTTACGGTTAAAATTATAAACAACTTATAAGTAAGGGCTAAAGAAAATTATTTCAAAGCCAATATGCTGATTTTCCACATATAATCTACATATAGCGTGTAGATTATATGTGGAAAATCAGTATATTGGCTTTGAAACAATTTTTCTTTAGCCCTTTCTTATAAGTTGTATATATATATATATATATACATATATATATTTACAAACATATGTACGTGGTCTGATAAATAAGTGTCGGGACAGTTGCCAACATATTGCAGCTGAACAACACAGAGTAAAGCCGCTTGGCACATATTGAACTTGACCTCTACTATGCATGTACGTGGAGTTTTAATGGTCTAGCTTACGTGGGCTACTTACAGAATTGCTTGAAAGAAAGGTGTGTAGCGTGTGCTTGCGCAATTATCACACGGCAAAAAATGTCACTTGGCACATGGCAAAAAATGTCAGTACGCCGGGCAGAATGCTTTGCGGTATTTCGTCTGTCTTTACGTTCTGAGATCAAATTGCGCCGCGGACGACTTTGCCTTTCATTCTTTCGGGGTCGAAAAATTAAGTACCACGTGCATACTGGGGTCGATCAAATCACCTGACCCCTTTTCAAAAATTTCGCGCTTTCTGCATAGAGTATATGTATATATATATATAAGTGAGGGCGCGTGGCTTAGTGGTTAGGGCATTCGGCTCATGATCGTAAGGTTGTGAGTTCGATTCCCGGCGACGCGTTGTGTCCTTGAGCAAGACACTTTATTTCACGTTGCTCCAGTCCACTCAGCTGGCAAAAATGAGTTGTACTTGTATTTCAAAGGGTCAGCCTTGTCACTCTCTGTGTCACGCTGATTATCCCCGAGAACTACGTTAAGGGTACACGTGTCTGTGGAATGCTCAGCCATTTGCACGTTAATTTCACGAGCAAGCTGTTCCGTTGATCGTATCAGCTGGGACCCTCGTCGTCGTAACCGGCGGAGTCTTTAATATATATATATATATATATATATATATATATATATATATAATATATATATATTATATATATATATATATACATATATATATATATATATAATAATAACATACATATATATATACATAATGTATGTACCTACCTCTACATATATATATACACGCATATATGAGTACAGAACACCAGAAAAACGTCGAACACAATGAGAAACGAAAACAGACAAAAACCCAAGGAACTGGACATTTTTCTTAAACAACAAAAAAATAGAGTACAGGACAAATAACACAAGGAAAAAACTCCTTCTTCAGTCGCCATGGTTTCATCTACTCTACGTTCCGAAGGTGAAGGCGAGACGTATATGGCACATGAGAGTCAGTCACCTCTCGCCTGAAGAAGTGCACTTCTCCCGTGACAAAAATAGCTAACTCTTGTTTGAATTTCGCTGCCTGAGACTGTGTTGATGTGTGTATAGGCAATCGCCTATGACCCCTCCATAAATGTTTTTTGTTGCTGCTATTCTAATTCAGCTTACCATGAGCATGACTAGCATCAGTAGTAGTAGTAGTAGTAGTAGAGTAGTAGTAGTAGTAGTAGTAGTAGTAGTAGTAGTAGTGGAAGTAGTAGTAGTTCATTCGGATTCCTTTGAATAGAATGTATTGATTAAATAGATTCCAGAAATTTTAGAGACGTTAATTTTAATAACCAGAAAGTTAGCAAAGAAATAAGTTTTTGGAGTATGAACTTGTATTCAATAAAACAGACAGACGGTATTGTTAACGCTGTGCCAAACACAAAAGTCACGTGCTAAATTCAATATGTCATAATTTGCCGATATGTGTATATCATGCTCGCTTTCATTTTTCATCCATTTCTTTGCCAGGCCGGATTATGACAATATTATTTAGAACAGTTGCCCAACAATCTCATAATAATCATGAGTCTATGCGTAAAAGTTAATGTTGAATATTGCAGTCGCAGCTGTAATAAGTTTGATTATATAATGAAAATAATTACATCGTATAGTCTTAGAAATGGACCAAGATATATGACATCACGAAAGCACGCTTTGTTTATTCAACTAAAGGATTCCATACAAAGTGCACAAAGTGTATATATATATATATATAATATATATATATATATATATATATATATATATATATATATATATATATATATATATTATATATATACATATATGCATATATACATATATATACATATATATATATATATATATATATATATATATATATATATATATACATACACATATGTATATATACATATGCATATATATATATATATATATATATATATATGTATGTATGTATGTATATGATATATGTGATTGGCTTGAAAACTTGTTAAGATATGAAGATATTTTTATTCGCATGAAACCAATGTTAGATTTAATACACAAATAAAGAAATTTATTCACCCCCCAATGCGGAGTTGACCCCTCATTCATGTAGGTTGTCATTTATGTATGTGCATATATATATATATATATGTGTGTGTGTGTGTCTTTGTATATGAAAGAGTTATGGAATGTAGTAGATGATGTGTCATAGTGAGGGGAACGTCGGAAGTGGTAAATATTCATGCGAGGTGCGTACTGTATAGGTTACTTCTCAGGGCAAGGTTATCTTGATAAAATGATTACATTCTCGCAAGAAAGTGCACAGAGGTACACGTAAGATTTGCTCAGATTAGACAAATGCTGATCGAATTTTTCCTGTTTTAACCTACACCTCCATGTAAACTTCATTTGATCAAGATACACTTGGCCTAACGACTAGCCTGTGGTATACATCTCACTTATATATTTATCGCTCCCTAGGTTCCGCTCGCTACTCCATATCTTAATTCTTGTACTCTTAGGCGCATACCCAGCAACCCTGATTGCCTGTCATGCCGTACTTCGATTGCTTGAAGATAATTTTCTTCGTACACCATGAATTTTTTTGTTTTATATATATATATATATATATATATGTGTGTGTGTGTGTGTGTGTGTGTGTGTGTGTGTGTGGTGTGTGTGTGTATGTATATATATAATCAAAATAAGCAACAAGAATATCTTCGTTAATTTGGTACGATCGTTTCACGCTACATCATTTTATTAAACATGTATTACAGCAGTTTTAAAATTTTGAGCAATCATCAGCCATTTATAGAAGTTTCCCATCAGTACATATACTTATTTTCATGTTAACATGAAAATAACTATATGTACTGATAGGAAACCTCTATAAATGGCTGATGATTGCTCAACATTTTAAAACTGTTGTAATACTTACAATGTTAACATGAAAATTAGTATATGTACTGATGGGAAACCTCTATAAATGACTGATGATTGCTCAACATTTCTAAACTGTTGTAACACGTATAATGTTTAATAAAATGATATAGCGTGAAACGATCGTACCAAATTCCCGAAGATTTTCGTGTTGCTTATTTTGATTATAATCACCCTATAGATTTATATGGATAACACCATACAAAATTCTGGTGCGTCTAGCTTAAGTACTATATTCATTTGAATCTAAATGTTGCTGAACTTATATATATATATATATAAATCACAGAGATATACTTGAATAGCAAGTGACTTGATCTGAGAACTTGTGCGGAAACAACAATAATTGCAGCGTGGAATGTGTTTGTAAACCATCTAAGAACACACACATACCGTTAGTTTCACTTCAACATTTAAATTTAGTATTTGTCAAAAAATTTTCGTCGCTTTGAAACCGCGACCTGTTCAACGACAATAATTGGTGCTTCATCTGAGAAAGTAGTAGCTAATTCATGGTATACATGTGGTTAAGTATATATGCATATATTTTCTACTTTTATTTATTAAAATGTCTTCCACTGAGGTGGGAGCCGGTTTCCAACTAAGGTACAAGGCTCCATCTTTGAGGTATAGTTAACATAGACAAATCTACATTTTGAACTTTAGAAATGTGTTGCATACTTTTAGTGTTACTGTCACAAATTCGACTTGTACTGTATGAAACAGCCGGTCAGTTTCTCGTTGTGAAAATCCCATTTTATCCATGTTCTACTTTAAACATTTACTAACGGAACCTAGTGGTCCAATTATTATTGGTATGAATATGAATTCATAGTTTGGATGTAGAAGCTTGAGGTTTCGAAACAGTTGTCCATAAATATCTTCTTTTCTCTGATTTTCAAAGAGATATTTATATCTGCAGGGCAGCTGACATCTATGATGATACATACATTTGCCCATCTGTCCCAAACAACAATACCCGACCTGATAAGCTTACATTTGACAGGCGTTTTGATAAGAAATTCCACCAGTATTTCTTGAGTTTGTGAATATGAAAGTATTCCATAACTGATGAATTTTCTGAGTTTATTTCAGGACAGTCTTTTTGTGGCTGGCGTTGTCAGTCTTTTCTTTTGTGGAGGACCTTTTAAATTCTCTTAGCAACCACATTGTGCCACATAGGGAGTTAGTCCCGTGACGACATTTCAGGACATCTGTTAATCACAAGCGTAATATCTTCTATAGAAACAAGATATAACCTATACCTCCGGATTATCGCTCAGCGCAAATGCACTCTGCATCCACAACAGATTGCATTCCCAGAATACAGAATGATACCTTTTAGTGAACATTGAGAAATGCGCAAATCAACTAGTACCACAATTTATAATCCTTCCATTCTATCAATGTGCTCATATGTGTTTATGTGTGCGTGTGCGTGCGTGTATGTGTGTGTGTGAGAGAGAGAATGAGTGTCTGTTTCTGATGTGGCTTTAATTATGTTCTTCTGTACAATGCCTGGGATCGAAATATTCTAGATATCGGGATAATGTTAGAATATTAATCTGTCGAGATAACCTAAACAAATAATGTTAAAATAATATTTATTATGGAAGCATAGCATCAGATTAACATGGTGTTGTGTTTGTGGTTCTTATGACGAAGCATGTATAATAATATCGATGGTATCTGAAAAAGTTATCTCACACGAAACTGATAAGATATGACAAGAACATAAACAGGGCTAACAAATGACAAAACAGATACACGAGGACCTTATGGTATAAGGAGGGGGGTATTGATATTCCAAAAATTATAGTAATAATCTAAATTGACATTCGGAGCCTTCCGATATTTTCGAATACGTATTTTCATCCATAGTTTACACACGAAAATATCATATCATCGATCAATCACACGCTTCTAACCGTAGTGTATATCTTTTAATATTTATGTTTGAAAATGTTCTCGGAATATCGAGTTCTCGTCTTTAATTTCCTGTTACAACACAATGCGTTGCACTAACATCTATATTTTCATATCTAATTTCCCATTTTATCTACTTTATCTGGACACTGCTGCCTTCAATTATTTCACACAATAGTGGTATTTAGTGATCCAGAAATAGGAGGGATATCTTAATATTCTGAAATAATATGAAGTTTGCTATTGTCTACGTCGGGATAATAACCTCAACATGGAAAAATAGCAGCATTGAAATATCTGAGATATTTTTCTTCTCTTTTATTTTTACCTTGTAAGATGATGAGTGAGCGAAAGCTGTTAGACCAAAACATGTGACTTATTTTCCATTCACATTCGGGAAACATTTTAACAATTTCATTGATATATACGTGGGTTTTTGTTTTATTTATAAGGTCCTACACAATTAACGAGAGTATATTTACTATTTACACTTCATTTCGAATGATATATAACAGTATCTATGAATAGCCATTAATATGTGTATCTTTCCACCAATAATTGAAACAAAATGGAGCATATGTATATGCACTCGAGAAATACCTGTTGTAATTCTACACACCTTTGAAAACACTATACAATTTGACACATGATCATTCCTGTTTTATGCATTCATATATATGTACGTATACACACACACACACAGACGATCACAAACAAACAAATATATATATATATATATATTATATATATATATATATATATATATATATTTATATTATATATATGTATACATAGACGTGTAAAAAATATATGGAAAAAGAATCTGGAAATGCAGGAGTCTTTTACAAATTTAAACGATTTCACTTAGTTAAAAAAAGATCTTCAGAAGTAAAGTGTGAGGTTTTGTGTATCGTATGTGGTTCCAAATATTAGTTTTTTAACATCCCAGATGATTCACAAAGCCTCACATTTTTACTTCTGAAAATCTTTTTAAATAAGTGAAGCCGGTTAAGTTAATAAATACTGTTAAAAGACTCCTGCAGTTTTAGATTAATCTCTTTATATATATTTTTTCACTGCCCTGTTACAATGTCTTGGAAATACACGATATAAGATTCTTGACAGTACTTCAGGTGTCGTTTCGATACTTCATAGGACATGACTCCTATCCTCTATTGATCGTAGTTTCCAGCGCTACATTCCAATCCCCATTACACACAACACACTCTATCTTCCTTAATATCATTCGTCTTCTGTGAGATTAACGTATTTTCCCATTACCTCTGCTCCATTCTTCTGCAGAACTCCCAACTAATTCAACTGCACATCTTCACCTCTAAATTTCCCTAAACTCTAACCGTAATCCTCGTGAGTTATTACTTCGCAACACATCCGTCACAATTCCTACAGAAATCCATTATATCAGTATTTCCTTTGCTCATTACTTCTGTGCTGCAGCACCTAAATGACACCTATAATTTAATCCTTACCTGACAGAACAGTTCAAGGTGCACCACATGGAAAAATGAGATATAACAAACGTATACTGTGGAGAGCGCAGACTACTTACTTCGCACGTAGACCGGCGAAAGGCAAGTGCAGCAAGGTAGACAAAAAAAGTACCCCGAAGATGCAAATAAGGCCTCACTGAAGAGCTTTCAGCTCAACCGCGACACATTGGAAACTCGAGCACAGGACAACCCTGCTTGGAGAAGTTGCATGAACATAGATTTCACTGTCTACGAATGGAACGTGGCAGCAGGGGAACGGCGGATGAACTAATAATAATGCAGAGAACATAATAAATGCTACGCTAATGCAAACTGTCTGAGATTAATCAATGGTTGGAAGCAGTGCATAAACAAATTCTATAATGACCCTCACTGTCTCGAAACTTCGCTTATCGCATTACATCAAATGATGCTATATTCATATATTAATATGGTCAACAACCCATGTTTGCTCTTGAAACTTAAACCAACATATCAGGGTTTCATTTCATTAATCATATACTTCTAGTGAATTGTCTACTCTAAATTGGACAAATTATAACATGGATAATCACTCTTTTGCTCTTTTACTCTTCTACTGGTTTCAGTCATTTGACTGCGGCCATGCTGGAGCACCGCCTTTAATCGAGCAACTCGACCCCGGGACTTATTCTTTTGTAAGCCCAGTACTTATTCTATCGGTCTCTTTTGCCGAACCGCTAAGTTACGGGGGCATAAACACACCAGCATCGGTTGTCAAGCAATGCTAGGGGGACAAATACAGACACACAAACACACACACACATATATATATATACATATATATGACGGGCTTCTTTCAGTTTCCGTCTACCAAATCCACTCACAAGGCTTTGGTCGGCCCGAGGCTATAGTAGAAGACACTTGCCCAAGGTGCCACGCAGTGGCACTGAACCTGGAACCACGTGGTTGGTAAGAAAACTACTTACCACACAGCCACTCCTATACAACTTTAAATTATATCTAACAAACCCGGTAAAAATACATGTATTCGTACATTAAACGCGCAGAAAACAGACTGAGGCCTAGCTTTATGTGCATCTTCAGACACTCTACGAAACAGCACAGGCATTACACATGACTAAAATATATTTATGAGTGTTCGTACAGAGATACACTTTACATGGAGGAGTTATATTGATTGTTGTTGAATCATAAAACATAAATTATAGAAGGAAGAGTGAAGAGCTAAAATCGTGTCCATACACGGCCTTTGGCCTCACCATAAAATGTTCTCTCATTTATATCATGAATTTGTGGTCCAGTAATTGCGAAAAGGTCTCTGATCAGCTGTAAATTACACAAATGAACTTGTGGAGAGATAGGAATAAAAGAAATTCTCTTTGCAGTGCATTACACAAAAAAAAAGCATTCTTGCATTACTGTCTCTAAGAAAAGTCAAGTGACAGTTAAAACACGGAGACCACAGAGTTCAATACATTTTAATTAGCAATACGAATTACACACCTACGATGATTTGAGCAATTCCATCATATCTTTAATATTGTAAAATTGACAAATAGCGTCGGTGATTCATGAGATGGTGTATAATTTTAGCTGTTAGGAGACATATCTTTTCTAATATTTACTCTTTCAGAGATCCGGTTTATATGTTATCAATTCTAACGTATTCGACTGGGAATATATATTTTAACATGCAACTATTATATTATACAACATAGAAAATGTTTTTTTCAATTATTAGGAGATGATAAAATAATTGTAGTTAACTGTTGTTTCAAAAGAAAGACTCACTGTATGATCTTCAGGCCATTGCCATGCTATCCTGGGATCCCTTACACGTCGTAGTCAACAGGATTGACTACTTTTGAGTGCCGTTTACTAAACACAGCAGTGAGGATTTCTGTGGAGCACTTACTATACAGAATGGACGTTCATGTAACCAGGTTTCTCCACTGGTTACATGAATACCAGCATATCTTTTGTATCGTGGTTTATACATTTGAACAGCCGTATATTTCCCTGGTAATCATTGACGTCATAATAGCTTATTATATGCTTTGTATATCCTTCTGATGACTCTGCAATATGCTGTCAATAAAATATACAGAAATTAATTTGTTTCACTTATCGGGTAATCCTCCATACGGTATTACGATTATAAATAATTCGAATATCCGTATCGTATAGTCTAACATAAATTATTCGCATTGTGCAATATTGTAATTGGCATAAAGTTTCTTGTAAATAAATAATTAGTTAAATACAAAATGTTCTAATGCCAAAATAGTCAACGAGAAAATGCTATAAGGCCATTCTACCTTGGACAAATTTTTATTGAAATGTCTACCGTGGATAAATATGTAAAGTACCGGAACAAACTAAATGCATTTAATGCTTAATCAAAACATATTCGAGCACATATGCAGCAGAAACACGTGTCGGACTGGGATCTTATGTCAATTTCATGTACACAATACGCTAATAAAGAAGTATTGAATTCCCCATTCTCCTTTATGACACCGTTATATTGTATGGTATATAAAATCCAATGAAAGGAAATTAAGACTTATAGATGAATGAAATACTGTCTAAATATCTCAAGCAAATATATATGTACCCTATCGTTCAATGAGATTATCCAGAGGCCGCACTTCCCGGATGTCATAGGTATATATATATATATATATATATATATATATATATATATATATATATATACCATGATAGATCGCTAGCCGCTACACATCTTTATTTTCTCTCCCTGTTTCTTCTGTGTTCCTTTATGTGGAAAAGCGTAGACTCGAAACGTGACTATTTCACTTCTTGTGCGATAAAACTAATACATCTGTTTGTTGTCTACACCACCTATCTTCGCCTTTTTTTTTTTGTGAATTCTCCTTTTATGTATATATATATATATAGATAGATAGGTAGATAGATAGATAGATAGATAGATAGATAGATAGATAGATAGATAGATAGATAGATAGATAGATAGATAGATAGATAGATAGATAGATAGATAGAGAGAGTAGCAAGAGCGAGAAAGTTTTTTACGGGATATACAGATATTCTATATTTTGAATGATAAGGTTGTCAAAATGTTGGATGGTTATACATATATTTTTATTTATTTACTTTTTTAGCCCTTTCTTGCGTTATGAGATTTATCAGAATGTGGTTGCAAGTTAGATTTCTTGGCTTCTTTGTATATAAAGCATTTTGTGGGTTTTGATAAGCAAGGGAGAAGAAAGAAGGAAATAAATGTGAAGGAGGGTGAGGTATTTTATTGGTATACATATATATATATATATATATATATATATACACACACAAATATATATATATATATATATATATATATATATGTAGGTCCCGGGTTGATTCGGGGTTAACCACAGTAAATAAGGTACTCAATACATAGCAGAGTAAAATTAATAATAATATATATATATATATATATATATGCGGTTTTGTATGAGCACGTATGTGTGTGTGTAGGGTACGGAGAATATCTAATGCTTTACATAATCGCCTCATGACTAATAATTCATTGACTCTGTCTCTGTTCACATTAAAATACGTCTCCTATATTCGAAAACTGAAATGCTGAATAATATATTTGATTTTAATACTTAATTAAAAGCATAAATATTAGCAAATATAATTAAATTGTCCACTATGTTACTAATTGTCTAGACTAAGAAAGAAGTATTTTAATTGAACTATAATCTGATAATTTTGTTTTCTTTTTCTCATTTCATTTTCTATTATTTTTCGTATTAAGGAATTGTTTTTGATTTATTATCAACAATGAACTGTTTTATTAGACAGAATTAACAAAATTTTACCACACTTTCTACGACCCAGCAGTTAATTGAGTGTGTCATGCGCACAATAATGCTCGGAAAGTTTTACTATGGAAATGTGGGATAGCAAAATAATTGCAGCTAAATGATTGGAGAGCTACTCATAACATATAAAGAAATTTATTATTCGTGTGGATAGAACCGACGACACCGGACCGACGTTTTCTTCCCGAAATCATTCTCAAAACAAATTAAAAAACGACTGTTCCGAAACACTTATAATACTACAGTTTTCCTTATGTTTTACAACATTCTTAATGCGAAATCTTGTGTTGAAGCAGATTGTGATGTATTTTTCAAACTCATTTTTCCAGAGTGAATATTTTGGCACACCAACCCTTCCAAAAATAGAACTAAGATTATAAAACTGGCGGCTTTCTATTCGTATAAATTTAATTAAATTTCTGGCGAATAACACCAAACAAATGTCTGATTCAAATAGCTTTCATAATTACCAATTTATATACAACGCATGGACAAAATGCAAATAACTGTTAAAAATAGCAATATTGTAGTCACACAGAGAATGCCCAGCCTATAGTGAAAAGCGAAATAAGGACGCTGAAACCTCGTGGATATCAAACCCTGTGCATTATACACGTTTTGTATTAAGGGAGAAGTTTCCATATCTTAACAATATCGGACAAACAAAGAGAACGAAAACTGTATAAATAACTCTAGGATTTATCTACCACCGGCACAGTTTATATGAGGAAGATAGTTAGAGATTACCTATTAAAGAAAGGTAAAGAAACACACTGTTTATTGAAGTGTCAAGATTATCGCCACAGCGTCTTCAAATCACTCGCAATACTGTGTAAAAATGGAAAAATGCATATAATAAATTCTGAGCTACAAAAATTTCTTTGCACACCAATAAAAGAACAGTGAAAGTGTTAAAATAGAAAAAGAAGAAAACGCAAAACATTCTTAAAGAAAAAAACATTCATAATTATTTTATTAACTCTCTGCAGTAAAATTTGCTTATTGATAGTTATAACTACATTTCTATTTATTTTTGTTTCCTTTTTAGCGCATCAGCAGATTCTAGACTCAGGAGTTTCCAGAATAAGATATCTTAACAAATTTTTACATAATGAAACTTTCGCTTGGGAATACATAGAAACAGCTACCAAATAAATTCAGGCAAACTTGCAAAATTTCCTGAGAAAAATCCTCAATAACAACGATTATATGAAACATGGGGATAATAAATGTTCTCCTTATGCATCTAGCGTCATTTTTCCTATTTTTTTTTTATCCTACAAGGTTTTCAATTGCAGAGCAATTTACGTGTAAATATATATAGTATCCACTCGATATAATATTCTTCATATAAAGGAAGGGAGGTAATTCCCGCAAATCTATTATCTCTCATATCATTAAAAACACCCATAACGAGTGACAGGAATACAAAGACAGAAAGGCAGAGAGAGAGATAGAGAGAGAGAGATAAAGAGAGTGAGAGATATGGATCGGTATCATTATCCCTTTATTCGTTGATCATGAACGAATGAAAGCAAATTCGAATTCTGAGCGAAATTGAGAGCCCATGATAACAGAAGTGCTACTGCGAATAGATGCAAAATCTTAGAACGTTGTAAATATATTGACTAATAAACATTATATTAAAGTATAATTTATGGAGCGCCATGTGCCATGGAGATTATACAAGAGAAAAAGATGCCTATATAAATACACACAGACTTATATATATTATATATAATATATATATATATATATATATATATATATATATATATAATATATATATATAATATATATATGTATGTATATATATATTCGCAATTCGCAAAAAAATATCGATTCATAAGGCCAAAAATGTTTTTCGAAAATTACAGCTAAATATTTTAATTAAATTCATTGTCTATTTCTAATTAGAAGTGTACTACAAAGAATTAAATATACACACGATTATTCATTAATTAAGCAGTAAAGATACAAAAAGTAAAGATGTCATTTGGCAATG
>NC_043001.1:7209473-7212237 GCF_006345805.1 Octopus sinensis | reverse complement strand
GTTTGCAACTATTGCCATGATCCAATATCTTTTGAAAGTTAGTCGCTTGTGTCATGTACCAAACTGAACCAGAAAATATTTACATTAAATATGTGACGAATCTTTTACATATTCACAAAAAATAAATCAGAAAAACATCAATTGATTCCGATAATTATACATGTATTAAAGCAGAAAAACGAGATATACATTTAACTCTTGCATTTACGAGAACATATATTTCATATAGCAGAACTGAAGTGTGAATATTTCACTTTACTCTTTCGAATATTTTACACATTAGTTTTCATTATTTTGCGAGAATTGAAAAGGTGGAGAATTAGTAAATGAAAATGACACTTCATTTACTGTGAAGGAAAATACTCAGTGCATTTTGATTCTCATCAGGGTGGCGTAACCAGGGAAACTATGCATTTATACGTCTACGCGCGTATGATACATACAGAGTTCAATTATTCATGAACACTGAAAATTGGAAAGACTTTCACTCCAGACATTCGCCTTTCTCTATCGGCAATAATTTTTGAAATAAAACTGAATATTGACATACATACATGCATACATGCATACAAATATTCATACATACTTACATAGATACATACGTACGTACATACATACATACATACATACATACATACATACATACATACATACTACATACATACATACATACACACATACATATATATATATATATATTATAATATAGAGTTATAATATATATATATATATATATATATATAATTTTATATAAACATATATATTTACCACTTACCACTTGGTTCCGGGATTATTTTCCACTGCAGAGCACATTGAACAGGTGTCTTCTACTTCGGCCTCGGTGACAAGACTTTGATCGGATTTGTCCGACAGAAACTGACACGCAAACCACCCTACCCCCTATCTCCTATCTATCTATCTATCTATCTAGCTATCTATCTATCTATCTATCTATCTATCGATCTATCTATCTATCTATCTATCTATTTATCGTCTATCTATCTATCTATCTATCTATCTGTCAATCTATCTATATATATATATATATATATTATATATTTATCTATCGTCTATTATCTATCTATCTAATCTATCTATCTATCTATCTATCTATCTATCTATCTATCTATTATATATATGATATATATATATATATATATATATGTATAATATATATATATAATATATATATATATATATATATATAACATATATATATATATATATATATATATATATATATATCTATATATATATATACAGAGAAAGCATAAAGATCTTCCTCATTTAGAGAATGCAAGGTTTGGAGGTTGGCAGAAATATGGATGCAAGATGGATTTACCTTGAATGTCTAAGATCGACCATTTTCTCCTCATCATTAATTACTCAAAAACCCGCTTTTTCGTTTTAGGTTTTACCATTTGACTACTCATCATCAGTTACTCAAGAGCTTTGTGGGGAGACGTGGGGTGGCCGGCAACTTCACCAGATTGAACCACTTCTGACTTATTCGTTTGGGAATACGTAAATAACAACGTTTTTCGACATCGTCTTCGAACTCTTGACGAATTGATACAAAGGATTCGTGAGTGAATCAAGGCAAACCTACTGAGATGACTGAAACATTAAATGCGAATGCATTTAAGGCACACAGTTTAGCCATCTCGCCACAGTTGTAAATAGTAAAACATAACTGTCACCATTACTACATGAACATGTAGATTACATTTCTTCATGTAGAAAAGTACCATCAGAATGAACATTTAAGATTCTATCATTTCATTATATTATGATTTCTTATACATTGTTATAAGATTGTAAATAAAAGGTGAAAATGAAATTTGGAATCCCTTTCATTAATATATATATATATATATATATATATATGTATGTATATGTGTAATGTACTGTTCGTTATAGAAAAAGTACTCTCTATCTGGTGAGAAATAGATTTTTTATTAAAAGGCTGCAATACATGCATCAAATCGCTATGAATAGTTTCATGTGTTGAGAGTTCTCAAACATATTCTTCAGGCGCAAACCACATACTATAACGAACTAAAGAAATAGAATAATAGAAGTAATGCGAAAATACCGAGAATGCTGCATATAAAAAACGCAGACAGTAAACAACGGAAAACTGAAAACGGGAAACGTAAAACAGAAACTAAAATGTCAACAATAAAAAGTAAAAGGTAAAAAAGTTAAGAGTTATCTCCCTTAGACCGTAAATGATAAGGCTGGAAAGATATGAAATCGGTCAGGAATAGGCGGAATTTCCCTATTCTTCAGAATATATTTATAAATATGCATGTAATCACTGAAAATTTTCTGACCTCGATTTCAATAGGGTTAGAAATCTTAGATCTGAACAATATGTGCGCTCATTCAGCCAAAGAAATTATACATTTATTCGATCCATTCATATAAAGTATGAATTTCTCAATTACTTCCCATTTAATCACATGCGTTGAGTCAATATCTTTTAAAGTCCATACGTAGCTACCCGACTTGTTAGCTTTACTTTTGTCAGTATGTCGGAAGGAGGTTACGTGATTGGCATAGTGATTTGTAAATTATCATTCACGTAATCCAGCATAGGTCTCCTCATCAGTTGAATTATTATTTATAGTGTAGTAACTTCTGCCTCATATATTATCGATTTAGTCGTGTATCATTGGTCAAGTTTGCAGGATCCTGGATCGCGACAGCTGTAGCTAGATTCAGGTGCTTGGTGTTGGCCACGTGTAATGATGCTCTTCAT
>NC_043001.1:7136973-7201973 GCF_006345805.1 Octopus sinensis | reverse complement strand
ACTTTTAAAAGCATTGTATTGCCTTAAATTGTTTTTACCCAACAATATCTACACACAAAATCTATGAGAGGAGTGAGCCATTTCCTTTAATGGAATTTTGAAAACCAGGAAATGGTGGGCATAAATGACGGAATGATTCCGACCGGAAAATATTGTTCAATGCTGTATTCCACAATTTCGAACAGTTTTCTTTCACATTTGACGTGAAGTGTACGATGGAACAAGATCTCCTGCTGCCTTTGCAATTTAATATAATGTCACTTTTGCCATGTTGCCCTCCTATCGTGATGGCTTCAATCCCATTTCATTAAAATATGCTGAACGGAGAGGCATTTATTTCATATAGTAACTCATATCAATTAATAGCAGTAGGAAATTGTAATGTCGATACAAACATCAAATATTGAATACATATAACTGCTGATATAGCTACTCTTTTCAAGGCCAATATTTTTAATATTAAAAGCCAGCCCAAATATTGATCCTGCGGAGATTGCATCCTCTTATAATGCTATGCCTTTTAGTCCCCAACAACATAAAGCAGCAGAAACCGGAACTTTTCATTAAAATGGGAATGAACTGATCACTCTTGTAAATTTTACAATGGGCATCGAATGTGAATAAAAACTCCCATGAATCTTGTTCTATAAGTAATTTGGAAAGGGTTAAATGATGGCTCTCCGCCAAGCATTTCTGGATTACTGAGTTATAGCAGTAAGACGCTACCTTTCAAAATCCACACCAGCTTCAACAAATTATAAACATTCAGTTGAAATATAATAATACAGAAACCTTCTGATTTTCTACGTAACAGAAATACATTTTCACAGAAGCAGATGTCACCCAGGATAAATTATACCCTGTATATCTTTCTAAATCCGATATCTAGCCTCGATAATTAGGCGTGGTTATGCTGTACTGGTGTCTTGCTTTGTGTCTATGGTGCAACCTGTTCCTTAGTATTTTAATCAAGGCCATCCTAGCGTTTACAATCCACTCCTAGTTGCCTACTTGCAGCCGTTTTGACAGTTCTTTGTTGAAGTTGAATGTTTTTTTTTATGGGCGGGGGGTCAAACACTTCCGTTGAAAGTAAAACTCACTTTCAGCTTTGGGCTCAACTGCATACAGAAATACAGTTTTTATCGTGGTAGCTATAAGAACTTGGATTGTTTATTGTTCCAGTTCATCCGTGTCTTCTGCCCCTACTTCATGCGTGAATTACTGAGAAACGGTAATTCAAAGAGGATGTGATGATTTGGGAACCATCATTTTTTTAACTTTTGTAATAATGAATAACCTTAATTCATAAAAAAATGAAGAAATTTGCTTCTAAATATCAATGCAGTTTCATGACAGAAAAATTGGCGAATGTTTTGCAAATACTAGCATCGTTTGTGTGATTGGGGTAGGATCAGGAAATGTTAAGAATGTATGAAAGTGTGAAAAATGTGTAGGCATTAAATTTACATATGCATCCTTTTCAAGCCTAGCCAGGCTCATGGGCCCGTCTCGAAGCAAGCTGACAGAAACTATATCTAAATATATCCAAATAGAAATTTTGCAGTACACCTCAAGACACGTCAGACTGAAAATTCTCATAGAGTAAGGGACAGTCCGGAAGTGAATGGTATTTTTTAATATGCAGGCCACTGATAAAATGTTTTGATATGTATGTATATATGTGTGTGTATGTGTGTGTGTGTGTGCGTGCGTGTTTCATGCGAGTATGAATGATCTTATGCTAATAGGCACATGTATGTGGGTGGGTGTGCGTGCATGTGTATGCAGATACATGCGCGCTTACGCGATTTCTATGCGCATGTTCCTTTCCTTACTTGTTTATTTTCTCCCCTTCGGTTTTTCCCCCCTATTTTACGCTCATTCTAATAGCTCTTGTCTTAATAACGGTCAATTACATAATAATTTCCCTTTCTTTAACGGTCATTTTCATAGCATGTTTTCATTGCCTCGATAACTGAAAAGAAGCCGAAGTAGTGTTCCTCCCCGACATCCGAATCTCGGTTTCTCATTATGGCAATCGAGTAATTGTCACATGTTATATTACAGATATATATATATATATATATATATATATATATATAATTGAGAGGTGTGTGCATGTGAATGTATGTAAGTGTCTACATGTAGATAATGCTGGTATAAAATAAAATATATCTTAGCAATTTATAACCTTTAATTAACATTCTTCATCTCACTTGAACGCCAACTGTCGCGGTTTGATATTTCAGAGCGGAAATATTCAAATGATGCACTATTTTAAGTTCGCTCAACATATTTTTATATTCTGCATTCTGCAGTTAGCCCCTTTTATCATTTTTCAAGTGGATATTTTATTCATACGAAATCGATTTGATATATATCTAGCATAGATTAGTATTTGTTTCTTTCTTCTCCGTTTGACTACATTAAATGAATTTTTGCATATCGAACTAATGTAACGATCGGACACTTTGAAAGAGAATGTAATTGTAGCTTATATATCTGAAATATGCTAATTATCCTCCCTCGAATACTCGGCATCGCATAAGAAATCGTATTCTGTTTTAAGCTGAATATCTTATACCCGAAGTTGTTGAGTGAAACGCAACTCATCATGTGAGGTTAATGTAATCAACATTTCATAATATATGCGTAACAGGGTAAATAACATTAAGCGGATCTAGGTTATCGCTTTAAATATTGTCGTTCGATTCCTCTATCCTGCTTGTTTACAAAATTACATTAAGTGACATTAAACCCGTTTTGAAGTTCGTTTAATATACAACGCTAGCTCAGTCTGCCGTTTAAATATATTTAACATTTATCAGTAATGTTAATAACATGGTTTGTCAATTATCAATTTAAACAATATGGTTTCCATGAAACATGTGATATATATTTTGAACGGAATACACACTTTTCGGTTGATAATAACTGTTGATATATTCTGTAAAATGGTAGACGAAAACAAAAATAACCAAATGCCATTTTTATGTCGTTTTGTTTCAAGAAATACATTTTATGGATTATCTTAATGTATTTTCCTTTAAAAAATAGCATTTTCATCTTAGGAAAGGTAAACATTTTACAAAGGAATGTTTTCATAAGTATATAATTTAAATTGATGCAAGCGAAATGCATTGTTTAACACTCAAGGTATCTTATGTTGATGCAAAAGCTTCAGATATATGTTACAAAGTTTGTAAAATGATCTGGAATAAAATATTAATAGTATAAATCAAGTAGTTTTTCCCATGAAGATTGAAGCGTGTGCAAAAGGCAATGGACAGTAAACAAAAGTAGTATTAATTTCAAAACACATACTTCAAGTAGATTGTGCATTAGTTAAGGAATAGAAATCTGCTACAATCCGATTTGGAGCTTTGTCCCTTCCATCCCTGCAAAATATAAGACATTAGTGACGTTTCTCCATTCTTCTTGACTCTGGAATGACTTTTCCGTGTGTCTCTCGGTAGATCCCGTTTGTCAGTCCTATCATAGCATCCATCCACGTTCAGCAATTTTGAGTGAATTCTCTAAGCTTCTTTTCTTGTAGGTTTCAGGTCAGGTCGTAATTCGGGTCACAGGCTTCTTAAATCAAGGCTTCTCTATCTCACCTTGCACCTCAAGGCTGTCAGATTTTCATACACCGTATCCAGTGTTTCTCTAGGAAAACCCTTTCTCTTAGTCCCCCTTGTTACACTTGAATATTTATATTTTCCTAATATTTTGTAGGTAAGGGCGTTAGATCTATGTTGTTTATCTCTGAAAAAAGATGGGCTATAAATAGCTTGACCTCTCTCATCTGACTTGAGAAGTGCTTCAACTCCGCCGTTGTACTTCTGAGAGTCATTGAAGCGCGAACGCACGCATTCACACATAGTATACTCACACAAACATATAATAAAACACACACAAACATATACCAACACACACACACACACACACGTAATTCACACTACAAATATGTATGTAGGTTGTGGCAAACAGTTTCTGACTACAACCACACCATCTTCAATTGCCATGCTAACATTCACGTCTCTTGTTTGTAGTCAGAATTATCTTAACGTTATTAGTACTTCATGCCTCATACACATATCTTGAACTGTAAAATATTAGAAGTACAGACATCACTTTAAGCATTCATGTAATAATTCAAGAGGTATTTCAATTGATTCTAGACTGTGATAAAACTACCAAGATTTACGAAATATAGTAGGCGTAGGAGTGGCTGTGTGGTAAGTAGCCTGTTTGCGAACCACATAGTCCCGGGTTCAGTCCCACTGTGTGTCACCTTGGGCAAGCATTGTGAGTGGATTTGGTAGACGGAAACTGAAAGAAGCCCGTCGTATATATGTATATGTATGTGTGTGCGTATATGTTTGTGTACCTGTGTTTGCCCCCCCCCCCAACATTGCTTGACAACCGATGCTGGTGTGTTTACGTCCCCGTAACTTAGCGGTTCGGCAAAAGCGACCGATAGAATAAGTACTAGGCTTACAACAAATAAGTCTTGGAGTCGATTTGCTCGACTAAAGGCGGTGTTCCAGCATGGCCACAGTGAAACGACTGAAACAAGTAAAGAGTATAAAACCAGAGTATAAAAATATCATGGAGACATATAAGCAGTAGAGGCGATAAGCAGGAATAGCGATATTCGCATATTCTAAATTTTATTCATGAAGATATGGATAGTATCACACACACATGTATCTTCGGAAATTTAATTCTTAAAAATATGCCAATAGAACACCAACGTACAAACAAGAATATCCGCACTGATTATCCATTTATGAGGAAGTAGATCTGCCTCGCTGATAATATTGCAATAGAAATGCAGAAAGGGAAAGATATATTACAGCCGTTATCACGTGTGAGCAATATTTATGGTTAGTAATATATTATTTCAAACACTGAATAGAATCTGCAGGTAAAGAACTATTGAATGTGTTCTTGAGAACGTAAGCACCTACAGCTTGGCTTTGCTATGATGGAATAAAAAAAAACCATAAACTTCGGTTGATATATCTGGATAATTTGTGAAGTGAACTGAGCGCCTTTGTAACTCTGAGTAAATCTTATTGATGTAAAGACAGAAAAAAATTGGTTATGGGAAAAGTTTTTTTTTTGTGAATTTGTCTTAGAGTGTGTATGTGGTGTGTGTAAGTGTGTATGTAGTGTATGTGTGTGTGTGGTGCGTGTGAAAGGTGTGCGTGTGTGGATGTCTGTGTGCGGTTTCCTTCTCTTTTATGTGGACGTGTTTGGAGTGTGTGCTATGTAAGTATAAATTAATGTGTGTATGCATGAGGTGTGCACGCGTGTGTATATGCATGTGTTTGTGTGTGTTTGTTTATGTGTGTACATGTGTTTGTGAGTGTGTCTGAGTCTAACTATTTCATTGGATGAAACATAAAAATATATACACTGGAGTGCATATTATACGACAGTTACTGCATAAAATGTGAAGGCGCATGGCATGGGAGTTTGTGTGTTGAAATACCATTATGGAAGTCAAATTTAATTAAGATACGTAAAAATATATTTTCATTAACATTTATTTGTGGCATTCTATAGTTATATTAAAAATAGTTTAATATTCAATTCAAAGGATGTACAATAATTTTTTCCTCTTCGTACTGTACATATTTCATTAATTTCACAAGGAAATATTTTCGTGTATATGTGTAGCTCTGTTTTTTCTTTCGTGCGTGCGTTTTAGAACATATGTCCATAATATCTGGCAGTGCGCATGTGTAGGTATATAAATATTTGTGTATGTGTCTATGCGCGTATACATACATATATGTATATATACATACATATATATATATATATATATATCAGATGTTGCTACACATCGCTGGTCAAAATGCGCTTTACATTGTTTTAGCCTTCAAATGACGCCTACCCGCTGGCTAAGCGAGCAGGCCAACATAAGAAAGAGTGAAAGTTGCGGCGAAAGAGTACAGCAGGGATCACCACCACCCCCTACTGGAGCCTCGTGGAGCTTTAGGTGTTTTCGCTGAATAAACACTCACAACACGCGGTTTGGGTATCGAAATCGCGATCCTACGACCGCGTGTCTGCTGCCCTAACCACTGAGCCATTGCGCCTGCACATATGTATATATATATGTATATGTATAATACACACACATACACACACATACACACACACATATATATATATGTATATATATATATATATATATATATATATATATATATATATATATAGTTAATCAAAACAAGAAAACACAAAAAAAAAACACAGCAACGCGAGGACGTGGAACAAATAAAGTATTATTGGACGCTCAGGAACTCTTCGTCGGAAACATAGGAGAAGGAAAGATCCCGAGAAGGGAAGACAGGGGTAAAAAATCGCTGGCGGTACTCACGAGGTCACATATTGAAAGTATATAAGTATATATACTTATATACATGCATTACATTGATATCAACAAACGGCGATTCACCACAGAAACATTATACACGAAAAGTAATAATTTAGATTCCAGTGACAGAAAGATAATGAAAATCTTGTAAACACTAAAAGCAATTGGAATAAACATACCTATCACCTTGTTTATGAAATTAACAATATGTATAATCTAACTGAATATAAAGGTATATCAAAAAGGCAATAATTATTTCGAACCAGCAATTTGGTTTGCAGGTGCTACCGATATAGGGTAGCATATGTACTGTAAATATACAGTATATTTCGGTATCTATTCTCTGCTATTATTCATTCATTACTAATCCTTATAGCATGATTTTGTTAATTTAAACCGTGTTAGGCTCATTACGAATTGGTCTGGAATGACATGGTAAATTGTCAAAGATTCTGAACTACAATGGCACGCTCGCATGATCACCTGCAATGCTCAATTTGAAATATCGGAGCGAAAACAATTTTTACCATGTGCCTTATTATGTATTTCGCCACTCGTACATATGAGATTTTGTGCACCAAACACCCAGCATAAATGAGGATAGATGGATTTTTGGAAGGGTTAATTCGTACACATATGTATTTTAGAATATGATTCACCACTATACTTGCATAATATATATGTGTATACACACACACACACAGACATATATATATATGCACGCTAACACACACAAATGGCTTCTATACTGCTTCCGTCTACCAAATTCACTAGTATGGCTTCTTTTGTGGGTTCGAGTCTATAATAGGAGTCATTTGCCCGTTGCACCGCGCTTTCAAAGATAGCTTCTTAACCACACACGCATGCATGCTCTTACTGAATGAAAGATTTGAATTGATTTTCCGATTAAAATATTCACAAATCAGTGCACGGATGTCTGAGTGGAAGGAATTTTGCTTCCCAACCACGTGTTTCGGTATCCAGTCCCGCCGCATGACGCCTTGGTCTGGATTTTTTACTATGCCCTCGAACCGACCAAAGACGGAAATTAAAAGCTCATCGCACACACACAGGTACACACACACACATACACACACAAATTTATACATATCTACGAAATGCCAAAGCACGAAACTCTCACGACTGGCGCTACTTTATTGCTTTTGCTAAATATGTATGTTAGCATCTGTATGATTTGGTGTTTGTTCTCCTCCAACCACCGCTTGACAATTGTTTTTAGTGTATTTATGTCCACGTTAACTAGTGGTTCAGTTTAAGTGATATATAGAATAAATATCAGATTTTAAAAATATAATTCCTGGGTGCAATTCATTCTGCTAAAATCTCTTCAAGGCCGTGTTCCATCATTACTATAGCGTAATGACTGAAACAAGTAAAAGATCTTTAAAAATCTAACCTTCTTCAATAAAAAACCTATTGTGATAGACCATGGTGTATGACGATTAAAACTCGATACTTAAGCGAGAACTTCAAAAGATTCTACAGTCTATCGATTATTACTCTTCAGTATTGAGTGGCATAAGCAAACTTTAGAGCTTATTATCTTTAACTAATGTCTTAAGTGAACATTTTTTCGGCAGGAGAATTTCATATAATTTTGTAGTATGTTTCCTTTAATATTGCATTAACAATTTTAAAATGTATTTGTATATATCCATGTCTTGTTCAGTGGACGCAATGAGGAGCAAAATACTTTGGAGACACTTGATAAACTGTTCTTCAGGTATTAAAAAAGATGTGAATTTATGAAGATACATTGATCCTTGAAATGAAATGGTGAGCAATTATAATTTCTCTGAAACAACTGTCGATATATATTCTACATTAGAATTTCAATAATTCACTTTCGTATGAAGAATATCAAAAATTGGGATTCTTCATTTGCGTAGTTCTGAATATTCCAGTTCGAATAAACCACAGTTTATCGATAGATTTAGTTAGTCTGACTACGTCAATCAAACTATTTTGTGAATTCCATTTAAACCTAAAATAATGTCCATATTGCTAAATAGATCTTTGCCGTACTGCGTGATTGATGGTGCCATGGACAGCTTATTTGGTATTCCGTTCGTGAGCATAATTCATCTATTAAATTATAATTCGTGACCCCAATCGGATATAATTATTTGCTCCCTGGTTTCGAAAAGAAAAAGTAAAAAAAAAAACAGAAACATAATAATCAACGATCAGCTGTATGACTTCTCTATCTGTCACCGAGATTAAAATCTTTAATTACGATATCACGCACATTTCTCTAATGACGAATTCATTCCATAAAATTTAAAGAGAATTTTCAAGTTATGTGTTCTACTGTTGCGAACACAAGTACTAGTCATTACCTGTTCTGCCAAATGAGTTTAGCATATATAATGATGATAAGCTATTTACCTTTCGCAAAAGAGTTGAACATAATCTGCGGCTTAAAATTCTTATAGTCAATCCTACAAAAAATATTGTTTCCAGCAGAAAGAAATTTACCTGCAAACGAATACAAAAGCACAATTACCGACACAGATTTCGTACGAATATACGTTAACCCATAGAAGATGACAGACACATTTTCGGTTTGAACGGCAGTTTTTCCTAGCGGTGTCATATGAAATTGTCACCCATAATTATGACCCTAGTATCGATCTATTGCATTTCAATCTGTTTTAGGGTTAGTGTTAGTTAGGGTTAGTTAGGTTTAGGGTTAGGGGTTGGGGGAAGGGTATCTTTTTTCTTCAGAAATGTAAATGAACACAATCTGTTTATTAAACGGGGGACATATTCATACGGCACAGAATGTTTTCACCTCAATATACGTCATTGATTGGTTGAAATTGCAGAAATTGAAGGGAAAAACAACAAATATCTTACAAACTATAGAATTTTCTCAATAAAGCCTAGAGAAAAAGATGTTTTATATACACATTCTACCAGTATACGAAGTTTAAAAGTGTTTAATTACGTGGGAATTATTTTAAAAACTGCCGGTCAAACCGAAGAGATCCCATTTCTATTCTATATTAAAAAAATTAGAATGAAATAATTAGTAATGAGCTCGTTTCAATATGTTTGAAAATACATTAGTGGGTTTTCTTACTAAATAAAATTTTTTATGACACGTCTTCTCCCAAATTATTCTACAATCGTATGTTTCAAATCACAACCTCATACACAGATACACAAACGCACACACTCATACACACACACGCACGCATGAACACGCACACGCACACACACACACTCACATACGGCATAAGATAATTCTACCGAGGTTTACTTCCGTTGATCGTTGACAGTTCTCGTCTCTGAAAGGAAGCTTTCTGATGATATATACTGAACATAGATAATTAAGAAATTAATTATTATTATTCTTTACTTCAGAAATGAAATTCATATAACTGTAATAATGCATGTGAATCCTGCTGGCGTTCTTTCAAAAATATGTGTTCAAAATAACAGTCTTCTATATTACGGAGTCTGCATGGATTATATTTGAAAATGTCTTATCAGAAATTACGATTATTCAGCATCGCTACACATGTATAATTGAGATCTTGGCATTTTCTTTAATTGCAACTCGTTTTTCTGTCATAGTGCTTTGGGATTTCATTATGTAACTTTAAGTTCTGAAATGTAATATTTGTATAAACATAGAATGTTGAAGTACAACGGATTATTTATCGAAAATGCGTAACGATGCTAAAATAAAATGCTAGAGATAATTTTGAGCAACCAATACCAGACCAAAAATCCACCTTCCAGTAATTTATTCGATGTAACAATTTTCAGGGACCTTCTTAAGTACATGCACGCATATAATTTGTTGTGAAATCAGTAACATTAATGTAACATTAATCATTTACAAGTGGGTAGATTTTTGCAATGCGCTGCATTTATTAAAATAAGTCACTTTAACCGGTTGGTTCGTAATTTAGCTAATAAAAATATATGATCCGCAAAATATAAATGAATCCTGATGTAAAAAAAAAAATGCGCGTGTAATTTTATAAGAAACATACAATTTAAGCTCTTTTCCTACTAATACAGGGAATGCTAATCATCGTCCGCAGATACTGAACGTCTTATTCGTCGAAGGCCACAAAATCAGAGGAAAAGAGTATTGGCTGTATTTATGTGAATGTAATCGATATTGGTTTAAATTTGAAAATAATAATTTACGCTGATTATTATTTGAACATTGAAATGTACTTTCCTGCATTTTCCTTCAAACATCTCCAAAAGTAATTAAAATTCTGAGTTTGAAAGAAATAAGAAAATAAACCAGTCAGGTCACTTATCATTCATATATGAATTCGTAATAACCCAACTGGTGATATTTGTCAGGCATTCTATGGTCATTAATAAATTATATGTGAAATGTGCTTCTAAGTAAAGTAACTACCATTTGGAGATGATACACTATTATTCTAACAGTTACGATTTAAAGTTCAAAGAAACGATGAAATATTACTTATATGAGACGGAAACCGCATTTCAATAACCACACATTTTTCAATGAGCTTAGACATGAAGCAGTTGTACGTTTGGTACAGAGGCACACAGGCATAATTCCAAATTTATTCGAATTACGAATATTGATTTGAAACTTTATGGTATTAGAATTATCCTCTCAGACACTGGGACACATTGAATGTAACTATTTATTTTCTAATTACGCACATTAATAAATGCATAATGCGAAGAAGAGAAAACTGTAAATCTAACGTAAACTACAAAACAAAATGAAATAAAACAGCATTTCATATGTGTGAGTGTGTGTGTGTGCATGTAATTCTTTCTCTCTATCTCTCTCAATATATATATATTTATATATATATATACACACACATATATACATACAAGCACACATACATAGTCTGTATATATAAATATAGATATATATACATATATATATATATATATATATATATATATATTGATTTTCGTTGCTTTACTATATATATATATTGATTTTCGTTGCTTTCCTCTCTGCTTGTGTGAATTGTCTTCATTTTGGTTTCTCTGGGAGACCCTTTTTAAAGTAGAAGAAATGGATAAGATTTGTGGCTGCTATTTCTAAACTTCGGTGTATGTTGAAGCAAATCTTTGCTGAACCCTTTTATTAGTTTATATATATATATACGTATATATATATAGAGAGAGAGGGAGTGAGAGAGAAAGAGAGAGAGAGAGAGAGAGAGAGAGAGACATACAAATAAATATATAGATTGACAGACCACTAAGTATATATATATACACACACACATATATATATATATATATATATATATATATATATATATATATATATATATACATACATATATATTTATACATGTATATATATATATGGACAGATAGATGCCGAAAAGTTAATGTCTACTGCATCTAAGCTAGAGTTAGAACGTATGGACTGGAATCGATTTGCACTCAACATGTATAACTAGGATTAATTGTTATTTCGAAACTTTGAAATTAAAATGATATCATTTAAGATGTGCTATAAATGCGTTATTAATAAAATCCAGTCGCCGTAAAATCTGATCAATATCGTTTTCTTCCGGTTATTATTCCCTGGAGAAATTAATTAGTTATATCTCAACTCTGTGAAGAATCGATGATGTTTTACTATGTTCCAAATGTTAATGAAATTCGGTCCTAACAATGATTTCTTTATCAGTTAAAGAGACATTGAGACGTCTCCATATTTGGAAAGACCTATCATTGCGAAGCAAATAAACACATAAATATAATTTATGTTATCTCTTAGCAAGGTTTAATATTGGTATTATCGCCTTTAATAGATAAAGTTACAAATGCTAAATTTGCGTAATGTATCTACAATTATGATGTAACAGATATTAATACGTTAGAAGTCCTTATGAAGAAACTTTACGTAACACGCCAATTATTTAATCCACTCGCTTCTGGAATGAAATTAAGATAGTTCTATTTGATTTCTAATGAGTACTGTAAGCTATCTTTAAACGCTAAATTACTCAGTTGTTGCGACGATGAGGGTTCTAATTGATCGGACCAACGGAACAGCCTGCTCGTGAAATTAACGTGCAAGAGAATGAGTACTCCAGACACACGTGTATACTTAACGAAAGGGATCTCTTCGGTTTGAACGGCAGTTTTTTTCTAGCAGTGTCATATGAAATTGTCACCCATAATTATGACCCTAGAATCGATCTATTGCATTTCAAGCTCTTTTAAGTTTAGGGTTAGTTGGGGTTAGCGGTGGGGGAAGAGTATCTTCTTTTCTTCACAAATGTAGATAAACACAATCTGTTTCTTAAATGAGGGACATATTCATACGTCACAGAATGCTTTTTAACTCAATAGACGTCACTGATTGGTTAATATTGCAGAAATTGAAGAAAAAAGACAACACATATCTTACAAATTATAGAATTTTCTCAATAAAGCCAAGAGAAAAAGATGTTTTATAAACACATTCAACCAGTATAGGAAGTTTAACATTTTTTAGTTAACCTAGAAATTATACTAAAAACTGCCGTTCAAACCGAAAAGATCCTAGCGTAGTTCTCGGGGAGATTCAGCGTGAAACAGAATGTGACAAGAAACAGGAAGAACATGGCAGAAGCAGAAAGTGTGAGAGTTTTGGTGAAAGATTACAGCAGAGTTCGCCACCACTCCCTGCCGGAGCCTCATGGAGCTATGAGGTGTTTTCGCACAATAAACACTCACAACATCCAGACTGGGAAGCGAAACCACGATCCTACGACGGCGAGTCCACTGTCCTAACCACTGGGCCACTGCGCCTCTAAAATTCTGATGCGCTAGTTTATATGTAATATATATGATATATAATTTGTATGGATGAACTAACATTCAACATTTCTAAGCTACGAAAGTACGCAAAGCTCTTAGAAAAACCCGATTTCAGTTTCCTTTAAAATTTCTTTTGTGGAAACTCTCAAAGAAAATATTTTTTCAGTAAAAAATTCTTGGACATGAAAAACCATGTCCTTTGTAATATTTTATTTATCTCAAATTTCATTTCAGAATGTATATATATATATATATATATATATATATATATATATATAATATTATAGGCGTAGGAGTGGGTGTGTTTTAAGTAGCGTGCTTAAGAATGACATGGCTCCAGGTTCAGGCAAGTGTCTTCTACTATAGCCTCGGGCCGACCAAAGCCTTGTGAGTGGATTTCGTAGACGGAAACTGAAAGAAGCCTGTCGTATATATGTATATATATATGTGTGTGTCTGTGTTTGCCTCCCGCCCCAACATCGCTTGACAACCGTAACTTAGCGGTTCGGCAAAAGAACCCGAAAAATAAGTACTAGGCTTACAAAGAATAAATCCCGGTGTCGATTTGCTCGACTAAAGGCGGTGCTGTGACATGGCCACAGTCACATGACTGAAAAATGTATAATATATATACGCATATATGTATATATATTTATGTATGTATATCTATGTGTGTGTATAAATGTAAATACATCTACATACACACACACACAAACACACAAACACACACACACACACGCACACACACACACACACACACACACACACACACACACATATATATATATATATATATATGTATATATATGTGCACAGACATACATGAATGAATAAAGTTTAGTTTTAACGTCCCTATTCTTATAATATACGTATGTGTGTGTGTGTATACATGTACGTATATTTATATAATCTCTGTATCTCTCCCTCTGTATATATATATATATATATATATATATATATATATATATATATATATATATATATATATATATATATATATATATATATAATATATATATATATATATATATATATATACATACATATATACATATATACATATATATATATTATAATATATATATATATATATATATATATATATATATATATACATATATATATATACATATATATATATATATATATATATATATATATATATATATATATATAAACGGGGCAAGAACGCAAAGATTCAGACAGATGATACAAACAAGGGACAAGAAAAAAACAAGGACGGATCTTTCGGGGTTTTCCTTCCTCAGTCGAGTTCCGTCTTAGAAAAGTTGGATACCTTAACGTATAACTGTCATGTCTGGTGAAAACAGCTTTATACTTGATCATTCGTTTCGAAACAAGCTTTTCAATATTGATCACTCAAATATATTTTCTAAAATTGCACTAGAAATATATATTCTATAAAATACTGTAATCATTTTTTGGGAAAATATAATTTTTTATTTTAGTTGTAAACGCCTTTTTATATATCTTCTCTTTCGTTCTATTCACTCTGTGTTGATTTTTTTATCTATAATAAATATATATTCTGCATAGTATTAGCAATTATGAAGAGCGGTATTAAAATATAAACTTTAAAAAATATCTTTATAGAAAGAAAACACGTGAGAATTTTATTAATATAATATTTATAGAGATACAAAAATTAGAATATCATTTTCGAATTTGATTCTCAGCAATTCTATGAAGAAGTCAGTGAAATTGTTTTGCTAGTTGGCAGTTAACATTATCGAAACTAATTTACCACAATAATTTTGGTTTATGTGGTGCATATATGCATTGATAGGCATATAGAAAATAACATCAATTCTTCCTGAAACACGTATTTACGATTTCCTATAAATTTAGAAGTCATTTCCCCAGATACGGTCGCATTACAGCGTTTAGGTCTTACGTCAAAATAAATGAACAACATCGTATGACATTGAAATAAATGCAGGCGTTTTAAATAAATGGTTATTGCTATTATGAATTGTTTAACTTGTGGTAATATTTTTTTAATATTTATAATAGCATCGTCATATTCCTTACACGCACATCATGAGTGGAAATATAATTATCTTTCTACTAAAATTTACTCACACGTAGCATATTCCAGAGCCTGACACTAATTCAGTTTTTATCCAAACTGAAAACTGCTAACCTTTTTTAAGATGATCGACACCGAGCTACGTTATGGAATACTAAATTGAGAAAAAGGTTTACCTCAAAATTTATAGTAAAATTATTGGAGAGTAAGTAACGTAACCAATCAAGTTTAAATCAAAATAGCTTTTTTTTTTTCATTTTAAAGCAGAATATATTCATCTCAGCATCAATATTATAAGAAAGCATGAAGAATTACATAGTTTTGGTCCCATGAATAAAAAAATTCTATCAGAAATGTTGTGTGGTAAAATATGAAAATATGAGGCACAAAGCTAGACATAAGTATAATTAACTTTTTACACACGCATGCGCACCTTTGTTTTGGCATCACCACTACTTCAATATCTCCTCTTCTTCCTAGCCCATCTGTCTGACCAAATCCGTCCAGCCATCGGATCGATCGGTAGCCACTAAAGCTTTTTTTATCCACTCTTTGCTTATTTTCTCATGTTCCTTTCTGTTGAAGAGCGCAAGCTCGAAATGCAAAAGAATTTCTCACCTTCACGAGCGTTAAACTAAAACACCGGTTAGTTACTTATACAACTCTCTTCGTCTTTTCACAATTTTTCTTACTTTTTTGTAAATTACAACTTTATATATATATATGCATATATATATATATATATATATATATAATAGGCATGGGAGTGGCTGTGTGGTAAGTAGCTTGCTTAACAACCACATGGTTCCGGGTTCAGTCCCACTGCGTGGCATCTTGGGCAAGTGTCTTCTGCGATAGCCTCGGGCCGACCAAAGCCTTCTGAGTGGATTTGGTAGACGGAAACTGAAAGAAGCCCGTCGTATATATGAATATATATATGTCTGTCACCAAACATCGTTTGATAATCGATACTGGTGTGTGCACGTCCCTGTAACTTAGCGGTTCGGCAAAAGAAACCGATATAGAATAAGTGCTAGGCGTACAAAGAATAAGTCCTATGGTCGAATTGCTCGACTAAATGCGGTGTTCTAGCATGTCCACTTTCAAATGACTGAAAAAGTAAAAGAGTAAAAGATACACACACACACACACCACACACACACACACACACACACACATATATATATATATATATATATGTATATATATATATATATATATATATAATATATATATATATATACGAAAATCAACATTTTATAGCTACGTAAAGACAAAGGCCGAAAGTTTTTAGATTTTGCATCTAAGTTGCCATAGCGTTGATAATTAATAACGAAAAGTTTTTTAAATTTCATTATATTTCTAACTCATTCATATTATGCGTCTGCAAATCTCTGCCACTTAGCACACATTATTATTACATTAGTATAATGTTTCATTAAAATCAATATACGCATTAATGATACGGTTGATGAAACTGTTCTATGTTTTTGAGTTTCCTGTATGTTGTAAGTATGAATTATATTTACATTGTATATGATTTTTCTTCATTTTCTTCAACTGACTTATTTCTGTTTCATAAATAATTTCATGAAATACGAAGACCAAATTGTGCATGTGCACTGGCCATTGAATTACTCCCTGTTATTTTATTGTTTATAACCAGTAAGTCCGTGTCTCTAATTTTCCTCAATTCCTATTATAAACTATTATTTACGAAATATTATGCAGATCACATACACGTATCAATTTTGATATGGTCATTTTGTATGTAACGGTAGCAACAATTTTGAATAAACGTTGTGTTTATATAATTACATTCTAAAAACGCCTTCATTAAAAAGAAAACGTCTTTCTCCACTCACATTGTCGATCATGAAATGAACATTTTATTTATGTAAATGAATATATTATCAGAGACGATATCAATGGAAATAACGTGTGGTCTAAGGCATTTGCTTGATTAGATTCCATGCAATTATTCTTGGAGGAAATTAACTGTAGAATACTAAAGCAAATAACCAAAGATATGACTAAAACTTATTCCTTGTTTGAAATGAATATTTATTACCGGACGTTATTATGCTAACATGAAAAGATCCAAAAATTAATACAAGAGAAACTATTTCTCTCCTCTACTCAGACTTTTCATATTTTATTACTCATTTATTCTATGAATAATTTAAAATTTGTTGATGGGAAAGAAATTTTATGAAATTTGTGAAAGCAAATTTGTATAGCTAGTATTTTTGTTCAACTTCCACAAAGGCGTCAAAATTTGCATATAATCATCGACCAGCATGAATTATGTCATAATGTTAAGTCAATTGAAGCAAATGCTTGTATGTGGACATGACATTATTATAGGACTTATTCAAATATATTCTACCAAATAAGTTTAAACGTTGCCTGCATTTATCACCTAAGTGGCAATAAAAACATAATACTGTTGCATACAGCAGGTTCGCTATATCTATAAAGCGTTCATATCTAAAATTACATTAATATGAATATATGGAGCAGTGAATATTGTTTATAGGTATATAAATATTGCTGCTATAAAGTAAGATATTAAAATGAAGCATATATGGATTCCTGATATACCGTTGAGATTAGAAGGTAGTAAGAAATGGCTGGAAGTATTTGTGGATCTCTTCTATTCATCTTTATAGATTGCATAAAAAGAAACGAAGTACTTACACTAACGATTGCATATGGAAATAGTTTCTCCCTGCTTGTAGCATTACGTGTAGTAAATTTATAAATTTCAATAATGCAGTCTAACCATTGTCGCTCCATGTACTTTCCACTCAAATTGTATTTCGACATGTAAATTGATATTGTTTATATTCACTCCATACACATTCCACAGATAGTGCATGGTATATTTCACATCAAGTACCTTACCTTCTGCTTCTAATTTTCTCTCAATGCCTTCAATCTGCACAACGGTACGTTATACTTTACCATAATATATATGTATATATTAATATGAACCACGAAGAAGATTACTATGACGCTATGCATATTAGTTTACTTACGAGAGCTTTAAACATCTCAAGGAATGAACCTACTGACAAAAGCAGAGATTTAGAAACACATCGCACTCATCTCCATTTATATACCTATTTCTTTACTGCCCACAATGTGCTAAACATAGAGCGGACAAACAAGTACAGACAAACGGATCAAGTCGATTACATCGACCCAGTGCGTGACTGGTACTTAATTTATCGATCCCGGAAGGATGAAAGGCAAAGTCGACCTCGGCGGAATTTGAACTCAGAACGTAAAGGCAAACGAAATACGGCTATGCATTTCGTCCGGCGTGCTAACGTTTCTGCCAGCTCGCCGCTCCATTTATATACCTTAACGCAGAATAGAAGGTGCAGAAGACTCCAATTATGCTGAATAACAGGCGTTATACTTCAAATATATTTTTTATGGGATGTTTTATAGTTTAGAATTACCACATTGTAGCGGAGGACAAAGAATATACAGTTGCTTCGATGAATATGATAGAGACATGAAACATTAAATTAAAGCTCTATAAGAGGAAATGGGAGACAGCAGTTCGTAAGGATGCCCTGTAAAGAGAATCTGTGATGAGGCGGTTGGAAGAAGCATTCGTATTATCTAGGAGGTTACTGTGATCAAGTTCTACTTTGTAGGAACAGTAGATATTAGCGTAAGATTTTATAAGGTTTGCTTCATGCGTATCATTCTCTCTCAAGGCGTCGAATGATTTTCTTCAAATCACTGTTGTGACTATATTGAAACTACAGCGCCTATCATTTATATGCTGTACCCAATAATTTGAATGTTAATGACAATTCCAAGCGAGTAGTTGACAAGGTCAACATGGTTATGATTCCTATGATATACTTTCATAGCCTTTCTAGGCAAGGGTATAATTGCGATAAATTTTATTTCACGCTACGGGAGGGTTTCATAATCTGGATAAGCGTGACAGAACAACAGAGATTGTGAGCAAAACATTTTGTACGGTAAGGGTCTCTTACAAGCAAAACTTCCCAACTTTTAATTCTGAAATCAATATTAGTAAGGAACTTGTCCGTGTATATACTAGGAAAGGAATCTGAAACGAAATACATTGATATTTGCTTACGTAGAAAATGCGTTCGATGACGTAGCAACGTGTAACATAGTCATTTGTAAGTAACGTTTTAGGATGTACGATTCGGCAGAGAAACAATGTGGAATATGGTGGAATATAACGCTTAATACCGTAGAAGTGGTGTATTGACAAGGAAAGCAATATCTGCAGATTAGATATGGAAAGGAGCAGTGAACCGTTCTGAGGAGCATGATCTTGATTCAGTTTTGTCGGAAACAAAATTTTGGAAAGTAACGTAATATAAGAACCCGAACAGGATTGTATGAAAGTTATGACACTGTATGCAGCTAGGGTTAGTAAACACATACTTTCTGAAATATCTTTTCAACTTCTCTAGCCTGTTGATGCATACACTAGAAGAGGATAGAAACGTCGATACATGTACTCTCGCAACAAACGCGAATACTATACCCGAAATCGTATCTTTACCAAATCGCAATAACCGCACTTTTGAAACAGTGGAGTACAGAAGAAAATATATGAAACGGAAACATCTGAAAAAGTGGGGATGGAAAATGCTTCTAAAGGGTAAATGAAACTTAACACCCACGCAACGTTTGCCACAATGTCGAATACGCTGTTTGTATTGTGCTTCTTACAGAATTTATGCGTACTGACTACGTTTCTTTCTGTAATACTATTAATAGTCCATAGCAACGGATACTAACTCCGAAGCCATAAGAGCGTGAACTGGTATTTACACATAGAGAGACCAGTCGGAAATGCAGCTGGTACTATGGTTGAGCTACTAATAGTGCTCGGTCGAGACAGAGCAGCTGGGCGTCATATAATATTTATAGACTGTGTTTCTGTAAAATTCAGTGTTAAAGAATTTGGGTATCATATTTAGTATATAGACTACTGAAGAAATATTTCGCATTGGGAAATTTACTGATTTCTGATAGAAGATGATGCGTTTGCTCTGGTTAGTGATACTAATCTTAACTTCCATAGGTAACTTCATAGATAAAAGGATTGCCCTCATTAGTGGCCTACATTGCAATTGTTGTGGTATCACAAATGTGGCGTGAATATTGAGACATATATTTTCTTCTATAATATTTCGCTGTTGTACCATACCGTGTTTCAATACATATAAATGTAATAACTGCATACCTATTTCATCTTGATGCAAACAAACTAATATCACAGGAGAACAAGCCTGAACATAATAACGTCTGCTGAGTTTGATTTTGCTCTTGGTTTAGGCAAAAATTGGCTCATTTTACCACGTCGGAATATTTTGTACAGCTTAATCACTCAAGAAGCACAACTGTATTGTTTGTCTATAAGCAATAGGGCTAGTCATTAGCGTTCATTACTTTATTGATATCACTGGGGATCATTTTAGTAAATATTTCTAGTTTTTTTTTCCTTTTTTAAAAATTATCCACAACTAATTTGATGGAGCTGTGTTCAGAATTGCCCTCACGAATTTTTTATCATATGAAGTTACTTCGCTAAAAAGGAATCTTTTTTTACCATCAAACTTTTAATTTTGCTATAAAATGATTTAATTATATAAACTAATATTGGGTTGGTGCATAATTATTGCCGATTTATTTCCAGCAAATTTTATTCAGTAAAAACAATAACAATATTTAATAAAAACATCTTTAAATGACTGTCTGACCGTCTGCCAAGTAAATGGGAAGCAATAGTTGAAGGGGATGGTGAATATGCTCCCGGAATAATCATTTAAAGATGCTTTTGTTACATGTTGTTATTGTTTTTGTTGAATAGAATTTGTTGAAGAAAAATGCAATAACTATGCACCCAGCCAATACAAACTAATCAGTACATATCTATTATCAAATATATTACACAAAATGTTTAATTACAATTTTTGGAAAATATTGCTTGCATCACGCCAGTCTCGTTGCAGAGAACAGCAGTAGCCAACCACCATATCTACGTTCCATTTGCCTTGATACCTAGACTCCATTGCTTCGGTAACTTGGTAAAATCAGTCCCCTTCCTCATCAGGTGTTGCCTTAGGATTTTCAGGGGAGCAGTTCTGATGAATATGCAGGAAATGCACTTTATTACTTATGTTGTACCCCATCGAACGAAAAATAAGACAAAACTTGAACCTTTCTGCGAAACCATTTGAAACTGTTATTGTCTCAATGTTTCCGAATTCGTTCAACACAATATATGGGATTTTCAGGTTTTCTCTTTCTCAGCAAAATTCCATACGAAAGTTAGCTAATATTTTTTTCAAATTCTGGGATTTGGATCATGTTTCGCTGCCTAGGTAATGTGTAACTCCTGAAAAATAATAGAATACTTCGGGACTGTTTTTTTTTTTTGCCCTTTCTCTTCCCACAACTGGCAATAATTCTGAAATACAAAAGCACATATTCAAGCCAGTTGTTACCTGGAACATGGGGCAAAGCATGTTCAAAATTGTCAGCAGTTATAAAGTAAGCAAATACAGATACATGGAGGCAAAATTCTTGAAAGAGTATACATGACCTGAAGTTAATCCTACAGTTCATTAATTATGTTCCAGAAAATGTGACCTTGCTCTATATTAATATATATATATATATATATATATATATATATATATATATATATATATATATATCAATTGATATAATAAGGATGAAATCAATATACCAATTTTCGTCAGTCATGTGTACTGGTGCAACAAAAAATAGGTCATGCGATTTCCAGTAATAGTCACTCTAGATCAAATCGGGCTTCATTGTATCTGCGGACAAATTCCACAAATATGACAGTTGTACGCTGTCAAGAACCACAGAAATCTGTTTATTAATTTCTTATTGCACAAAGAAATTAGTTTTGATTACTATATATTATTTTTTTATTCTGTTTCTGGATTAGTTCTTCCATTCCTTGAAAAAACCCACATCACATTTTCTTATTTAGCCACATACACCCTGCATTCTTTCACAGGCGAGAAAATGAAATATTTCGGTGTCATTGCTGCCATTTGTGGACTAAGAAACATCATTCTCATTGTATCTATATTCAGCATCACGGTCTTATACATTATAATCACACATAATTTTCTTCATCATCAATATCGTTTTCTGTATTATGTGAAACAACCTCTATTTTGTTCTAGAAATATCAATTTTCTAACGTGTCGCTAACTTCAGCATGCAACATCAATGGTCAGACGATATTCACTGCATGAAAACAACGTTATGTAAAACCTAAAACAGATAACATATTTCTCTTGTCGTAAACATGTCTAAATGTTCTTTATATTCTTAATCCATACTTTAATACGTTTTTGGCTTTTACATTATATTCAATATATTATCTGAATTTATTCACAGTTAACCAGCATGACATGTTTCATATTTTACTGATAACTTAGTAACCTTTAATATTAATGCCAGATCACTCGGTTCTCTTGACAATAGATGTTAGTTTTTTTCTCTTTCAAATGTATTAAAGAAGATAAACATTTCACATTGCCATGACATATCTTAGAACAACTTTCATTTCCACCATTTTTTTTATTAAATATATATCACCATCCATTGTATTGATATAATTGCTTAGAGATATATCATGGAGAGATTATTATATTTTTTTATTAATACGTGGTTGTCTACCTTGATATCCACTAAAACATACAGTATAATATTATATTATGATAAATTTTAAACTTCGTTCATGTCGGTTCAGCCTTAATATTTGGTAGGCAAACGGTACACTAGTTCTTAACGTTACCGTTTCTATTCCACTTCCAAGAAGATGTCCGTTCCCTTCAAAATTATTTTTAGCCGGATTTGTAAAGTGGAGGGATTAAAAATCTTTTCAATGTAGGATAAATATATTTCTTTCTCGATTGCCGATAAAATCATTATCATAAAAACAATGTAAATGTTAAATATATGCATCTTAGAAAGGCGGCCAGCTGGCAGAAACGTTAGCACGCCGGGCGAAGTACTAAGCGGTATTTCGTCTGCCGCTACGTTCTGAGTTCAAATTCCGCCGAGGTCGACTTTGCCATTCTTCCTTTCGGGGTCGATAAATAAAGTAACAGTTACATACTGGGTCGATGTAATCGACTTAATCCCTTTGTCTGTCTTTGTTTGTCTGCTCTATGTTTAACCCCTTGTGGGCAATAAAGAAATATATATGCATCTTAGAGAAGATAATAGCAATTTCATTCTTAATTTTTGATTCTGTGTTTGTAACTTAAACGTCTATGTTTAAATAGAGACAAAAATAGGCCGAGCAGTAACGAAAGTAGTTGCATACAAATAAATTTAATATATTAAATAATACTTATTTTGAAAAATGTCCATAGTATTTAATTTTACAAATATCTTGTATTAATTTATCTTTTACCATCAAATTAATTTAAATGCAAATATGTAATTAGATTTTCTATATGCAATTGATTTATTACATTAATTTAATGTTTGCATTAAAAAATAAACGGGATCCAATTAAACAATTTCTGTGTGAATTAAGTAAGAATCTTGTACTTCATTCTCATTTATAAAAAGTTACGTTGAATAGATATTTAATTTTAAAAAATTTTTAGTTGTGATGTGCGTTGTTATACACACAACCAAACACACACACGCACACACACAAACACACACACACACACACATATATATACTACGTATATATATCTTGGAGTTTAAGTTCGAATCATTTGAGGGCTACTATCTGCTTTCTATCCCGAAAAGCTCTGGATCTCATCTGATGACTATTATATACATATCCATATGCATACATGTATATGTGTGTATGTGTAAGAACGTGTGAAGCAGATAAACTCTAATTCATATTAAAATTCCTACGCACGTTTCAACATTATGGTCGATTGGCGCCCTTCGTTTGATGTGAATTATCGACAGACCGGATCCTCAAGGAACACTTTCTTGTGTTTTGTTACAAACAGCCGTATTTATGGTTGTCAGTAACTTGGACAATAAAGCAAAAATCTTGAAAATCCGTCGTTACACATTTCAAATATCTATCGAAAGGATTAAACTAAGAACTATATTGGGAAAATTCGAGTAGCAGCACTTAAATTAACGCATTCCTCGCCAAGGCCTTAAATATATCTTTATGTCAAAGAACATGTAAACGAAGTTTGAAAGAGAAACATAATATATATATATATATATATATATATATTGTGAACATAAATAGCGGAGCAACTCCGTTCAAACTGCACACATTTAGGTGTTTGCACACACATACGATCAGATATGATCCTTGATCCGGCAAGTAATCTCAACGAGGCATAATGACCTTCCAATACTGAGAGTATATAAAGTCACATCAGCTAGGTTATTGATTCCTTGCTCCAGGCATTAATACTTACTTCTTCCTTGAAATACTTAGTAAGAACAATGTAAATTTAGAAATACATTCGACAATTTGTTTGTGAATTGTGGTCCATTGCATAAATCTAGTGCCTTTCACACAGCTCGTTTGATTCTCATATTTTCTTTGGGGCTTTCTCTTGTATGGCGTGAACACAAGAAAGGCGCAAACTGTGTATTTGAATTTTTTCGGAGCAACAATATATAGATTGCAGCGATAGGTATTCAGAAAGAACGGGTTGTTTTACAAATAACATTACAGCGCATAGTATTACCTTAAAAAAATGGTGGCAAATTAATCGGGTCGTTGACTAAAATGTTAAAGTCCATGTACGAGTATGATGCTTAAAACGTTTAGGTATGTTATGTTTTTGGTATATTCAGAGTTTTGGCTTAAAATCTCGACAACTCTTCACAGGAGAATTCCAAGAGAGATGGACGAAATACTGACTAGGGACCTCGAAGTACTGACCTTGATAACATAAGTACTATGGGGCATGAAAAAAGTAAACTTGACACAAGTGTTAATTAGAGCATTAGGAGCTGATTCCAAGGGATTTGAAAATTATATTAAGAGTATTAGATCTGCTGTCAAGCTGGAGGTGATCCAGATGACAGCAGTTTTCGGTACAGCTCGCATTCTAAGGGAAGGATTGTCACTTTGAGTCACAGGAGAAGACAATACTTGAAAACATTGGTGATTCGTGATGTCTGCTTTCAGGTAAAGAATAAACAGTAATTAATTACTATCCGTGGGTCTTTTACAATAATAATAATAATAATAATAATAACAAAAACAACAACAACAACAACAAATCGAATCAACAACATGTTCCTTGTAAGGGTAGTAATTATTCTATCGGTTCTTTTGCCGAACCGCTACGTTACGGGGACGTAAACACACCGACATCGGTTGACAAGTAATGATGAAGGGGCAGGCAGACACACACACATATATATATATATATATATATATATTTCCAACGGGCTTCTTCAGTTTCGTCTATCAAATCCACTCACAAAGATATGCTGCGCCCGAGTGCCACGCAGTGGGGAGCTGAGCCCCAAACAATGTTGTTCGGAAATATGCTTCTTACCACATAGTCATGCCTGCGCTTGTATATAAATATGTATATATATATATATATATATATATATATAATATATATATATATACATGCATACATGCATACATACGTACATACTTATTTGTGTGTGTGTGCATAATAAAGCAATGGTCCGGTGTTGCTGAAGTCCGATGCATTGCAAACGTGTTATATTATTATATGATATAGCATGATTTTGGAAGAAATGAACTGATTAGCCAAATGTTTTACGTGAAACACATAAATAGATGCAAAGATTTGACTGGAAATGGAATTTGCTTCTTGGTGAAATGTAAATTATTGTGAAGAATGCTTCATTTGTTAAAATATTCTAGGTAATGTTTTACGAAATAATATTCTATTAGATAATACAACATATATGAAATTAAGTTTGGAATGCTAAATTAAATACATTAATATAAACACGTCATGATTTAATGCAAAAGAATTTCGTATAACTATGTGGACGTCTTTATAATTACACGCACTCACACACACAAACACACACATATACACGCACACACATATATATATAACGGGAAGCTTTATGAAAATAAACAAAAGACGAAGGCAGGTGGAATACAAACAAACAATTGTATTAGTATGACGCTCAGTAATATAAATAAAACAAGTCTTTTACGTTTCGAGCCTACGCTCTTCAACAGAAAGATACACAGAAAAGAAACACGGAGAGAAGCAAGGAGAGAAGAAAAATGCGTGCAGAAGCTAGCGATTCAACATGGCGATTCTGGCCAGAAGTCCCACTGTGTAGCACCTTGGGCAACTATCTCCTACTATAGCCTCGAGCCGACCAAAGCATTGTGAGTGGTTTTGTTAGACGGACACTGAAAGAAGCCTGTCGTATATATGTAGATATATATGTGTGTATTTGTGTTTGTCCCCCCAACATCGCTAGACAACAGATATATATATATATATACGCACACACGCCCACACACACACACACACAAATACACACGTGTATATATTGCGTTTATCTGTTAAATATATTTCTAACACAGCAAATCCATAAGAGATGTTATCTCAAATACTTGGGTTCCTGGTTATAAGTATTGTGTACATATTAATGATGACACATATGAGAAGGACAGATATAGGAATGTAGATAATCTATGAATGTGTCCCTAACTGATGCAACGTAATGTCGTACAACACCTGCTCTTCCCAGAAAATTTCCACAGCCATCTTGTGTGTATTCATACAATATATATGTGCGTGTGTGTGTCTGTGTCTGTGTGTCGGGGCGTGTGTGTGCGCGTGCATGTGTTCGTATATACATATATATATATATATATATATATATATATATATATATATATATATAATATATATATATATATAATATATATACATACATATATACAAATATATATATATTTGTATATATACATGTATATATAACTGTATGTATATGTGTTTGTGTGTGTGTGCTTAGAGATATACGATATACCTATTATATATATATGTATGCATATATGTATATATATATATATATATATATATATATATACACAAAAAAATATATACATATTTGTATATATATATATATACACAAAAAAATATATACATATTTGTATATATATATATATATACGTAGGCTATGTAGTAAGTAGCTTGCTTACCAACCACATGATTTCGGGTTTCAGTCCCACTGTGTGACACATTGGGCAAGTGTCTCCTACTATAGCCTCGAGCCGACCAAAGCCTTGGGAGTGGATTTGTTAGACGGAAACTGAAAGAAGCCCGTCGTATATATGAAGATATATGTGTGTGTATTTGTGTTTGGCCCGCCAACATCGCTTGACAACAGATGGTGATGTTTATACGTCCCCATAATCTAGCGGTTCGGCAAAAGAGCCGATTGAATAAGAACTAGGCTTACAAATAATAAGTCCTGAGGTCGGTCTGCTCGAATAATGGCGGTGCTCCACCATGGCCACAGTTAAATTACTGAAACAAGTAAAAAGTAAAAGAGTGTATGTATATATATATATAAATATATATATATATATATATATATATATATATATATATATATATATATATATATATATATATATTATATATATATATATATATACTAGCAGTCTCGCCCGACGTTGCTCGGGTTGTAAGGGAAATAACTATATAAGCATTTTTAGAGAGTTACTTCCCTTATAGATGCCAATTCGGGCTTTCTTAGCCATTTCTGTTTTGGTGTCTTCAAGCCATGAAGTCGTTGTTCTAAAAGAACGCTGGTCTCCTTGACAACGCATTACGACGTTGATTTCTTTACACTCCTTTCCCCACAGCTTCACGAGGGAGGGAAGAAGGGGGAAAAGCAAACAGGTGCAGCTGTGAGCGTGGACGCCAACTCCGCCGCCATCGACACACGAAAGATTATGCATTAAAATGGAATAAAAAATGATGTTAAATTATTTTTAAAATCGTAGACTCATCGTAGACGCGCGCTAATAGCCTGACGGGCTCGATATGAATCACGACTATAAGATACCCGAATTTGTTTAAACTGCACCGCAAAATGTGGGAGGAGTTAGGAATCTAAATCGAAGGGGACAGACACTCACACAACTAGAGTTTTATATATATAGATATATATATATAGATATATATATGTATGTATATGATAGATAGATAGATAAATTAGAGATTAAATAGATAATTGAACATTGCTAGCTAGAGAGCAGATAGATAGATAGATAGATAGATAGATATATAGATAGACAGACAGACAGACAGATAGAACGAATATTTATTACATGCAACATATTTCCGTTATATTTTGCAATGCAGTTAATTAGAAGCAGAAATGGTTCAGTTTCTTTGTACCAAACGAAAGAACTTTGAAAAAAACATCAACATGAGTCTACCAACAAAACGTCTCTCTTTTCAATATGTAGTTCACTCGTTACTATTTTTTCTTAATTTTTACATATTTTACTTTCTTCGTATTTTGTTGCACTTTTCAAAATAATATGGTTGAGGAACATTTCGTAAAAAAAAATATTTTAAAAATATTGAATGATCTTTAGATGGAAAAAAAAATAGTTTCAATTTTCTATACATTTGTTTTGATATTGGTCTTAATACAGAACATTGGTTGTAAACATTAAACATGTTCCGATAGGAATTGTGGGAAACCGATATTTGATACAAGAGCAATAACGTTATAAAAATCTAAATAAAATAAAAACATATTACAATGATATATAGTAATATTTGTTTGTGCGCTTGATGTAACCTCGCCTAATTAGTATGTGAAAATAGGATTTTTTATACTTATTATAGAAATGATAATAAGAGGCAATATCATTTTTGTTTTTCTTAATTAATGTAAATTGAGGAAATATATGCAGATTTAATAAACAATTGTATGGCTAGAAAGTATAAGAAGGCAAATATAAAACACCCGTACAAACACATGAATCGCACAAATCAACACGCATATATACACGCAGTTTTATCGTGGTGTGTATATCTTTCAATATGTGCGTTATATTTTGTGTGTTTACGGGAGCATTGACTAATGTTTATGGAGCATTTTATCATTATAGATTTGCGGTCTGGTTTGTTTGGGCAAAGTCGTGCTTTGTTTCCTTGACGAAGGCAAAGACCTGACAGGTTACTCCAATTATCAATGGTTTAGAGATCCACTAAAATCCAATAACATTCCGTCTCCGGATATGTCTTAAAGTATGAAAATGTTAGAATTTTTCCAATTGAATTATCCACCTAAAACACTAAACGAAAGCATTGTCCTACATACCGAGTGAAAATTAACACTGGGCAACAACAACAAAAAAATTCATCTGATGCCTGGAATATTTCAATGAATTCCTAAGTGATTTTTCCTGATAAATTCAAAAGTAACTTCATTTTTTTTCTCTATCTGGTCTAGTTTTCTTACTAGACATGATAGAGTATTATATTCATACAAGAGGCATATAACAATGGGCAAAACATGTTGCTTTTTCTCTGGCGCCTTGAATATTTCAACGAATTCTTAAGTGATTTTTACCTGCTAAATTCAAAACTAAATCTATCAGCTCTAGTTTTCTAACTAAACGAGATGGAGTAATTATTTTATTCATACAAAAGGCATATAGTATGAATAATTAAAGTAAGCGGAACACAAAACCAAACGAGTACAAATGAAAACTGAAAATGCACAGATTTAGCTAAGATTTTTGTCAAAAAGTTCAAGGAATAAATTTGCGATTCTTTGTTCACCATGAATATTGAGCAACAAGAGTATCTCGCTTTAAACACCAGCAATAGTCTGCCATCATTACAGCGTCCCAATGTCCTTGGTACGGAGTTTCCATCTCCTTGATATCCTGATGGAATCGTTCGAGATTTTCAGGAAGACAATCAAGATGACTAAAATGATAATGCGTTTTGATGCTCATATTCGCGCCAATATCACGAAAAGTTAGAATCAAATTGGTAAAAAAGTCTTTATAGTTTTCACTTTTGTTTCTCAAGGAAATTTTGCAAGATTAGGATAGACATGCGTTTGTCATTTTTCCGGTTAGTACCCTTCAAATTTGAATTACTAAAATAGCTATCGACCACGTGATAATAGCGCACCCGCCATATCATTGGTATAGCAAACATCATACTTTTCCTTCTCCCTTTAGTCCATTGTCGCAAATGTTCTGTACATTATATGCAGTCACTATGCAGTGCCCAATTTTTATCTTGGTCTTCCAGCTTAGAGAAGAAACGCAACACTTTCTTGAAGAGAAGATCTTGTTCATTTTCAATTGCTTAGTTCACCACAACATCTAAAAAGAATGGAAATAGAAAAAACTTAGAATTAGTATAAGGTAACCAACACTACGTACGAGACGTACTCGCATAATTAGTGACAAAGGGATGTTCAATTACTTAAAAAATAGATCTGGTCAGAAAGAGGGTTAAATTTGGATTCTGGAGACCGACTATGTTTAGGAATGACGTATATTTCCTAAACACTAAAAACCTTGTAGACCAGAGTAATATTAAGCTACATCATATTAAAATAAGAGCTGCTAATAGTTGCTTGCTATTGAAACATAATTAATTAGGTTTTTATAACGTGCCTTGTGTCTCTAAAGGATCTTCAGTCTTTAGGCACAAGTTTTGTTCTCTTTGAAATCAGGACGCTCGTATATGAGAAACTAGGCGAAAACAAGAGAAGTCAGTTGCAAAAAGTGTGATGAAAAGACAATAGTTGCAGTAAACGAAAGAAAATTAGAATTAAGTCGCCTTTGATTGAAGAAATAATAAATAACATAACTAGTCTAGAATAATACAATGGGGAGGGTACAAAGACTGCTAAAGATTTGCTCAATCTAGAGAGAGTGGCGTAGTGACTTTCAACAAAATAACTTTGTCCATATGCTTGTATTTGTTGAAAATTTCTTATCTAAATATCAGCAATGTTGTAGAATGATTGTATAAGCAATCGCTTTTAGTAAAAAAACAAGCGCAAACTTTCAGCTACGAATAAGTGGAATATCTTACATCCTTTTTATATAAGGCATAGATTTCTCCTCTAATTTCCACCAGAAAATATGTAGAGTACAGTTGGATTTCAAACCTTATACATGAATAGCTAACTTAGGGGCACTAATTTTGACAATTTGCCAGAAAGAAGTGCGGTTGTTTCCAAAACGTCTTTTAATTTGCCTTTGCCTAAAGTGATGCAACTTTTCACTTCATATATTTTACCTTGGAACATTCTTGTGACTTCTATTTCAGGGATGGTAGAATTTATCATATACGCCTGGTTAGTTGGGATATATATATATATATTATTCAAAGGAATTCTAACTCTGTTTTTTATGGTTTATTTATATTCTTTAAAATATTAATGTAGAATATAGAATATATAGTATAAATATTATATATATATATAGTAAAATGAAATGAAGGTATTGATTGTCTTATTGAATAGATGAAATATTGAATATCAAATATTATATATATATATATATATATATATAATATATATATATATATATATATATATATATATATATATATATATATATATAAGGATATGACCGTTATTTAAAATACCGATCATATCAAATGGTTACCATGGAAATATAAACCTCAGAGGAAACTGCAACTAATAGTTTTCTTTATAAGGAATAAACCTTAATACTTATACTGGCTTGTAATCCATTTCATCATTTGAATAGTTTCAGGCTGTGCGATGGTAGAATCGTTAGCACGGGGGCAAATTAACTAACGGCATTTCGTTTGTCTTTAAGTTCGGAGTACAAATTCTCTCCTGGTGCTGTATGAATATTTGCTGTGGTTCTAGAATCAAGTTTTGACTGATATCTCATTGAACAGCTCGCGGTCTCAAAGCGAGGAAAATACTTTTGCAAATTAAATTAAAATTTTGAAGTGAATCTAACGGTTTTTCTGTGGTTTTAAATGGCTAATAAACAACTTCCACGCTGCAGTTGTTTTTGTTTCAGCACACGGCCCCAGATCAGGACACTTGCTATGCTATATATATATATATATATATATATATATATATATACATACATTTATAAATACATATGTTTATATTTGTGTTTCACGAGGTATTAAAGGTTGATTGATTGAGACTATCTCCGTTTCTAGCTCAGCATTGTTACTTTGAGAGTAATTTTAATGGTATCTTTTTGACCTCCGAATATATTCTACTACAGAAGAATTATGCGATTATTATTTTTTTTATTTGGTTCATATCGCTTTGAAAGCCAACACTTTAGTAGCTGTCTATGTTTAAATGCAGAATGATTTGTATTTATTTGTAATAATCGTATTATATGATGTATAGATTTCACACGTAGGGTATTAATATGCTTAGAGAGCTTATTGAAGCATAAAATGTTATATACATATCCCTCAGAACTCCCTTTTTTCATATGTGGTAATTAAACTAGAAATGCTTTGATATCTTTACATGTGCATTTTTAATATCTCAAAGACTCGCGTTAGTAGTACCGCTTAAAATTTAAATGCAATTTTATTATTATAGATATGTTACACATAAATTTCGCCAAATACTTGATAAAATTGCATACACTGATGCGCCACTCTCTCTCTCTCCCTTGTATTAATACGATGCTTGTAATTATGTCTCGTGTCACTTTAATTTTCCCTTCTTAACAATAATTGCATTAATATTAAGGTTCTTCGTTAATACTTATAGATACCCAATAAGTTAATCTATGTTTTATTGTTTATTAGCGATATGTCAGAGATAATAATGAAAAAAAATTGCACTGTAATCCCTGCTTGTATATAATTCAAGTAATAACTGGAATTATGATCCTAACACGGAGCTTGTAGTTATATGGAAAATGTAAAAAATACTAAAATTCTTAGATATGACGTTCGATCACATTTTTGTGTTATTTGTAGTGAATTGAGTTCATTAATATAACAACAACTCTGCGGTGCAAAGCTAGAATAAAACATGTAATTTCCGTCACAGAAGTCTGGTCTACCATGCAATTTACGTATTTATGAGTTCAATTCAATTTTAAACGAGAGAAATAATTTTCTGGAATTTAGCTTCCAAGCTATTCTTTGAATCTATATTTAAATATAACTGATAGTTCATCTAATGCAAATGTTTGCATGGAATTAAATAGAAACAAAGCTACGCATTTTTTCCAGATAATACGATGGAATTGAACGTATTGATCAGGCATAGTTATTCAGTCAAATTAGTAAAGATTTATTACTTTGAATATTATAATTCTATTTATCTAGGATTAAATATTCTAAATCGGGTTAACCTCATTCGATTGAAACATTGTCTTTTGAAATACAGATAATGAATATCTTATAATTTTTATTTAATTATCAAGCTCGATATTTTGAAAATTTTATATGTGAAATAAAATAGATAATTTTGATATCTCGTTGCAGAAATAAACCTGCGACGAAATGCAGCACTAATTATCAACGTCACATTCTAAAAAAATGTTAATAATACCTCTGCAACATTTTAATTTTTAGAGGTATTGAATATATTGTATTTCAAAAACGATATCGTTACATTCATAATCTGATATACAATGCATAAATGTGATGCAAATGCATGCTTAGTTAACAGACGATGTTGAAATGGTAAAACTGAGAGAGTATACATTGTGTCAATGTCGTATAGCATAGCGTAGAGTATCTCTCAGTATGGTATATTGTGTATATAGGTTGTAGATAAGGATTGAGCAGCAGCACGTCACCAAGAGAGGTAAATCCATGCTTTTTAACGTCATCGTGAATCGCTGGTCTGAGGGATCTTTTAGTTATTCCAGGCCTGATTAGTTCGGAGCAACTTAACGGATAATGACTATGATGAAGTTTGAAACAGAATAATGAATCTCTGCTCGCGAAAATAGAGGTGTGAGGAAGTCAGTCGAGAAAAGAGAAAGAACATGGAACAGATGATGATAGACTCCTTTATATAATATTGCATAGCCACCATAATTGGCGTAGTTTTTGACGCAACAGTTTGCGGAGTCAGAACTCAGAATATGAGTGAAAAGCATGTTTTTTTCAGAATTCAGACAATCTTCCAGCTAGTTTGACTGCATAATTTCCTATCCGGATTCTGTCTGTAAGTTCCAGAAAACGTTGTCAAGTGTTGACAATTTGAGATACACACTATACTGAAGAACATGTACGAAATCATTAAGTTCTCTTTGAACAGGTGAGCATTGTTTACATGTGATCTTTGTCGAATATTACATTCATGTTTTGGAAGAATACAGCTGTAAGACAAATCATGAAAAAGATCAGTCTGTCCACTCTCATTTTGCTGGGATGTAGATGCAGTTCCATTTTCTATGAGGGTTTGAGTGGAAAACGAACAAATATACTGAATTAGAAAAAAAATTTTGTTTGGTTTATATGGTAATTCATACTATTTTTAACTGAAGTGCTGTTTGCAAAAATTAGGATTAGAGTTTCCAACGTAAGGCATACGGAAATGAAATTGTTGCCACGCTAAATTCCTTGTAGTAATTCTCAAATGGATAATTCATAGAACAGTCTATAAATCTTCAGGATAAATGTTCTATACTGTATTTCTATGAGGCACATTTGGTAACTTCCTCGTTCTGCCAGAATCGTAAATTTTCGAAACTTTATTTGCAACGAAATGGGAATATGCATCTTTATCATGTGTGTGTATGTGCATGCGTGTGTCTATGTGTGTGTGTGTGTGTGTGTGTGTGTGTGTGTGTACATATGCACACACAGGCACACACATATATATCCTTTAATAAGCACAATATGATTTTTATGAAACTAATAGTAACACAAAAAAACACATTGTGATTATTAAAAGGTATTGATCTACCACCAGATGGAGTACGTTTTTGTTGATCTTACCGTTATGGAACAGTACAGTATGTGTGTGTTTGTGTGCATCTATGTGAGCGTGCGTGTGTGTGTGCTTCTGTGTGTATGTGTGTGTGTGTTTCTAAAAACACTGTGGTTGTAGTGTACTAACAATGGTATTTCTAAGACAGGAGAAAGAATCGCTATGCGGTCAGAGACTTAAGATATATTGAACAGAGTTGGATATGTAATATATGAGAGCTACCAACGGATTCTTCCCAATCTGGGACTTTTCTGATTGGCAAGGAACTCAGCAAAAATGAATATATTTTGGAAAGGGATTTAAAGTTGACGATACTTTTCAAGTGTGGAGTATGAGTTGAATAATATACATTTACCTTTATCTTCACTCGTCTCTGTAACTGGTGTATGGTTATGGTGGAGCACTGCAACGAAAAGTTTAATCTAAATAAGCAGCCTTTACGCTCGCGGGCTGTAAAGAAACGAACAGCGGATGTCAAGCTCCGGTAGTTGGATGAACATTCGCACGTTTCTATATAAACGCGTACGTACAGACAGACACATATATAAATACAAACACAGACACAATCAGAGACACACGCAGATACAATTACACACACATCCGTGCACACAGTTTTACGACGGACTTCTACAACATCCAATCAAAAGTCATTTATCAATCTATGGTAATAGTAGAAGTTACTTGTTTGTTTTGACGCCCACAAGGACGGAGCCCAAAAGCAAATGGTTGCAGTATATGGTGATAAAGCATCATTCGTTACTATGTAAACATGTCAGCGCCTATATACATAAAAGTGTGTGTGTGTGTGTGTGTGGTGTGTGTGTGTGTGTGTGTGTGTGTGTGTGTGTTTTAAATTTGGAATTGAAATAATTCCAGATGAAAAATATATACGGAGTGGATGTGAGGTGAAAAAAAAACTTGCTTCCAAACCACGTGGTTCTGGGTTCAGTCCCACTGCGGATCAAGTTTGCTAAAAGCCATATTGAATGTATGGACATGTCAAAACTTCTTTTGACCAGACGGAAAGAATTATGGTAGAAGCCATCCAACTGAAAAGTTCAATCCTAATTGTTTCAAGAAAACAGCGCAAGCGGGAGGTGGGCCGCATTTCTGAAAGAGTTCTTGCTAAAAAGCCAAAAAACTTGTCCCAATTATATTATGATATTGTAGATGTATGGGCGAAAATTCCGAGAGATTTTTGTGCTCATTTGTCGGACTCCATGTGCTGTGGTTGTAAGGCCGTAATTGATAATAATGGCCATGGAGGTAGGTGCTAATAACACATTTTTGTTCGTTGATCATTTGTGAATTGTCAATGTAAGCACATCAATGTTGGTACGGTTTTAAAATTCTTGTTACGACAAATTTTAATTGTTTGAATTAATTGCGTACTAAAATGATTCAAATTGTAGAAAGATATATAACGAATATTTCATTGGAAAGAGAGAAAAATATATACATACAATGTAAAAGAACGGATAGAACTGTCGACATCAGTCTTAAACTTATTTTGGCCAGGTAAGTAGCTTGCTTACCAACCACATGGTTCCGGGTTCATTCTTACTGCGTGGCAGCTTGGGGAAGTGTTTTCTACTATGGGCTAGGGCCAACTAAAGGTTTGTGAGTGAATTCGGTAGACGGAAACTGAAAGAAGCCCATCGTAAATGTGTGTGTGTGCGTATGCTTGTGTATCTGTATTTGTCCCCCCAACATCGCTTGACAACCGATGAATAAGTACTAGGCTTACAAAGAATAAGTCCTGGGGTCGATTTGCTCGACTAAAGGCGGTGCCCCAGCATGGCCGCAGTGAAATAACTGAAACAAATAAAAGAATAAAAGAATAAAATAATATATATATATGTATGCATTTGTGCGTCTCTGTCCACTCAACATCTCTTGACAACCGATGTAGGTTCGTTTACGTCCGCGTCATATCACGGTCCGGCAAAAGGGAGCTGATAGAATAACTACAAGGCTTACAAAGAATATGTCCTGGGGTCAATTAGTTTGATTAAAAGGGGTGCTCCAGCATGGCCGGATTCAAATTACTGAAACGAATCAAATAATACTAATGGTGACACAGAGTATCTGGCTGCACCAACAATTATTGAAAGTATAATTTCACGCATTCAAATTTCCGGACGTACTTTTGTGCCTCGCAATAACTTATGAAAACATAGTTCTTACACATAAACATCATTAATTAAAGATAAGAAATATAGATTTCTTTGGGGTTTTTTTTCTATATTTTTGAATTTAGTGAATGTTGATTTTATATAATTTCTATGCGAAGTTTGCCAATATCTTTGAACGTTCTATGTGATATCTGCCAGTAATTTTTGTTTCATCTGCAACGCACACGCCAATCAAAGAATCTTGGACCAATTGATCAAGGAGAATATGTTTGGTAACGGAGAATGTTAATTTGTTTTTAATAGGGAAGAAAAAAATGTGGCAGAAGAATGAAATGTTTTGCCCAAAGAATATTTCACATAAAGATCAATAGAGTTACAGAGTGAGGGGTGGGGAGGTATTGCTCATGTGATGTTTTGGGGTTTGGGAAGAAGGCATTTGGTCTGAAAGATTAATGTTTCCGCGCATAGCGTGGGTGGTGGTGGCGGTTGTTTAAGTGATTATGGTTTTACACAGTTCAAAATTGTTTGGAGTAAAAACGTGCGCACATCCTTTACTACGTGTTATTCCTTACTTCATTAAGTCAGTAGACTGCAGCCAAGCTGGGGATCCACTATACTCTTTTTTACTCTTTTACTTGTTTCAGTCATTTGACTGCGGCCATGCTGGAGCACCACCTTTAGTCGAGTAAATCGACCCCAGGACTTATTCTTTGTAAGCCCAGTACTTATTCTATCGGTCTCTTTTGCCGAACTGCTAAGTGACGGGGACGTAAACACACCAGCATCGGTTGTCAAGCAATGCTAGGGGGGACAAACACAGACACAAACACATACACACACATATAAATATATATATATATATACATATATATACATACATATATACGACAGGCTTCTTTCAGTTTCCGTCTACCAATTCCACTCACAAGGCATTGGTCGGCCCGGGGCTATAGCAGAAGACACTTGCCCAAGATGCCACGCAGTGGGACTGAACCCGAAACCATGTGGTTGGTTAGCAAGCTACTTACCACACAGCCACTCCTGCGCCTATGAACATTTTAAGTCGAACGGATCTTTCCAACCACTCATGTATTTTCGCTTAAGCCCAATACTTATCCTGTCGACCACTATGTCCGAACTAAACACACCAAGAACGGTTGTCCAGTAGTGGTGGAAGACAAACGCAGACACAGTTAGACACAATCACACACACACGTGCATGCACGCACGCACACAAACACACACAAAACGCACAGTCACACACACATAGGTATGTCTATTTCCCGTTCAGTTATATGAAAAAGTATTTGACAATAATGGTTTCACTCACAGGAACATTGAATGTAGTGTTAATGTTGTTCTTGTCTGTAGAACAACATCTCTCTCTCTCTCTCTCTCTCTCTCTCTCTCTCTCTTTATCTATCTGTCTATCTATATACACACACACGCACATAAACACATATATATGTGTGTGTGTGAGTGGGTTTGACAGCCGATGTAGGTGTGTTTAGATCACCGTAACCTAGCGGTTGGAAAAAGATACCGGTAGAATAATTACTATGCTTACAAAGAATAAGTCCTAGGGTCGATTAGTTCGACAAAAGGCAGTGCTTAAGCATGGCCGCAGTTAAATGACTAAAGCAAACAAAAGAATATATGCACACAGATTAGCCACTACACACATTTTTTCTCTCCTTTTTTCTCTCCTTGTTTTTTTTCTGTGTCCCTTTCTGTAGAAGAGCGTAGCCTCGAAACGCAAAAGACATTTTCTATTCCTGAGCGTTATACTAATACATCTGTTGTTCTTTACACCACCTGTCTTCGTCTTTTCTCTTTTTCGTAAACTCTCCCTATATATATATATATATATATAATATATATATATATATATATATATATATATACGTACGTATATGTGTGCGTGTGAGTGTGTGTAAGTAGTCCAGGCAAGGGTTAGTAATAAAAAGCTTGTTTCGCAGTCACATGATTCTTGAAACTGTTCCGCTGCGTGGCACAAGATCGAGAGTATTCTACTGTAGCGTCGGTCCGGTTAAAGACTTATAAGTGGACTCGTCAGACGGAAACAGAACCACGCCTCTCGTATATATATATATATATATATGTGTGTGTGCGTGTATGTGTATGTGTGTGTGTGTGTGTGTGTGTGTACGGTGTGAATTTACAAAAAAAAAAAGACGGAGACGCTTGTGTAAACAACAAACAGTTGTATTAGTTTAACGCTTGGGAAGTGAGAAAGTCTTTTATATTTCGAGCCTACGCTCTTCGACAGAAAGGAACACAGAAAGAAACTGAGCGAGAAAATAGAAATAGATTTAGTGGCTAGCGATCTATCATGGCGAATGGCGGACAGAGGGGTCACATAGGAGAGCGAGGAAGAAGCGGAAATTACAAAGTAGTGGTGATATATATATATATATATATATAATATATATATATATAGTTTGATATCCCGAATAAGAGGAAATAAACAGACGCAATAAAAAAAAATGGATTTAGATATTTATGTGTGTGTGTGTCTGTCTGTCAGTCTGTGTGTATGTGTGAGTGTGTGCGTGTGTGTAATATACATTAGTTGTGTCTGTTTAGCTATCAACGCTATTTTACGTTCCCACTACTTAGTTGTACAGTAAAAAGAAAAAAATCTCGTGGCGGGGGTGATTCTTTCAACTAAATAGTTTTCATTGTTTTCAGAAACACGCAATGGATTATACAGTAACCCCTCGACTGTCGTGGGTGTTATGTTCCAAAATTCCCCACAATGGGTGACAATCCACGAAGCAGAAACTGTACTGTACTCTAAATTTATCGTTATTATTATCTTTATAATTTGTATGTATTCATTTCATCATATATACAAAACAACACCACATACTCGCCTCCGGAGTTTCGTTTTCCATACAGTATATGCGAATCTTTGTTTACTCCTTTACGTATTTGCTCTTGATATATTTAATTAATGTGTTATGCAAAGCAGTATTGAACAGTATTGTTATTTATTAACTTATTCATTTTTAGTTGTGGAAATGCACATTTTACCACAGAAATAATTAAAATCTAAAATATATGTAAATACCTATCGGCTCCAGAAACCCGCGATATAATGAGAATAAATTTAGAAACACACAAACACACGCACACACACATATGTATATATTTATTAGCGATATAAATTAATATATATTAGCCTGAAAAAACCGCGATGTACTGAGGAAAAAACCGCGATGTACCGCGATGTACTGAGGAACCCGCGACGTGGCGAGTGATTACTATGTGTATATAAGTTCATATATATATACATATATATTAGGGTGAAGAAAAACGTTAGGCAGTAACTTAGATAAATATTTGTAAGAGTAACAATAGAATAAATTAGGAAATACAGCAAGTGGAGAAAATATGATTTGGTAGCCGAAGGCGACATAGTATATTTGTGATTATGGAAATAAGATTTCAATTGAAAAACTAGATGTCAAATAAAGGATATTATGAGGTGAATACATTTTAGATAGACAGGGGATCGATATCGATGAATAAGTGTCAGAGGGAAGCATTAAGATGAAGAATGTCAGAAGGCAAGAAGAAATGTTATAGCTTGAACTTGTGATATACTGACAAAGGAAGAACAGATACTCAGAGGTATTAAAATAATTTGTCGAGAAAGACCCTAACGAAAAAGGGTCGACGGCTTCGGCAGTAAAGCCCTGATGACCAAAACATTAAGATGTTATCATCACATTTCCAATGAAGTCCTGCATGTAGTCATGCATCAGCCCGCAGCTTTCCGCATCATAGATATTCATCGCATGCTTATCCTCTTCCTTCGGTCAAATAATCTTTACTGGGCCTTCCTCTGGTTTGGCGCCGCAGCTGCGGGTTAGAATTTGATTCATGTAGATTTTCAGGGACTCAATTCCAGCTTCGAGAATGCAGAATGGTAGGCACAGGACCGTCAGCGATGCGGGGCACTGGTGGATCTGCTCGGCCGCACGCACGGAGACACCTTTGAAACTGCTGACCAAGGATGACCCAAGCCACATCAAACAACTATAGAGAGTGTGTGAGAGACACAGAGAGAGAGAGAGAGGAAGAGCGAAAGAGAGTGAGTGTGTGTGTGAGATAAAATGAGAGATTTTGGAAGAAATGAAATACTTCGAAATGGTACGTAAGATTCAAGAGAGAATTTTATGATGTTTTACCATGTCATATTTTACAATCATTCAGTGAGACGAATGACAAGATTCCATTTTTATCGCTTTAACCCGGATATTCTTTAAAGGATGCTACGCAAAATATATTTAATATCATTGTCTCCCTAGAAATGAATAAACCTAAGTGCTCGTAGGATATTTATAACTTAAATATAATGAATAAAAAAAAAAACACAAACGTTAGAAGATTTTCCAACAAATTCCACTTTCAAACTGCAAAGCATTTCGGGTTCTTAAATAAGTATAGAATATTCTTTTTTTAATTAGAAACACTAAAAATCATTCAAAATATGTAACAATAGAGATTAAAGTGAAGAAACGGAATTTTACAAAAGCATTGTTGAATGGGAGCAATGACGAAAACTAAACAAAACAAGATGTAAACAGGAAATTAAGAAAATTTTCCATGGAAGATTGAACGATGGCAAATATAATAAGACTGAAACCCTTTTATATGAATACAAGATACATTTATATCTTTATCGCGAGCTCTAAAGAGGAAAAGGAAGATAGGGAACAAAAGAGTGGTAGGATAGACATAAAACCGTCACTAGTACTCTTATGAAATTGCTGCCCCTGTGGTGAAATTTTAAACTGTTACATCACTTCAAAGTGATGCTTTGGAAAGATGGTAGTGAGTAGATCACATCTCTGACGAAGATCTTCAGTTTAAATCGATTGTATCAGCCCGAATATATGAATGGTATATTTCTATCGACCACAAAAGAATTGCAGTGAAAGTCAACCTCTGCGGAATTTGACCGTTAATGAATAATTGTTTTCAAAACTTAGGCACACGGTAAGAAGTTTCGGGGGAGGCGCTAAGTCGAATAAATCATCCCCAGTCCAGTCCTCAACAGATATTATTTTACCGATCCTAGAGGAGTAATCGCCAAGTCAGCAATGGCAAAATTTGAACCCATAACGTAAAGACTGACAAAATGCTACCAATGATTTTGTAATGCAGTATGATCGTTTGAAGCGATTCTATTTAATCGAAAAACGCAACCATTACATCAAATTAAATGCTGAGCAATCCTTAGCTGCATAAATATATAGAATGAAATTAATTTAAAACAGATGGCTACATTAATATAGTTTTACCTAAAATCATTAAGATCGTATAGAGTTAGACAAAGAACATGCTGTTTTCACTTCAGCTTAGAAGCTACTAAGGTATCAGGAAGAATGACTTGTTAAAAATCTAGCTGGTTACTGTTTTTATTTTTGGGTCAGACTTGTTTATCAAATCTTTGTATATCAAAATCTAAGGTCAAGGAACAAGGAGCAGTCTCTTTGGAAAGGGGCTGAGGGAGTCGACAGAAATCATAGTGGGTATAGTCATGAAACGATCAAGATTAATTTGAAGCAATATCATGAAATTTCGTAAAGGAATTTTAAATCAAGATGTTAGCTCCCAATTAAAGGGGCAAGACTCTAGCAAACCAATGTTGATAACGCAGGGGAAATTTGATCATGCGGTACTATAGTTGAATATTTTAAACGATTTGTATAAAGTTAAAATTTAGGGTTATAAAGAAGATTATTAAGAAGAACATTATATATATAGTAGAAATTTACAGAAAAACAAAATACAAAGACGAGTTTATAAACAACAAGCGGATGTATTAGTTTGACGCTCGGGAAGGTAAAAAAGTCTTTTACGTTTCGTGCCTGCGCTCTTCGACAGAAAGGAACACGAGCAAATACAGAGAGAGAGAATAAAACGAGAGAATAGTAAGAGATTTATGTACGCATGTAACCATTGATATGTTATGAAATATACTGAATTGTGCGTGTAATAAATTGTGTTGAGCTAATCCGCAAATTTATCTGGCAAGAGCTGGCAAGATATTTGGAATGCCTATCGGCATTTCGTTTCTTCTCATGATCTGAATTCCCATTTCCCACAGAACGACTTTATCTTTCATCCTTTTGGTGTCAAAAATATTTGTCCCAAATGCGGACTTTTGCCGACGTACCCGACCAAATCACGCACAGGAAAATGCTGGCCTTGGGCCAAAATTTGCAAAGTATATAACCTGCATAAACACAGATACACACACAGGAAAGTATGTACGTACGCTTTCATATCTGTACATTTATAGACATTATTGACATGGTACGTATTAAATTTCGAAGTACGTTTTATAGAAATGCTTATATACGAAATAACTTCTTGCTTTAGAAATACGTAATCGGATCGGATTAGATATTAATTCGAACGGATTCATTAAAGTAAATCAGAAAAGAGAGATGTTATACAGAAACTATTATTCTGGAGTAGGCCGTTCACATGATATCAAGGAGTGATAAAGCTAAAAAGAACATGGATGTAAAATAGTAGTACATGTGACACAGCGATTCATGGTATTTATTGACATGGTACGTATTAAATTTCGAAGTACGTTTTATAGAAATGCTTATATACGAAATAACTTCTTGCTTTAGAAATACGTAATCGGATCGGATTAGATATTAATTCGAACGGATTCATTAAAGTAAATCAGAAAAGAGAGATGTTATACAGAAACTATTATTCTGGAGTAGGCCGTTCACATGATATCAAGGAGTGATAAAGCTAAAAAGAACATGGATGTAAAATAGTAGTACATGTGACACAGCGATTCATATACCACAATCAAACGTAGGAATTACTCACGTATTTATATTCGCTTCACTTTTCTTGTCCATTTCTTTCTTCCAAATGGAGAGTTCTTATCTCAAGTGCTTCGAAGATATGACTCATGATAGTATGAATTGCTTTGTGCATATGTATGTAATGTATGTATGTATGTATGTATGTATGTATGTATGTATGTATGTATGTATGTATGCATGTATGTATGTGTACATGTAGGGATGTAAAATGCATGTGTATATATATATAGAGAGAGAGAAGGAGAGAGAGACAGAGACAGAGACAGAGATAGACAATGTGAGAGAGACACAGAGAGTGGGATACAAAAAGAGAGATACACACAGAAACAAAGTTAGATTGAAAGAGAGACGGAGATAGAGAGAGAGAGGGATCGATGAATATATAAATAAATATACAGGAGGATAGATATTTGGATAATTAGATAGACAGATAGATAGGTAGATAGATAGATAGATAGATAGATAGATAGATAGATAGATAGATAGATAGATAGATAGATAGATAGATAGACAGATAGATAGATAGATAGATAGATAGATAGATAGATAGATAGATAGATAGATAGACAGACAGACAGACAGATAGAGGGATAGATAGAATCATAATAAGAGAGCGGGAAAGAGAGGGGAAAGTTGGAGATGGAACCTTTAAACTTTCCCCATTAAGATCTGAAATGTAAGATCATAACCACCCTGCTGTTCGAATTTCGATTTTTCCAATGTTAACTGCACCTATACGGCCGCATATTCTGAAGAATTAAATCTGCCCAAATTATTATGGATTGTAGAGACCCCAGGAACAGCTGTTGGATTATGAAACCTTTCTTCCACGCCTTTAAAAGTTTCTGTCTTTTGTAGTCTGTGTAAGTTGTACCTATTAATTTAAATATCCATATATTCATATTTCAAAATTTATCATTCTTAAAACTTCACCTTTTGCTTTCTCTCGTTTTTGCATGTATACATATATCTATATATATATATATATATTACATCTGAGGTGGGGCAATAGCCCAGTGGTTAGAGCAGCGAACTCGCGGTCGTATGATCGCGGTTTCGATTCCCAGACGGGATGTTGTTAGAACAACTAAAGCTCTCCAGCAGGAGCTGGTGGCGAACCCTTCTGTATTTTTCACCACAACTTTCTCTCACTCTTTCTTCCTGTATTTTAAAGGACCATCCTTGTCACACCTTATGTCAAGCTGAACCTATCCGAGAACTACGTTAAGGGTACACGTGTCTGTCGAGCGTTCAGCACGTTTATTTCACGAGGAGGCTGTTCCATTGATCGTATCAACTAGAACCATGGTCGTCGCAACCGACGGAGTGCCACGATATTCTATATTTCATACCCAATGTAATATACTTAATATATTTGATATATTTACTGTAACTAATTTGCTTATCCGCATATTGCCTCTCTATATGTGAATATTTATGTCTGTGTGTCTTTGTATCTCTGTTTGATAAACACACCCCATCATCACTTAATAACCGGTGCTGGTGTATTTACGTCCCCGTAAATTTGTGATTCGGCATAAGAGAGCGTTAGATTAAGAACTAGGCTTAAAAGAAAAGTGCTGGGGTCAATTTTTTCGACTAACAGCATTCAGAGAGGTGCCATAGCATGGCCGCGGGCAAATGACAGAAATAAGTAAAAAGGAAAAAAAAAAAGAAAATATATCAGTGTGAGATGAGCGCGCATGCGACTCTATATATCTGTACTAGAATATGTATAAATTGGTAGAGATAGAAAGAGAGAGACAGGAAGAGAGAAAAGAGGGCAGGCAGACAATCAGATACAGAGAGAGGCATATCCGAACATGCTTCCCCTCGCGTGCACACAAACCCATTCATACGCGTGTGGAGTAGGGAACATCACCGTACACATCAGTTTATTTGTTTAGGCATACAAGTGGAGCGTTGCTTCGAGTAAGTGAATGCCAATTGCGATGATTTTATTCAGAAATGCATGCATTTATTCTGAATTATACTTGAAAATATTTCTTTATTCGAGTGTTAAAATAAATAGCATTTAAATGCAAGGAGATATCAGTGAAATTGGGATTTACATCAATGCCTGCATTCAAAACAAACATTTACTCGCAAGCTGAAGAAGCCGAAGCATACACTATTCCATATCTCTTCAGTTGGAATCAGGTAGATTCTTTCTAAAATGGAAGCGTCGGTGTGTGTGCGTGTTCATTTATATATATATATATATGTTCATTTAAAAATATACATTTATATATATATATATATATATATATATATATGTGTGTGTGTGTGTGTGTGTGTGTGTGTGTGTGTGTGTGTGTATGTATGTATGTATGTATGTATGTATATGTATGTGTGTGCATAGTTAAATATATATTTTTTTAATAGGGAAGAGTATTTACATATATAAATATATAGGCATACGAACACGAATAAACGTACAAACACACTCTTATATACGTGTGTGACGGTGGGTTGATGGTGCTTTTGCGTATGTATGGGAAATATTTGTATGAAGCTATGAATACACGTCAACATGTACGAACAAAAGCTGTTTTTCTTGGAGATGCGTTTATTTAAGATACACGAGTAATGCATGCATAGGATTACGCTGATTGCTCCTACCATATACGACATAAACCAGCAGGAATTGTTTTCTGGTTCTTTATCTACAATTCTGCATTTTTATCCAGGCATACATATTCGCTTACATAGGATCATTAACTTACAGACGGAGATATCTACTTACGTACATACTTATCAAAATACGCGCTTGCTTCCATTTTTCCACACACATACACCAGTTCACACACTCTAATTCATTCACTCCCACAAACACACTTGCAGGCAAATAATTATATATATATATATACACATATGTACATATATATTTATTATTGGAAAGATAGTTTAGAACAAACGTTATGCATTCATTTACATCTAAAATTATTTTTCACAATATGCAGTGGTGTGTTCATTTCCAATTGTGTTAAGTTCTGTGTGTGCCTGAGGATGGCTTTTGTGTCTAAATGATAAAACCGATATATAATCTATTTTATTATTATAGGGAATTAATATCATTTACTTTAAATCGACTCTCGATATAAGAATGGAAATTACATTTAAATTGGATTTCGGTTAAATACATCCATAATTCTCAACTTGTTCCAAATGGATCATATTATAAAAATAGGAAATGCTAATAGCTTAAATTTCCTTGCAGAATGATACGATTGTGTTTCAATATAGAATGGAATGTATGCATTGATATACGAAAATATATGTGTACGTATCCTTGTGTGTAGTCTGTGTGTCTGTGTGTGCATGTATTTAGACAGAATGATACTCTTTATGACTCACGTTATGATATTCTATATCTACATCGTATAACATTGTGTTATTTTGTATTATTATTTTAAATAAATTTAATTATACATTTTTAAAATGCTGCAAGATGACGAACCGAATCAATTTATTGGGATATTTTCGTTTTTTATTTTTTATGCATGAATTTCTTTAGTGGATTTGAAAGTTGCATATTTTATTGACCGATTTATAAGAAAATATGCATTCATAGAGAAGAAACTGCTATTTTCATATCATATAATATCACAGAAAGCTAAACATTTTAACATACAACGGAATATCTGTCATATCAAATACATATCATACCTCCATTCTGGGCTCCTGGATATACACGTATATTAGAAAGTGCAAACCTGCCCAAAAGGAATCAAACATTTTTTGCTATTCCCATCAGACAGACTGTGATTCGTAACATAATGGTGACTAAAATGTAGCCCGCAACAAAAAGAAATTAAACAAAAACCAAACAAAACTACAATTTATAAAATTAAATACGTAGATACGTAAAAATATTCCTCTAGCAGCCATATGAACCTAATCAGACAGAATCATAAAAATAAATGCACCCTTTTAAAGCCTAGCCAGGATCATGGGCCCGGCTTCCCGGTTTCAATGGCGTATGTGTTCCCCAGCTGGACGGGACGCCAGTCCTTCGCAGCGTTACTCATTTTTGCCAGTTCAGTGGACTGGAGAAACGTGAAATGAAGTGTTTTGCTCAAGAACACAACGCGTTGCCCGGTACAGAAATCGAAACCGCAAACTTACGAACATGATGCAGACACCCTAACCACTAAGCCACGTGCCTCCACTCGACAGAAACATACTCTATGTATAATGTGCTTTGTAACTCGTGCAAGATCTATAAAGTTGTATAGGCGAGCATCACATTTTAATTCTGCATTAGAATATTTCTTAACATACTCCTTGCAATGAGCCTCAGTTCTCTACGATATATGGCCATCTAAATTCTTTAAAATGTTTGCTATCAGATTTCATATATTGTCCCTAATTTTCCACCGTTTATTTCAGTATCCAGCGGGAAGTTTGCAGAATTGGTGAGTGACAGCCTCTAACCTAGAGTTGTGCTTAGTAGACAAGTTCTTCTAAGTAGACAAGCAGTGTCTCCTCGAAATCTTTAAAAATTGAGTATGTTGCTACCAATTCCTTCCTGTATGTTCCTTAGCTGGAACAAATGCAGCAGTTCTTAAATCTCTCTCTATATAAACGGCAGTTTGTCTGTGCGTGTTTCTGTGTGTCTGTTTGCTTGTACCCTCACCCTGACCACGGCTTTCAACCGATTCTGATGAAACTTGACACACACATAGCCCAATGTCATAATTCAAAACTAAAGCAGCGAAAATTTTGAAAAGTTCCCCCAGTTCTGAAAAAAATCGATAAATTCGACATGGGGTCGAGAATCAGGAATACGAACCACAAACTGTCTAGGGGACGCAACTCCACCTTTTTTAAATCTCAAAAAAAATTTACCATCATTTTTTTCCATTTTTTTGCTATTTTTTGGCTATAACTCTCTAAAAATGCTTTATAGTTATTTCCCTTACAAACCCGAGCAACGCCGGGCGATACTGCTAGTAATAAATAAATGACGAAAAATATTGTGACAAATAATTATATATCAGAAAGAGCCAGGAAATGGAAAAGACAACAGGTTTTATTTATGAAGAATATAAAATTTTTAGCAACACAAATTCTATAAATAAGCACAGATTCAGTAAATGACGCAAAAAAGAGAAAAACAAATAACAGAGGTATATATAAGATGCATTCACCTGTATATATTTGGATATGTTCACGTTTTTGTCCGTAAGTTGAGCACGTCAATCAGTGGAAAGTTATGATTCTCTGGTGTATAAAAGATCCGTCACGACAATTTTAATTTGTTCTCAAACAAAATCATTAGTTTTTCACTTTTAGGGTAATATTTTCATATCCACTTCAATGGTTTTTTTCCCGTACTTCTAGTATGGTCTATATTTAATTATCCGTTGTTGAAATTGAAAATTCGATGTTTATGTTCATTTATTATGCCAAATATATTTGGATGATTTCATCAAAATTCCGATTTTCATGTTACAAAAATATACAATCCTTGCACGATGTGCGCAGAATCTGGTTTCTATCGCTTTGGGTATATCTCCTTATGATTTAAAAAACATTTTCTTTTGTGCATTTTCCCTCGTTATGGGGTTGATAGGTATAATAAAAGGAATTATAGAATCTGATATTTGATCAGTATCGATTATAAAAATATATATTTAGCGAAAAATAATTAAATTTTTCAATCATAATTACGTAATATGTGAACATTTTTGTTGTTCTGGTGCCGGTCAATTCTCAGAGAAACTTGAAAATACTTCAGTTGTACTACTTAGGACACACATCAAATTATGATGTAATTACAATATTTCCACTATTACATCTGTTTCTTAAAATATATATTTATACATGTATAATCTGAAAGACATGCATATATATATATATATATATACAAACACACACACACACACACACACACACACACACCAAACGCACACACACACACACACATATATATATATATATATATATATATATATATATATATATATGTTTGTTGAAATGGAAAGATGAATTTTCTTGTTACAGATTATTCAAAAGTTTAACCGATACCTGGGTAGCAAAAATCACAGCAGAAAAAAACACGGTTGGAGATAAGACCATATGGTGTTGCGGATAATTGAAGTTTAATATAATTAGTGAATGGAAGAAATGGAGTTGAACGAAGATTGTACAGAATTCCTTTTATTACATTCTACACATGTTTCAAAGGCCACAATTTTCCAAATTCTGATTAAATAAGGATACCATATTGCAGCTTTCTCTTCAGGAAAAACCAGGAATTACGTTGTCAGAACAAAACAAAACAGAGGCGCAGTAAAGCAATTCGAACGAGGACGCTCCTTAAGAGCCCATGGGTAAAATGTTTATCAATGTACGTTAAAATCGGGGGGTTGGTGGGGGCCGACAAAAGGTCCGTTGGAATAATTACAGTTCAGGTCGCGGTCAAATCTAGTAGGTGAGGAATTAATGAGAACAAGGGGTGTGGAGATGTTCTGTGTGACCAAAACTAATGTTCTGAATATTTAAAGAATACAGGGTGTATTTTTTAGGGGCGAGACAAAACCTACCTAAAAGCATGTATGTGTATACTAGCCTATGTATGCGCCCCCGTATGTTGGCTAGTATACACATTCACTAATTATATATATATATATATATATATATATATATATATATATATATAAGAAGAACAAGTCAACATCATCGGTAACCACTGAGCCGCAGGTTTTATGTCGGAGTTATCCCAGTTACCTGAGTTACCTTCTCCTAGAAGGATGCCCTAACAAAGGCTAACAGTCCTTCACTCCCAATGGTTTAAATGCGCGATCGGGTATTCAGTCCGTTTATTTCTATGTCCCCGTGCCTTAAGACATTTATTGCATCGTCGTTGAATCTCAAGAGTTCCTCCGCCATTTGACGGGTTATGCTTTTCATCCCGCAGGGTGTCCAATAAATATCCTCCTCACCAAGCAAGCTTGGTGGAGTTGCCAGTTTAGTTGCCGATGACCCGACCATGCAACATACATACATACATACATACATACATACATACATACGAGGGACGTTCAATAAGTAATGCCTCTGACCAACTTGCAATTGTTTGATCTAGCTGAAATTGTGCATGTGCAATTATTTATGTCTCTATAAAGTAAGTAGCAAATTACAGCTCTGAATTAATTGTGGTTTCTGATTTACAGGTGTTTGAACCGAGTCAAGTGTGAAATGGAGTCTGTTGAGTGTCGAGCAGTGATCCGGTTTTTGTATTTGAAAGGACGCACACCACAGGAGACTTTTGATGAAATGAAAGTAATTTATGGTGATGATGCCCCATCATATGACCTTGTAAAACGCTGGCATCGTGAATTCAAACATTGTCGGAACTCTGTGGAAACAGCTCCTTGATCTGGTCGCCCCTTCTGCCATTGATGAGGCATCTGTCCGTCAATTTGAGGCTGCAATTTGGACGATCGACGCATAATTATTCGCCAAATAGCCCATGAGGTCAAGATTAGTACCGGGTCTGTGGAAACTATAATTCATGACCATGTGCATATGCAAAAGGTGTCTGCCAGATGGATTCCCAGGTTGCTCACGCCTTTCCTGTAGCAAGAACGCGTCGAGTGCTCGAGGGTGAATTTGGAGATGTGCCAAGAAGATGAGTCAAAATTTTTCAAAAGACTGATTACACAGGATGAAACCTGGGTCAATCACGATGATCCAGAGACCAAAGCCCAGTCAATGCAGTGGAAGCACCGTGACTCACCCCCTCCAAAGAAGGCAAGGGTGCAGCCCTCCGCTTGCAAGGTCATGCTCACTGTCTTCTGGGACCAGGACAGAGTAGTGATGACAGATTTCCTGGCAAAGGGTACCACAATTGCAGGAGCCTATTATGCTTCACTTTTGAGGAAATTAAGAGAAGCTATCAAAATCAAGAGGCGGGACAACGCTCCGGTCCACAACTCGCTTGTCGCCAGATCAGAAGCACAGGTGTATGGCTATGAACTCCTCCCCCATCCCCCTACTTTCCTGACTTTGCACCCTTTGATTTTCACCTCATCCCAGTCATGAAGTTGTTTTTAAAAGGAAAGCGTTTCCCAGATGATGCAGCCTTGATTTCTGAAGTCACGTTCAGGTTGGAGGACCAAGCTGGGGTCTTCTACAAAAACGGTCTCCAGAGCTGCATCAAGCAATGGGAGGAATGCGTAACTCTGGGTGGTTCCTATGTAGAAAAAGACTAATAACGTTGCTCTACTGCTATGGGAAGTGGGTCAGGGGCATTACTTATTGAACGCCCCTCGTACACAAATATATGTAACGTATTATTTTATAAATAAATTTCCTCTATTTACATAATATTGAGGTCTCATTCTTTCTTTTGTTATCGTACCGTTTTTACCAATATATATATAGATATATATATATCTATATATATATATGTATATATATGTATATTATATGTATATATATATATTATATATATATATATTATATATATATATATATATATATATATATATATATATATATATATGCATATATATATATATATATATATATATATATATATATATATATATATATATATATATTATATATATATATATATGTTTTAGATATATTAACTCTATAATATATACAGCTGACATACTATACATGAAATATATATATATTATATATTATATTATATCATATATGAAAATTAAATATCTTTCAACGAAAGGTTAGTGCAGGCCATGTCTAACGTAATAACACCACCTATTAGGATTATCTAAATAGCTGTACCATTTGAAAAGGAAATGCTGCAAATAGGTTGAATAGTTGGCAACACGCATATAGTCAGGCGAATGTATGTGTATATTTGTATGTGTATGTATGTATGTATGTATTCCTGTTTGTATGTATTCTTGTATGTATATATGTAGCTGCCCATCTGTGTGAGTGTGCGCACGTGTATGTGTGTTTCTCTGTGTGTGTGTGTATTATCCTATTCTTTTATTTGTCTTACCGGTTTCAGCTCGAAGATGGGTCATGCTGGGGTACCGCTTTTCAGTAATTTTATGTCTCCTTTCGATATTGTTTCTCTTCTGAAGAACAGATTTAGAGGGTGCTGATCTTCTTTATGCCTCCTGCTATGATGGGGGCTAACTTGTAATTTCCAAAAGAAATTTGTCCTGGTGCTTTATGAACCTTTTCATATCCACGAAATGTAGATCTCTTAGGTTTCTTGACAGGATGTTGTCAGTAGAAGCCAAAGCGATAGCAATACTGGGACCTTATATGAGATGAAGAAGACAGTATGGTGGGTATATTTCAACGCGGTCCAGTTCAGTGGTTGTTATAGATTTTCATTACACACTTGGCAACTAGACCTCCTACTGCCTACTTTTCTTGCCTTTTCTCCAAGGAGTAGATCTTCAGTTCTTGTTACCTCTCCAAGTAGCTCTTCTGTTGCAGCAAGTCAACCTTATTTTCGTAGTGACCTAAAGTGCTGCAATCGCTTTGGCGCTATACGGCGACAATAGTATATATATACATATATATATATATATATATATATATATTATATATATATATATATATATATATATATATATATATATATCAACAATCAAGGAACGGCCATAATAGGCCATTCACCCACTAGAAATAACAGCCAAAGCTTCAACCGCAAATAAAGATCAATTCCGTAAACAGGAGAAAATTTAAAAAAACATTTACCCTGTAATTTCTTGTACGATGCACCGTTTCGTCTGCTGTTTAATGGTAAACTAACCTGATTAAATTAAATCAAGCCAATCTTCCATAGGCCCTCAGATTCTTCAGCAAGAAATAGCCAAGTCGGAACAGATATTTTCACGAGGCATTTCCGACTCCTGCCAAGGCAATATCTGACCTAAAATTTTCAAATCGTCGCACTCGCGCCAAATTTATCGGCAGCAAATAAATATAAGCCGTCGATTCCATTACGGAATTAACCAGAAAATTCATAATTAATCAATATAGGGTGGTGAAAAAAATTTTGTAGAATTCTTTTTGCCACCAGCGGCCTAGTGGGAAAAAATTAAATAGTCGTAGACCATTTTTAAGTTCAACATCAACAATCAAGGAACGGCCATAATAGGCCATTCACCCACTAGAAATAACAGCCAAAGCTTCAACCGCAAATAAAGATCAATTCCGTAAACAGGAGAAAATTTAAAAAAACATTTACCCTGTAATTTCTTGTACGATACACCGTTTCGTCTGCTGTTTAATGGTAAACTAACCTAATTAAATTAAATCAAGCCAATCTTCCATAGGCCCTCAGATTCTTCAGCAAGAAATAGCCAAGTCGGAACAGATATTTTCACGAGGCATTTCCGACTCCTGCCATATATATATATATATATATATATATATATATATATATATATATATATATATATATATATATATATATTTCAGGTTATACATGTATAAATATATATTTTAAGAAACAGATGTAATAGTGAAAATATTGTAATTACATCATAATTTGATGTGTGTCCTAAGTAGTACAACTGAAGTATTTTCAAGTTTCTCTGAGAATTGACCGGCACCAGAACAACAAAAATGTTCACATATTACGTAATTATGATTGAAAAATTTAATTATTTTTCGCTAAATATATATTTTTATAATCGATACTGATCAAATATCAGATTCTATCATTGAAAACACAGTTATAATGAACACCGCCCATCAAACAAAAATAATACATAGAGAAATTGTTACCTAATTGGAAATCATTAATTAGAAATTTTATCTTCGTTCAAGCTTTGATAACGTTTTTTGGCAAATTATCTAATTGGTGACGTCAGACATGTATGTAAATTTGCTAAAAGTAGAAATATGGAAACCACATTTTCGAACATTCTTCTTGTCAACTAACTATGTATCTGATATGAGTTTCCATACTATTACAACGGTTTGATATATATATATATATATAGATGGATAGATAGATAGATAGATAGATAGATAGATAGATAGATAGATAGATAGATAGATAGATAGATAGATAGATAGATAGATAGATAGATAGATAGATATAGACAGATACACACAAACACACGCACACACACACACACATTAACCACCTCCATTAACACACAAATAGTGAGCGGTGTTCCGCAGGGCACTGTTCTGGGACCACTACTGTTCATAATGGCCCTCTCAGACATGCCCTCAGCCACGCAGAGAGCCACGATCACAAGTTATGCAGATGATACAAAAGTTTCACAGGCAATACAGAACCCTGAGGACACTAAACACCTGCAATGTGAGCTGGACGAAATATACAAGTGGGCTGAAAAGAATAGCATGCAGTTCAATGCTGGAAAGTTTCAAGCTTTATACTATCAGCATGCAAAACTGAATGCAATACCCAATGAATACACTGGACCCGGAGGGATTGCAATCCCAGAGGCACAATCAGTGCGTGACCTGGGTATTCACATGAGTGATGACGCGACCTTTCATGTACATGTTGCTAAACTGACAATGAAATGTAGACGGCTGGCTGGATGGATTCTTAGAACCTTTAGAACAAGAGAACAAGAAACCATGATGGTCCTCTGGAAGACACTTGTCCTAAGCCACTTTGACTATTGCTCTCAGCTATGGTCACCATCCAGTGTCAAGTTGATCACAGAACTTGAGGCGATCCAACGTAGCTACACAAAGAAGATAGCCTCTATGCAGAATGTAAGCTACTGGGAAAGACTCAAGAGATTAAAATTATATTCCCTGGAGCGTAGGCGGGAAAGATATGCCATAATATACATCTGGAAGATCCTGGAGGGAAGTGTCCTGAACTTTGGCATCGAGAGTTACGCAAATGCCAGAACTGGGCGCCACTGCGTGGTGCCTAGGGCTCCAAACCTGCCATCAAGATGTAGGACAAGATTCTGTGATAGCCTGGGCTTCCGAGGCCCACAGCTCTTCAATATCCTCCCGAAAAACCTGAGAGACCTGCATGGGGTGGATACAGATGTCTTTAAAATGAAGCTGGATCTCTTCCTGTCAGGTGTCCCAGATGAACCAACTTCACGGCAGGAGGGGCAGATGAGGGCAGTTGCATCGAACTCTCTTATGCACCAAATAGCAGTTGCTAGAAAGCCTCCATGAAGTGAAACCAAGTAGCAACACCAAATGGCAGTGCCCTAGCATGGCCACAGCTCATAAGCTGAAACTAGAATCAATCAATCAATCATATATATATATATATATATATTATATATATATATATATAATATATATATATATATATATATATATATATATATATATATATATATATATGTGTGTGTGTGTGTGGTGTGTGTGTGTGTGTGTGTGTGTGTTGATGTGTATATGTATATATATATATCGTGTCTATAATTTCACCTCAGACCTACGGCCGTTTTTCTACACTGTTATTATTGACAGCCTCCTATGATATTGCTGTGGGGTCGCCCTAGGGAAAAAGTTACAATTTCTTATCCAATGACACTCCCCGGACCTTAAGTAAAATTTGAATGAAATTGGTTGTGTAGTTCTCAAGTTTTAGGGAAACACACAGACAGACACACATTCTCAGTTTTATATATATATGTATATAAGCACCCCCCATACATGTAAATATGTACATGTTTTTGCTTGTATATGTTTTTCTACATATATATATGTATATATTTGTACACATACATATATATATATATATACACCCACACATGTACATATATATGTGTATATATATGTGTGTTTGTATGTATATTATGCACCTGCCATTCAAATGCGCATCCATCTTAAAAACATTACATTTGACATACCGTTGTCAGTGCTACCATTAATATTTGAATGTATATTGTCAGTATTATTTAATCAATCTTGTATATAGAAATACTAAAATTATTATTGTCTGCATATGATATTAGTGTGTTGAGATATACCTCTTCGTAATATTAATACACTTCTATATACTATAAATCATTTACTGTTATATATCATACGTGCAGATCCTTCCGATTAGTGAATAAAATATTATTCGTATTCCTACAGGAATATCGATGCCATCTCTGCTGCCACACGATGTTTGGAATTCTAAATATTCAATGGTATGTAAGATTCTAAACATATGGTTTTATCTCTGAATGTTATCAATCCGAATGTGTACGTGTTGTCATTTGTCAAATTTATATATGAATTTTACAAGGAAAATTATATTAGAGCTTATTTTATTAAGCAGTATTAAGTGTTGCTGCCACATTCATTTTATTTGAAATGTTTCACATCGAATTTGAAATTTGGATAAGAGGCACCTGTTGTTGTTGTTGTTTTTGTTGCAATGATGGTGGTGGTGGTGGTGATGGCGGTGGATGTGGTGCTGATAGTGGTGATGGTGATGATGGCGGTGGAGGTGGTGGTGATAGTGGTGATGCTGAGGATGGTGGTGGATGTAGTGGTGATCGTGGTGGTAATTGGTGAAGGCGTTAAGTGTGGTGGCGGTGGTGGTGTTGGTGGATCTCCGTCGTTTGCACAGTGAGCACTGATGTATTGTATCTACTAAACGTCCTGAGTCGGAATCAAAATATATAGGGGCTTGGCATTCCACTAACGCGTTCTCTCTTTACATAAATCTCACATCGAATCATCATGTCGCAGTTTGCTATGCAGTCCTACCATTTAACTTACACGTATAACACACCTGATTGACTAATAAATGCCATCTAACATCTCTCAGAAGTTATTGGGGGAGCTGGGATTCTGAAAATTACAAAGATCAACTTGCTACGGAGTTGTATTGAACCAAGGATATCATCGCTTTCAGAGTAGAATTCTTAACTATTCGGCAGTATTGTGAATAAGTTGTAGATTATATAACGTATACATAACTTGCTGCATTGTCTTGACACAATCTGTCTTATTGTATTGAGGTATCGTGTTCTATTCACAGAACAGTAAATTATGTTATCTTTTGTTCTTCAATATCGTCGTATTCTTAAAGTTCGTTCCGGTCAGGACTTGTTTAACAATCCGATCAAACTTGAAACTAAACTACACAAATTGTATACACAGAACCATAGAATTTGCCTCATTATTTAGCACACCTGAGAAAGTTTCCATAGTTTTAGTAATCATTTCGTTTTCAGTTCAAACTTTCTCTTCAGATTAAACATGACAAAATGCAGCTCTTTCCTTCCGACATTATTTGAGCTTGCAAAGACGCCAGCCGACAGCTAAGTGAAATATATTTAAGAGGAAGCAGTAATTTGAGAGAATGTATGAATGTATTGAGTTATTGTAAATCTATATTTTATATCTTTACCTGCTCTTGAAATTCGGCTCCTAATACTTGTGAAAATTTTATATGCTTGGAAATATCATCCAATTATAAACAAACCAACAGATCGAGACTACCATTAAGATCATATCAACATTATCAAGGAGAATGTGATGTTTAAGTAACTGTTTCAATTTTTAGTAAATGATTGCGGATGAATAATATATTGGAGCTAAGGAGGCTACAGGTTGATGTAGAAAAAACTCATTACCTGGTACTCTGCATCGTCTGACAGAAACAACTGTGTGATAATAAAGGTTGATCAAGTACTAATGTTTCTTTCTATACATTAATTGATATTACGTTTTCTTCTCACATGATAATTCACTGGAAGGCGTAAGTGCATTGAATCGAATATTTTTCTCATACAGTATTCAAGAAGGAAATCCTTATTTATGTATCGTGTTAACGTATTTCAACTTGTATTTGTTATTTATACAAACGCATCATATTTTCTGTAGAAATGTCAAATATTATGCAACTCATAGCAATAATATTTGAGAAAAAAGTTTTCATTCTTGTTTTATTTTCTTTTATTTTAATCCTAAAATATATATATTATCGTATTTCATATTGCCCTCTGCAATCCGATAGGTTTTACATAAAAGTACCACGTAACATGTCATGAAAATGGAAGATTAACAATTTTCAATAAATGTAGATAGATTCTGAATTACATATACATTATATTTTCTTGTGTATAATTTGATAATTTTGCCCCTAAATTTCCTCGCTAAATGCCTTCAAAAGACATTTAGCATTTAAGATTTTAAAAGTGTAAATATGAATTCCAAAGCTCTTAAAACTGCTTTATTTCCCTTATATTTTTTGAGAAATGCATGTGCGCCATCGATAAAAAGTATATTTATATGCAATTAAAAACAAAGGCCGCTGTTGGAAAATCTGTTGTGCGTGCTGTGTCGCTTTTGAAACTGAGGATATGTGCTGTAGACTGGCCCTGTTATGACCTGCTGCACAATCGGATTGTGGTTTCTTCTCTGCTACAGTATTTAGTGCATAATAGTTCTAGCAGTGGCGTGTCTACTGCTGAGCCTGTGGTCTATGTATCATATCACATGGGCTATGCTTTTCAGTGCTGACCTCAAAGAGTGTGTTGTACATAGAAATACCTTATTTGAGACAGTGCACTTCATATTCCACGTAAAGTACGTTTGTGTTAAGTGTTTCGGAACGCTGATTGTAGTTTTGTACTGAATATGACAAAACCCTTTTATCTGTGTGGGAACCACTAATTTGTATGATGCCAAAACGCTAAAGGTTTTGTAAACCACGGAAACCGGACAAGGTATGTCTACTAAATAGTAGAAATATTCATTAAAAGCATTAATAGACATTCTGCTGCCGCTAGAAATAAATTTTCGATCTTTTTTCCTTTTCAGAATTCTATGGAAATACATAAGTATACAATTATGTATTTATTTATACATACGCGTAGGTATTTATCTACATACATAAATCAGAGCATCCGATAAATAATGTTCGAAAAATCATGCTCTTTTTACTCTTTCAATTGTTTCAGTCATTTGACTGCAGCCATGCTGGAGCACCGCCTTTAGTCGAGCAAATCGACCCCGGGACTTATTCTTTGTAAGCCCAGTACTTATTCTATCGGTTTCTTTTGCCGAACCGCTAGGTGACGGGGACGTAACACACCAGCATCGGTTGTCAAGCAATGCTAGGGGGACAAACACAAACACACAAACATATACACACACACACATATATATATATACATATATACGACAGGCTTCTTTCAGTTTCCGTCTACCAAATCCACTCACAAGGCATTGGTTGGCCCGGGGCTATAGCAGAAGACACTTGCCCAAGAGGCAACGCAGTGAGACTGAACCCGGAACCATTTGGTTCGTTAGCAAGCTACTTACCACACAGCCACTCCTATGCCTATACACTGCAAATATTACATCTGAAAACATCGGAGAACTTGGCTGCGAAAAAATTCTTCACAAACCTTTTCACCAATACTTCACTCCTTCTGATTACTAATTGCCAAGAAGCTTAGAGATGGATTAGTACAAAAAGTCCCAAAGCGGTCGAAACTGACCTCTCTTCATTCTTCTCATCGATACCAAAAAAAGTTTTCCGTGAATGAAATTCTAAAATCTGATGAGCAGAGAGAAGGAAGTTATCTATAATGGTGGGAATTAAATACAGGATGGAATTTCAATAAAATGTAAAATTAGAACACTTGTCCATTACGCAAAGGTCGAACATTACTTATGGGATGACCTGATATATGTATGCACGCATGAGTGTATGTATGCGTTTATATATTACTAGCAGTATCGCCCGGCGTTGCTCGGGTTTGTAAGGGAAATAACTATATAAGCATTTTTAGAGAGTTATAGCAAAAAAATGCATTAAAAATGGAATAAAAAATGATGGTAATTTTTTTTTTTAATCATTGACTCAGTGTCTTCAAGCCATGAAGTCATTGTTCTAAAAGAACGCTGGTCTCCTTGACAACGCTTTACGACGTTGATTTCCTTACACTCCCTTCCCCACAGCTTCACGAGGGAGGGAAGAAGGGAGAGAAGCAACACAGGTGCAGGTGTGACCATGGACGCCAACTCCGCCGCCATCGACACACGAAAAATTATGCGTTAAAATGGAAAAAAATGATGTTAAATTATTTTTAAAATCGTAGACTCATCGTAGACGCGCGCTAATACCCAGACGGGCTCGATATGAATCCCGACTATAAGATACCCGAATTTGGTTAAACTGCACCGCAAAATGTGGGAGTAGTTAGGAATCTAAATCGTAGGAGACAGACACTCACACAACTACAGTTTTATATATATAGATATAAGCAAGAAAGAGCAGGACAGTTCAAGTGAAGTATCACTCTAATCATTTAAGTGTGAAACTCTGTGCATATATCTGTGTGCATGTGTCTGTGGGTACGTGTATATGCACATATATATTTCTCTTATCTATAACTTGTTTCACTCATCTGACTGCGGCCATCCTGGGATACTGTTTTCAACTGTTACTGTTGAATAAATCAACCCCACCAACGACATTTTTTAAAGCTCGGTACTTATTCGATAGGGCTGTTTTGCAGAACCACACACGTACACACACGCACACGCACGCAGGTGCCTTCACACACACACACACATACATACATACATACATACATACATACATACATACATATATATATATATATAATATATATATATATATATATATTATATATATACAGGGTGTCCCAAAAAAATGTATACACACCTTAAATAATTGTAAATTTGTTATTCTTGTAAGCCTAGTACTTTTTCTATCGTTCTCTTTTGCCGAACCACTATGTGTATACATTTTTTGGGGACACCCCGTATATATATACACACATTGTGTGTAGAAGGTCTTCTTTCGGTTTCCCTCTATCATATCCACTAACAAGACGTAAGCTGACCCGATGGTATACGAGAAGACACTGCCCGATGATGCCAAGCATCTGGACTGAAACCGGAACCACGTGGTTGGTAGCGAAATTTATAGCCATATAGTGACGCCTATACCTATGTAGAGGTTAATAATATTGGTGTGCGGATTTTATATATTTATAAGGAAAGTTAGAATCGTCATACTTGTCATATATTAAGTACGTTTAACTCCATCAGTGATTTATTATTAGCAGTGAGTTGTTGAATTTTTTCTCGTTTGCTGTATGTATACAAGTTGGTTGCAAAAGTTAGAGTTGAATTACATTCTTGGGTTTTTGAGAAAGGATGCTGGGCAGCCATTATTCTAGGTAGTCTTTGTCATGTTAATCGAATGTGTGTGCGTGTGTGTGGTCAAGTGTTAAACAAAGTGTATATGAGATTTTTGGTAATTGGTTAAAAAAGGAAGAAAAAAAGGGTGAAATAAAAAGGTTGTTTTCTGGAATGGTTGATTTCATGATAGGTCAAATGAGGTTAACCATTTTACCAATTGAAATAAATTGTTGTTTTTAATCATTAAATGGCTGACTTGTTTTCTTTGGTCACCTGTTTAGAGGCTGCTTAGATACAGAATTCGACAAATTGTTTTGGAAGGCTTCTGAATGTGAGTGTATGCGTGTGAAAGAGAGAGATTTTGTGTGTGTGCATATCTGTGTCTGCAATTGTGTGTGTATGTTTGTTTTTTTTTTGTGGGAGAGAAAGTGTGTGTTTGTCAAGTTATAAAGCGAAAATAATACAACTAATACACCTAAATTACAAGAAACGAACAAAACATACCGTAAAAAATATTAGGAATCCAGTTAGACTATTAACTAATCAATATCCAGACTCCTTAATCGAGGAAGGAATGAACTATTTATGCCGTTCTAAAATTAGAGAGAAAAGTTCCAACGGATTAGCCAAGATCTTTAGAAGTTCGGTAAAAGAAAAAGGACATAAGCGAACGGTGAAATCAGCCCATAACAATTTTAAAACTAATAGCTTCAGCACATAAGTCTCTAACACAACATCTAAGTAATCTTTTAGAATTTTCAAACACTTATTCCCATTAATATCCAGCTATGTTCTGAATGACACCGGCATTTTCAAATAGTCTTGTCTACTGCCCCAGAATGAACTACGCTAATAATGTTCGATGTAAGTAACTTTCTACTAACCACATGTGTTGCACCTGGAAGCAATCAAAGAGGGTGTAGAAAAGGACAGACGGATTATAATTGGTCGGTTGTAATTGACTTCATCACCAAATCTGTAAGTTTAGTAGTGGAAGAAAATATCTTCAAATGTGATGGTAAAAGAATTTGTCGAATATATATCACACTAATGTGGACGAAATAGCTCCTTCTAATAATAAACGGGTGAAGTTTGTTTTTCTTAGAGGAAAAATTATATCAGGAAGTAAAGAAAAAAATTGACCAAAACTTCAAGAATCACATTATCGCAAATTGGAAACGCATCTCCGATTACTTCTTTATTTGAACCACACATATTATAATGAATTAATGTTCATTGTAAGATGAAGACTCTCATGCATCCATTAAACTCAGAAGAGACACAGGTCGTAGTGACCTGCCTCTCTCACACATTCATGTAAATGTTTATAAAGATACCGATATAATTTTTAAAAAACACGGACACAGACGTTTTTGAATTTGAACTATTGACATCCCTCACACATGAAACAGAGCATTCGGTATAGAAGGGCAACTCATATTGATGCAGTAAGTAATGGAGAGGAATAAGTCCATTTGCATATCCACTATTCCAAATGTCCGTAATTTCCCCAAAATCTACTCCTTTTGTTTACGTGGAGCGTGATGTTTTGTTAGCGAGAGATGTCAGAAAAAATTAGCAGCACGAATATATGCAATATAATTATTGCACGATGTGTAATTCTATAAAAATGCAAATCCTTTAACTCCTCTTGTTTGACGGAAGATTGTGATATTCATTTTCTTGCTGGTTTCTTTCTTCGTCCATTCCACTCTTGAAATCATTTGTCATTAGTCCTCTGTTTTAGTTCATCGACCGGTGTTTTCCAGTTGACTTTCTTCATTATATGAATCTTACAGTGACTGATGAATTGTTACACAAGCACAATGATTGAAGCAGCTGTGAATTTTATTTCTATTTCATTAATTATCCAGATAACATGAACTTTGTTCTGCTTATGATTGCAGCCTTCTATTAACGTTCGTTTCATAACAAAATTAAATGGGTTTTAGCAAAAGGATAACTTAGAGGAACGACATGCCACATTTCAACAGAAAAATTATTTGCTTAATTGACCATAAAAATGATAGTCGTTCCAATGTAATTTTTCTGTCATGAAGATCTACTCACGTGACATTTGAACGACGACGTCCCACGCAAGTCCTGAGCTATTGTTCTGAGAAATAAGTTTAATACTGTTCATCTGAAACTGGTCACATTTTTAGGTGCGACATAAATCTAGACAAACCCCTTTTTGGTCCTCTTGTTACGTTCCTAAAGATTCGGGCAATAACCTTTACGATATCCATCTTTATCGGGCTCCATCCTTTCAATCATGAATATTTCCACAGTAATCCTAGCAAACATTATTCTCGTTTTTGATATCTCTTGCATTGAAAAAGCGCAATACTTGTAGCTATATTTTAATCACCTCTATTATTTTAATGACTGATGAAGGTGACCAGTGTTATCTTTTTCAAAACAGCAATCTGATTGACAATAAAAATCAAATGTTATAATTAAAGGATCGTAGAAATGATGAAATAGAAATTTCTTGATAACGTTTCTTTTGATGAATTGCCTTGTGGTTATGTTATGAATAAAGAAATCCCCGGTTTTACTTCAAGCTTCTAATTATGTATGAAAATTTCAATGAAATTTTGTTTTTGCTAATATCAAACCTTACTTTACAAAACAAAATATCACTTGTGTTGCTT